>NC_086284.1:147804663-148109485 GCF_963924245.1 Chroicocephalus ridibundus
AGAACCAGGCCTTGCACCATCCCTTGAATAATCAGCTAACTCAGACTTAGGGAAGCTAGCAGATGTAAATCAGCACATGTCAAAATTTCCTCCTGGCAGGTCCAAGACAATTACTTTGAGGGCTGTTACTCTGAGGGTCCCAATTAGAACTGATCAGGCAGTTTAGTATGGTGCTTTTCATCATTAGATCTCGGTGCTTTACAAAAGAGGTCATTATCATTAGAGTAGTAGTGTTGTAGCTGCTTACTCTATGGGTATATGGCAGAAGTACAATTCGTGGGGAAAAGCAGAGAACTTCATTAGATCAGCTGATATTGACAATGTTTGCTTGCCCGTGTCAAATGTGATGACGACTTTGTACATGCTAACAGTTGCGTAATTTTACGGCTTTAGTTGGAGAGACATCATTATTTCCAAGTGGCGAAAATAAGGCAGAAAAAGAAATGGCTTGCCCAAGGTCACCCAAGAAGGCCCAGTGGCAGAGCCAAGGTCTATTCTAAAGCTGAGGAGGTGCCAAAATAATCAGGGCTTTCTGTCACTTTCTAGCACCTGGTTGAGCTGCACCTGGAAATGAATGAGAAGCCAATGAAGGTGTCAAATAGCAGGTCCAGTGTGTCCCCTGTGGCTAACGTCATCCATAAGAAATCAGAAAGGCATTCTGCAGGAGTGATTATCTTCTTTGTAGTATCAGCCCTCTGCACCACGTATTGTAATCGCAGCTACAAATCACAGTGACAAGGATTACAGTGGCAGGGTCCAGATACAAAGGACAAGGCTGCAATCTTCAGCCATGCACAAAGAAGCGAAGGGAATTTATAGCTACCAAAGCACCTGAAACTCCAGGAATAGATGACACATCAGAGACAGTCCCAAGCATGAACTTCCTGGCTAAAGAGAGAAAAAGACCATCATGAATGAGGCAGGGGGACTGGAATAACACTTTATCACCCCTAAATCCTTTCTTAATGTCTGACATTACTCTCTCATCTTAACTGTTTTTTGGGGAGGTTGTTCTTAACTCCATACACTACTTGACCAAAGACAAAGATGTCCCAGCAGACAGAGATAGCTGTCCTTTCACTGGAATTCAAACTCTATCTGACTCAAGTCATCATTCCTGACGATATTTTGAATTCCAATGAAGAAAGGAAAATCATAATGAATTCTCCCGCACACCAGTATGTTGAAGACCTCTGTCTGCATATTGTGGTTTTTATCACATGCTAGCTATCTCTAAATGGTTTCCCAGGAATTTTGAATAGATAACAATGAGGAAAATCATTGCCTCTCTTGCCAAATGAACAAGTAATCACAACTATCATGAACAAGTAATCACAACTATCATGAACAAGTAATCACAACTATCTGTGACTATTTAGAAAAGAAAATAGAGGAGCACCTAAGAGCGAGGCCCTCCACCTCAGGAAGAGATCACAGATGATTTAACAACGTTTGCAGCTCAGTATCAAAGCACTGCTAGATCTAAACATGGATTACGCTGGTAAAAAGATCCTTAAAAAGCAAGGCAAGGAGCATTCCCTCTCATTCTGCATCTTGATACTAAACTAAGCGGGACAGGAAAATTTCAGGAAACCAAATTGTTCAAAACCCTCTCCCTCCCACTTGTTTCACCCAACAACACGAAGTCTAAAGACTCGCCCATCTCACCCTGATATGCTTATACTCATCCCCAAAATACAGGATCCTTGCAAGCATTACAATATTTATTCCTCAGCTCAGCTCTGAAAACGAAAACAAACCACTATATCCTTTCACTGCCACCTTTGAAATTCTTCTTCATACCACCGTCAGTGTTGGTCCCCCATTTCATTTCATCAGAGTAAAAATCTACATCTGTTCTACATTTAAGAGACAACATTCACAGTTTTTCAGACTGCCAGCACCAAAAACTAACAACCAAGTTCTAATCAGTGACAGAGATGCGCCTACACTTGCTGCCCACTCCCACTAAAATAAGGAATCGGGGACACGAACACTAGCTTTGACCCAAGTGCCCAGATTAGCAACCTCCCACTTGCCCCCCCTCAGAAATCAATATATTGCTGTGTTTAAAAATGGTGTGCTGAAAACTTCTCAGAAGCAGCCTGGTGAGGGTGATTATCTGAGGATCTTAAGTGAAGCTTTAATAAGGTTCTACTGTATACAGTACATCTAAAAAAAAGCCCACTAAAAATAACAATGAGAGGAGATGATTGTAGAGGATCTCACTCTCTCAGCATCATTTCTGGCTTGTGCCCACGTGACTCCAGTCAAGATATCTTGTCAGGCCACGAGGGCTTGACAGGCCTAATCAATAGCTGTTATTTTTTCACAAGTGCCAACAAAAGAAAAACATAATTTATGCCACACAAGATGCTGAAAATAATTCATACTAATTGGGCTGCCTAAAATTCCCCTTCTGTCCTTCTGTTTTCGATTGCTTTTAACTTCACAAACTTCGACTGTCCACACTAAAATGCTTAGCCTCCGAGCTAGGGAAAAAATGAAAACACGGGAGTAACAAGGGCAATATTACTTTCTTGCTATCTGACAGTTTAAGCTGCCATTTCTAAGCAAAATTTGCATTGGATTTTAGTGTCTAACTTCCTTCAACTGTAAAAGACAGCTATACTGCACAAGAATGGAAAATTTTGTCAAGTGAAGACTAAATGAGTACGGACCTCTTTCAGTATTGTCTTCAGAGAAAGTTAGAAGAATGCAGACAGCTGTGACACATTTTAATATTTGTAATACATATTTTAATATTCTGCATTCTCATTAATCCCTGGGACTTGTAACGGCCCTTTGGAAGCACACATGGTAAATCTTACGGCTTGTCGATTTTTTTCTCTCCATGACTGCATACAAACATTACATAGCACTACAGCACTGCAGGGGGCCTTCTAGGTCATCAGGTTTGTCCCTCTAATACTACAGTCAGCGTATCATGTGATGCTTTTCATTAACTTATAGAGCTCTTCTGTAAAAATAGTTTGGGTTTTGGTTTTTGTTTTGCTCCGACATGCTGCTCCAGAACCCCACTGTTCTAATGATTAAAAAACTAATTTCCAGATCACTTTTATTCATAGCCAGTCTTTCTTCTTTTAGGGCCACTGCCACGTCCAACAAAAACCGATGCTTGCCTACGTCTCCTGAAAACAGGCAGAATTTGGAAGAGAATTTCTTAACTTCTGAGTTACTCCAATGATGAATTTGGCTTACCAGATGACCAGCAGTTGAGTCCACAGGCAGAATTTGCCCTGTATTTGCCTCGGAGCACACTTCCTGTAGCTGACAAACATCGCTTCCTGAAGCTAAGCTCACCAGACACGTTATTATCCCTTACATAGGGAAAATTTGAATAAAGAGCTAATGTAGGAATTGAAAATTATTAATAAAGGGAAGACTCAGCTAGGTAATAAAATATCCCAGAACAAACCCTCCACTGTCATTTGTCTACTAAACTAGAAAATGTACTTTCATGAGCTGTGTATTCCAATTAAAACCAAAACAAAATAGAAATCACCACTAATAACTATTATTCATGCTACCACAGTAAAGGGTTAGTTTCCAGTCTCTGTCCTGTCAGGAGAACCTCGGATCCGGTGCATAGCTGTCTAACCATGGGCAGAAAGGTATGGGCAGCAATGTTAAGTGTTCGGTTTTACCTAGTACTGTTAACTGAGATAACACAAAGAAAAGGTTGGATGCTTTCCCCAAACAAATGAAGACGCACCCCAAATTGTAAAACACAGGGAAAGAAAGAAACGTACAGGGCTGTCAGGCCAAAGCTCTTACTGGGGGAACAGAACAGGTACTGGGAATTTGTTGGGAGGAGGCGGGACTAGTAAAATGTTCTGCATACAAGGATGAACGACAGGCAAAACTAAGGTGCAGTGAACTGAGGATGGAAGAAAGGCGGTCACTGGATTTTTATGACAAGTCCCTATTTCTGTAGAATTTTTACATAATTCCACTGCAACCATGCAGAAATACGCCCCAGTAAATATTACAGTATCTGAGGCTTCTTTCTTCTTTTCTTTAGTGCTCAAATCTGGGCTCAGGTCTTATGGACTCAGACCCAGTTGTATGTGAACTGTCAACAGAAACAGTATTTCAGAGTGAGCCTGCCCTATCCTTGACATGTTTGGAGAGGAACTCGGCTTGCTCCATAGTAGAACGAAAGGGAGAAAGAGCAATCAGGTAATACAAAGAACTAGGGAGTCCGGCTCAAGTGTTATCTTAAGCCTTGAACCAACCTGATAGGATATATGTACCTGTGACTGCACAGCGTGGCTCAACTCTAACAACATACACGTGGAAATACCCGAGGGACAGAAGTAAGTTTACACACAGACAATGTTACTACCTCTGGTTTTATTCTGACATGTGTCTATGCTGTTAGGATACAAGGAGCAACAAAATCAATGTGTAGTCTAATGCAGAAGCTTTTTACCATTCACTCCTAAGTTTATTCATTTTCAAAAGGGCTCGTGCTCTTCTTCTGTCCAAAATTTGCACACACACTTCCAACAAATTATTAGTGTTTACTACCAAGAATAAGGAACGTATAAGTATGATAAATTACGCTAACTTGTACTTCTATTCCAACATGAGGAGCTCAATAAATGTAACACACACAACCCTTGCAGTGCAGTAATAATCCTCCCATGTGCACAAGAGGGAAAAATGCTTCCTTTTTGGTAGAAGAAACATTTTCTTTTATAGTGTTTTTCATACACTGAGACTTTAAAGGGCATCACTAACTGTGGATATGGTTATATATAAGGAAAGAACTTTATATTCTCACAATGACTTCAAAATTCAAGCAGGGCAAACGCTTTGAACAAGGAAGAATTTTAGAAAAAAAAAAGTAATTATGACTGAAAATATTCTTCTGTGGCTTTGTGCAACTATTCTACCTGACTGTAATGGAGTAAAAAACTCCTAGAGACAGACAGGCAGGTGATCAATTAAACTCACATATCAGGAACGCGTGGAGCATTCTTTCAGTTCCCATCCAAACATTGAATCCTCTGTCAGAATTTCTCTTCGCAAGCAAAACTTGCTCTTTGTCAATTCCATTAAATACAATTAGCTGAGTAACAGATTCATGTACAGGAGCAGGGTGGCATTATTAATGCAGAATTATGAATAATTCTTGTATCCGAACCCCACTGTGTTGATTTTGCTAAAGTCACTGTTAGAATCACAGGTTAATTTACCTATGGAGAAAATCAACTTTCAAAAGATCCAAGAAAGAAAATCATATTTACAAATGTGCCAGCTTCAATTTCAAGGTCTACAAGATTGCAGAAAAATATAATAAAAACAGAGGATCAGTTTTTCTATTCTTTCAACATATACAGCAAATCAAATCTTCCAGATCTAGACAGTGCTATAGATATGTATGAGAATGAAAATAAGAAAGATAACTACATACATTGAAGAACAGATAAGAATCATCAAATGCATTACCATAGTTTTGAACGATGACAAAAATTGCGCTTGAGTGAGATAGTACCCTGCAGCTTCATCACACTCAATGACACATTTAATGTCAGAGTAAAATTTATAGGACATTAAAGCAAACAAACCCATGTTTAAAGCAATGCTAATGTTACTTTGGTGTTTACACACAAACCACCAGAAGTTTGCAAATTTAAACCTGACACATAGGCCTTAATCTGTTTTATAAACACAAATGGCAAAATTTGTACGGAGTGCATTCATCTTGGGTGCAGCTTTTAATTTTACGTATGGATTTCAACTTCAGTTTTTCACTTCCTTGCCCAGGTTGTTGGGCACTGCAACCTTGTTTCTGCTGCCAAGATATTACAAAGTAAAATACGGCAGCTGTGAGGCTTCCCAAAGGATTTAGGAACTTTTATGGCCAAGAATAATGTTTGGGGTTATGCATGCTAAGGTAAAAGTGATCAAGTCATATATGTTAGACATAAAGTGATCCCTTTCAAAGAACAGGTTGGATTTCCTCCCACTAACACCAAACAGTGCACATATGTCTATGGAGGTGCATTAAGTATTTATTTCATTATCTTCCTTTCCCCCCCATTTTTCTTCTTTGCGAGAGCCCCCTGCTCATCTCCAGTTATTAGATATTACCAGAGAGAAAAGACAACATGTAAAAGATAACCAATTTGAATATGGCAAATCTATTGTTTTCAATATTAAATAAATCCGACAAAGTCCTCCTTTTAATATAGCAGTTGAAACAGGGATATTGCATATTCCGAAGTTAAACAGCTCAGTTTTTAATTCTTCAGCATCATCTACACCATATAAACACAGCTACCACCACTCTTCTTATTGCTGACTATATGTAGCCCTAATTCAGAAATTCATTTAGCATCCGTTTGATTTTAAATATTTGCTTAAATCCACCTTTGTAAAGCATGGCCTAAGTGCCTCCGGTTTAAGTGAATTTTATGCTAAGATAATATTGTCATAAAAAGTTTTTTTTTTTTAAAACAGAAACATTGATCAAATCTGGTTACTAGAAAAATGGTGTGAAAAGCACCATTCTAGTATTTTAAGAAGCACCTCTTCTAAAATTGCCGTGTATTTGTAAAGAAGGATTTGGGGAATTTAAAAAAATTCTCTCAAAAAAAAGCTACATCCTAATTTACAGAAATAAAAAGTAAAATTAAAAAGAGAGAGAAATGATATGAACAGGTTTTCCAGTCCATCGTATCAGGAAGTGGGGCAAATTCTGCTTTTTTTGTTAAATACTCACTTCTGATGACTCCATATGAGACTACTGGAGTAAACAAGAGAGGAATTGATATAAGCTATTTATACCCATAATGCCACAGTTCAACTCGTTTCATTAACCAAATACCACAGACAAAGGGATTTTATAAGAAAAATGTGACGCACAAGTAAAAGTAAGTCTGGTATTAAATTATTCGATGTGCATTACTGTCTTACTCCTCTCACTTAGATTCCAGCCACACCAAAGACAGAAATACCAGAGTTGGTTTTTGTCACCTCTCACAAAAACTCGGTTAATTAGCGTAGCACGGAGCGATGCCCCTGGTACACACGTGACAATATACACCCACACGCTAATTTACTCTGCCACATTCAAACTTAATTAGGTGTGGGCCCAAGCTGCGAGGTTCAAAACTGTATCTGGAAATGCACCGTGGTGGGCAGAACACGGGAGTGAGGTTGAGGTGATCCAAATTCAGGTCCTCACTCTTGTTCTGCCCCTTGGCTCGCATTTACTGTCAGACCACTTTTAGTCGATGGTCTCTGAGGCAAGAAATGCTTTTACAGTTTGCCGATACCAAATCTAGCGCCTAGAATCCCAGTCTGAGTTTGCATTTCACAAGGTTACTGCACCTGGCATTAAATAAAAATACTGACAATACTGGGCTTAGGTGACAGTTGTCTCTTCCACGTGAAGGAATACTGTAGACCTGGAACGTTGCAGTAGCCCTGAATATATGCTATTGCTGGCTAATTAGTAAAATGACAGACCACTTTTATACAATAGTCCTGATTTTAAAATGTTTTTTGAAATAGACATTTAACAATATTGGTTTGGTTTATTTTTCTAATGTAAGTGGAAGACATGCAGGGTTGCACTTTTCTTGAAATAAATACTAAAGAACTATTAGAATGTGACACTGGAACATTTAAATCATCTGGGAGACGGAGTCCAATCTCAAGGAAAAGTAAATAGCTATGTTTCTGAGTTGCACTGAAAGTTGAAATGGCTTCATTGTGCCCATCAGCCTCATCTGAAAACTGGACACAGCCTTTTAAAACCATTAACCCCTTTTCAAAACGCTTAATCGACATCACCTTAGGTTTTTCTTTTTCCTTATCTGTGAGGTTCTAGGTGGTTTCTGCAGGTGGTTTTTCTTTCTTTTTTTCCCTTTTCTCTGAGGGTGAAAACAAGCTATTTGCATTATGTTCTTTGTACTTGCAGGTGGAAACTATGCTCTGCCGCAAGCTATTCTTTGTACTTTTAGGTGCAAATGTTACTCTGCTGCAGACTGATGATGGGTCTTTCTGTGCCTGTACGCAGAAGCACTGCGTGTGTCAACACAGCCCCCCAACACGCATGCGTTGGCACAACGGCACCAGGAGAATGCAGGGCTTTATAAACTCTCCTGATGATTTAGCGTTCAAACGAGGGAACAGTCTTACAAGAAACCAGCACTGTCCAATCTTCTTTCCTAGAACTGCTTGAAAGGAGAAGGTGCCCCTTCAACCTGGGGGCTCTATTGCTTCCAGTATCAAGTGGATCAAGTGGATCAGACCTGGAAGTTTCGCTACTGGCAGATACTGAGCAAAGAATATATGAACCTCAACATATACGTCATTGGGACTTTCTGCACTGCACAAATAGACAGAGACCAAACAGAACAAAAATTTTCACAAAAAAAATCGAAACGTTGAACTACTTGTGATATACCACCAGATTAAAGTTTCCTTCTCCTGAAATCATTCTGGAAGAAGGTTCAACTTTGGCATCTGAATTGCTGAGACGGTGTTTAACTAATACACGAACAGAACGGAAAATATTCTAGGAGCTGACAAGTCAGTGTTAGAAAGAAGAGTGTAATTTAATAGTCTGAAGCTGTCCGATATACAGTCTGAGCATAACCACATTAGAGGAAACCTTGCAAACCACCAAACCGTTAGCTATCTGTACTGAAAGGCACACCAAATCCTTTTAACTACAACTATCTTGGCTGAATCCCGTCAAGGCAAAATTAGCCCATGTTGTTTACAACTAAAATTACACGCTACCGCTCCATTCAAAGCTTTCTTGCTCAAGGTCTTGCCCGGCACATTATTTGCATTTATGTATTTTTCCAAAATGCATTTGTCCAGAAATTGCCTGAGAACTCTACCCGCTGGAAGTGGTCAGGTTTGAAAATTTATGCACAGTATTATTTTGACTATTGAGTATTATATCTTAGCATCACCCCTCAAGTCTGTCCACCTCACCAAATAAGAGCTTCCCCACAGCAGGCTATAGACAGGTATAATACAATTACTCCATAAGCTATGCACTGGTGGGAGGCTCTACCCCTGACACGGGGAAGACACTTCCAAAAAGGGGAAAAAGCTTAAACAGTTCAAGTGATATTGGAGCCCTTCATGCAACACAAGAGAGTTTCAGCAGGAGATATTCTGGGCTTCTAATCCAAAGTTCACTGACTTCTGTTGACTTCAGCAGGCTTAGACAATCACTAAATAAGATCACAGCTAATAAATTTGGTTTTGCTGAATTCTTGAAAGTGTTAAAGAATTAAATTCTCCATTTTATCCGCACAAAAGAACCAACCTAACACCAGTGTAAATTTAGGTAGCAAGCATCTTTGAAGGTGAGCAAGTAAGGGAAGGACACAACACAGTATCCCTAGCTCATTTTCTTCTTCCCCTTTTCTGCCAAGTTTGCCAACAAATGTGCCAAATAGGCTAAACTATTAAGGTTTTATTTAATATGGTTATTTCTTTCAGTGCCATGAGACAGCATGATGCCATCATTCAATGTGATGCAGTCAGTCTATGGCTCATCCGTTTCTTTGTCACCAATGACTCTACAAAAAAATACAAAAAAAAGACCCAAACCAAAACAAAAAACACCCCCTCCTAACGTAGCCACTGTTCTCCTAAAAAAAGAAAGGATCCACAGAAAGTCAATGCAACCAACTTCCTATCCCCTCTGGTAACTACAGGACAGGTCTATTTAATCTTTTCCGGTTCTTTTAACCCTATGAATAGTCAACAAATTAGCTGAAATCACCTATCACAGAAGGCAAAAGACAATATTGCTCATGTTCACACACACACTGAAAAGAAAGACAATTTTTGGATTCTCAGCTGTTGTTTTCTATCAAGCGGTCTCAACAGCCTTGACGCATCCCTCAAATATTAACTTCACATCCCAATCTCCATGGAAAGGTAGGATTAGGAAAGAAGAAAGCCTAGGAATCCAACCCAAAAGTCAGACGCTCTAGCACTCACAGCGCAGGCTGGAGACAGGAGCATTAGCTGCTGTCCCCTGGTTTCTGGAGCGCTGCCAGCGTAGCCTTTGGCTTTAAGGAGTTTGGGTGACTGTGTCCTGCAACTACCGTTAGATACGTGGGAGGGGAAGTTGCACCGTGTTGAGTTTGCCCTGCAGGCAAAACTGAAAAGTCAAACTGCCTGCGTCATAATATTGTCTCATCATATCACAATGAAATGTCATGGCACAATGCACTACGCTGACTCTGAAAACGCTTCAAGATCTTTCGTTTTCTCTTGGCCAAGTTTATCTAGTCTGCTTGATACAATCTGCATTTGCCATGCATATGTAGGGCAAATTTAAAGTTTAGAATTACAGTTATGATACATAATGGTTGGTTAGCTGGGGAGAAGAGTGTTTAGGCATTTTAGATGCCTTCGTGCGTCTAAGCTGGTTTCAAGGTATTTCAAGCTGGGTGGTTAAGGGTTAAATTTCCCATAGAGTTGATGAAGTGGAGCAGGTATTGCCAGAGCTTGAACTAGCCCACCTAAGTTAGATACCTAGCGGTATAAATATCCTTCTTAAAATATGGAAGAGAAATAATAAGTCAGAATTTTTGCTTCAAGTATCTTCACCTTCTAATACAGATTTTTATGCTTCAGGGAAGGGGTTAAATGGTTTCTTCTGAACCACAGAATGATTCAATATAATGGAAGTGGGGAAAAGAGAGAAGTTACAGGGCAGGGGCAGTTCTACAGGAAGAAACTTAGGTTTAGAGAAAGGCTTGCAATTAACTTTTTTTATTTACCACTAAATTTCTTTCAGCTAAGTCCAAAAAAGCAGGGAAGGGATTCTGACTAGATAGTTTGCAAACTGTTACACAGTTCTGGGAATATGATCAAAGTCAATTTCCTACATTTTACTGTTTGTATTTCCTGTATTTCACAGTTGCCCATGAGCCTTCTTGTTCACATGAGTTTTCCTTCCACTGACACTCCATAAGAGCACTAGCGGAGATCTCTAACCTGGGCCTCCTAAAACTATGCTGTAGCCACAGTCGCTATAGTTGTAAGAACATCAAAATGTTCTCAGAATGCTCAACATACACATTTAAAACCAAAGATGTGACAACTGTAAAAAATAACAATGAAAGGAGATCATTTATACCAGAGAACTAATCGACTGGCTCTCTAACGGGAAAAAAATGAACAGAATACTGTGCATTAAAGAAGAGTAGCATTAATTCTAAAAGGTTCCTACGGTTGACTAAGGATAACAGCTTGTATTAGTATGACACAGCAACCTCAAAAGGAAATACCCCTAAAGCAGCCATGGACCTTGTCCAAATTAAAACCATCTGAACATCTTCTTGTAAGACAGGCTGCAATATGACCTTGCAGAACACTGGCCGCTCATCGGTAACCGCCTGTACGCCCACTCCTATTCCACAGTATACATGCTAACTTATGATCAATGAAAGAAGACAATGCTACATCAATCTACTATAAGTAAAGATAAATCATGCAGGGAATACCTAGAAGTAGTTGACAAGTTGCAAATTCTTATCTTTAGTTTACCTCATGATAACTTGCTCATGACCATTCCCTGAAACTGCAGAAAAACGCAATAATTAGACATTTATCTTGTTTTAAAGTGGTTTTGCTCAACAGGGAAAAAGCTGCACTTACTCTTCTAGCTCAGCATAAAAGTGTCTGCTCTGACTGTTTCAACTTGAGGTGAAGTACTTACAGGCTTTTCTCTTATTGAAAAATATCCTACAGATAAGTCCAGAGTTTTTGACTGGGGGGAAAGGTGGACAGAAACGGGGCGAGAGAAAAGTCAAAAATATATTTTGTGGCTTCTTCACAACTTGAAAATAAAATCCACTTAAAAAGACAATATCCAAGGTAGAAATCCATTTTTAATTGGCCACATCAGTTGGTCAGAAAACATTAAGATTTTGGAAATTATAAAACAAAATTTTGAAGGAAATCACAAAGAAATATTACCTTTAGTAGTGCGCATTATGGAGATGACCTATTTTTTTATAATATGAACGTTATAGTTACTGGTAAAGAAAACACAAAGTAAGCATGGTCTCTGCCTCAATGAGTTTATAACATATCAAGTTTTAAAAAAAGAGTATAAATGTGGGGCTTTGTCTTTCCTGTCCTCCACAGAAAAACAGAAATAGGCATCAGTTTACATTAGGTTCTTACAAGAACATAAACACATGCATATGTGTACACACACGCAGAGAAATATACAGTCCTAATCTTAGTTCTGTTGACTTTGTTCCTGACAGCCTACCAATGCCGCACAAATGTGCTTATCTCCCGTGTTTTTCTGAAAGTGCTGAAAAATGTCATCTTCCATGACCTAGACAGAATCAGAAAAATCTAGACATATGACCATTGATTAGCAGTTCGCCTGGAGAGGAGAGAAATACTGAACATCATCCAGGATGCCCATCAACAGTGGATAAAGAAAGTTTTCTTCAAAGGTATCAAAACAGCCACTTTATCATGGAAAGCAAAAAACCACCTCTTTTCTCATGTCGGAAGCAAATCACGTTGGTACCACTGACCACGGGTGCAGCTATTTGAATGCGCTTACATTGAGGTATATCTATCAAAGATAGTTGGCAGTAGTTAGCAGGACACAGAATTTTTTGTTTGTTCACTTGGGGAAGTTTTATCAATTTAAGCAATGCATTTACCATTATAGCTTTGAATGCAAATAAGTATTTTTTCAGCCTAGCTTACAGTCCTTCCTAGACAACAAACTAAACTGAAAATCTGTCACTCTTTCACCAAAATAAGAACGACGACACGGTCCGTCATGGCAATATACTGATAATTTTAAATTTGCACTTTTGGTTTTATGAATATAGGAACTGCAGGAGCATAGCTTTTTACATTTTGGGGTTAGAGATCTGCAAGAACAGTCAAGAACTGCATTTAATAGCTCATCTGACAGAAATCGCTGCTTAATTAAGAGCCTAGCAATATTCTACACTATATTGACATTGCAGTGCACTTCACATAGTCATGTCCTGTTGGTATCAAGTTTTCACTATTACTTTTGCTATTACTGTCGCTTTTCTTGTTTGCCTTCAAGATGCTTGTTCATGCTCGTCAAATCTAGTTAATGGATGTTAATGAGCCCTTTCAAAAATACAAGTGGAGAGATCAGAAAAGAAGGTAAGAAAGGGAAAGTAAGATACGGAACTGAAAGATGAAAACTGAAAGAAAAGAGGAATACATAACCAGAGCCTGCTTTTCTTCATGTTATACGTTTTTTCTGCCAACAGCGGAAAAAAAAGCAATGGAATAATCTTTCCTCTCCTCTCAAAAAACAGACTTCAGGTAAATCTTCCTCCACTTACTCCAGCCACACAAGAAAGAAACAAACGTATGGACAAATGTTCTTGTGAGTATCACAGGTCTCTCGAGTTCTGTGACACCAAAGGGCCTCCTTGGTCCCTGGGGACAGGGACAGGTTTTATGAATTCAGCAGCACGAATATTTGTGTGCCTGCAGACTCCTCCTGTCAGGCTGGAGCATTCCACAGCCCCCACCCTTTGTATGTGTGCTCTGTCTATCTTCTGAGAGATAATAGCGTATGTAGATATCTCTTACACCTTTGGATTGTCAAACATAAATCAGCTGGCCAAAACTACTAAATACAAAGTCAAAGAAATTTAAATATTGACTTGAGTTGCAAAATTCAGATTTTGAATACCCCTAAATTTGATGTCTAAGGTCAAGAGTTTAGGTTCAGTCCCTCACCCAAGTGGAAGCCAGCTGAAAAATGTGCTTACCTGTTAAGTCCCAGAATCATTAGTGTGAATTGACAAGGTTTTACTACATATAGATAAGATTAATGGAACCTTTCAAGTTGCACAAAACTCTCAAAGGTTTGGAAGTACTTTTTAATTTGAGTGAGCAAAGCAGACACACATTTGTACGCTGAAGGCACTGGGCTCTAACTCGGTCTCACTTCGATTTTACACATAGATAATTTCATTGATGTCACTGGAATTACCTGTCTCTTAAAATGGTGTCATGCTAAAAAAGATTCAAGCTATGTGTCTGCAAGGAAAGGAACTTGCAAAAGAGAAAAGACAACAAGAACAATATGTGTAAATTAGCCTTTACAGCATTAAGTTCATCATCTACTTTTAAGAAATGCCATAACTTTAACGGTATTCAGCACCAAGGAGATGGTGACAGCTTGTTGCAGAAGCCGTGAGTCAAACATCAGTTCTGGTGTGAAAGGTGGTGAGGGAGAAGATGTGGAGATGGAAGGAGTAAAGAAGCAGCAGTCCATCTCAGGAACCATAAGTAAGTCTGGCTTCGAAGTTCAGTTCTTTTTCAAACAACTAGGGACACCTTGCAAGGCAGAAACTAAACCTGTATTGATAAATCCTTGTAAGCAGGAACATTTGGCAATGCATCTTCCAGCAGGGCATGATGCGGATTTAAACAACGAAGTATCACGTACGCTATAAATGATCAAATGAAACTGCATCAGAGTCTGAAATCTTTGATCTCCCTGAAACAAAACGCTTGGATTTTGGGTAGAAAAAGGTTTCCATAACAGTGTATCTTTTCTTTATTTGAATTTTCAATCACATCAGTTTGTTTTTCAAAAAAGCAGTATTTTATAGGAAGTACTTGCTTTGATCTAATGACATTCTTGCCCAGTAGCAGCTCCCATGACATCAGAATTTGAGATTAATATACTATTGATTAAATTCTTACATTAAGGCAATTACGTTAAACTCTCTACTAAAATGTGTCTAGTATACCATTGTAGCTCCAGTATTTACCCACGAACAGGAAAGACACGTCAGAATTCAACATAAGCAACCACAGCTCCTGCTAATCCTAGCAGCAATAGCAGTTGTGTACATGTATGTGTGCACGTAATTGGGTCCTACATATCCACAGCCTCCTGTGCACAGATGCATACTTCATAATTAGTATTCCAGATTTTAATGATAAATGGGACTCGCAATAATCATTTCACATTTTAAACTGGAAAATACTACAACTGTTTAGTAAGGGATGGGAAATTTGAGGAAGTTGCTCCTACTTAAACGGTAGCACTGTTTGAGAAGAAAGATAACAATGATGGCTCACCCAAAGACTGCTGCATGTGAATACAGTTATTTCATAAAGAATTCAAAACTTCTCTGGGAAGACAGTAATGCGGGGGCCTTCAAAACCAGCCACAACCGTACTGGAATTTAGGATGCTGCTCAGATAGCTGCAATTCTGTATTACAGCCTGAACACGCCAAAAAGCAGAGAAATATTTTAAAGGTGGAAATGGGATCAGCATCTGCCCTGCTGAATTAGATAGCACCGCAGCATCCGACATTTCCTTTTCATCTTTTATATAATTACTAAAGTTTTTGAAATTCTTTTCTTAAATAATAAAATTCTTCATCCAAGCATAAGAACAAAGAGTGAAAAGAAAATAATTATACTGGTATGATTTGGGGAGTGTTTCCCATTTTAACAGGATTTTCTTGAAGAAATTTAAAACTAAAAGATAATGAAAATCTTAAGAAATGAGGTTTCAAGTTTGAAGTCTTTATTTTACTACAAGATATAGAAACAGCGCCCTTATTTATGTAAGAGACAGACAATAAAAAGCATGATTTTTTTTAAAGGATCCCTTTTATTTGGCTACCTGACACTTGAAATAATCTGTGGTCCGCTGAGAAAAAGATTACCTATAGCCACTTTTTAAGTACATCCTTCTCCTAGGAACGTGCAGAAGAATCCCTGAATAATCCTTTACAGTGTTTTAAGGACAGCTTGCAACGTAAGTCAAGGGAGTAGCGTCAGTTCTACACCAGTTGAAAATCCGGCCAGACAACTGTAATGAGTGGAAACCTTAAAGGCACAGAAAGCCTTCCTTGTCAGGATTCAGATCTGTGTAATCCACAAGTGCTATCTGACTCTGAAGCACTGGTAATGGACTATAGATCCTGACCGCATAGGAATAAGTCACAGTAGAGAGTGTCTACTGAAATCAATAACATGTAGCCAATCTATGATTTTTCCTCCCCCCCACAATCCTTAAGGCTACCATGTGTATGTCATTAATCCAACAACTGAAAGGTACTTTAAGTATTTTCATTACAGGGTACCTCCTGTTAATACTAGTTATGAAAATCAAATGTACATTGAGGCAAAAGGGGGGGGGGGAACAAACCAGTGCTTCTAAAAAGGAGGCTTTATTTTTGGCAATAAAAATTTAGAGCCCCCCTCTTCCTCCCCCTCCAAACCCTCAGGTTGATTCATCTCTCATTCAAATTTAAAATGCACAGAGAGGCTGCAACAAACCCACAGAAGATTGATATGCACTGCGCTCCACACATGGTTTAGCTCTTTATTCCAAAGTCTGGCATGACGATGTTGGGTTTTGTGATATTATTATTTCAATATATAATAAACAGGGTTCGATATAAAAACAGTGCAATGCAAGTCCCCTTTAAAAAAAAATACAAATTGTTACTATAGCGCTTTGAGAGAAAGGGAGCGAGAGATTCACAATGCAGGCTCAGAACTTGGCAACCTGTAAAAGTGCCCAGTCGAAAATTACTAACAGCTGGAGATGACAGTTGTTTTAACAGCTGAGCTGACAGGATTAATTTAAATGCACTGAAATCAAAAGTAGATAACACCTGTTTAGTCTTCCAGGGCCATTCGACAAGGTAGGCCAAAGGAAAAAAGCAGAGCCAGGGCTGTCTGTGGGAGCATGTGTGCGTGCATGTATGTGTGCATGTATGTGTGTGCATGCAGGCGTCTGCCTCCCCCTCTTTTTCTCTCCCCCTCCCTCTGTGGAGGACGGAAGGACTTCAGAAAAGAATGACATACTTTTGAAGGCTGGGTGTGCGGGGGAGATCAGGGGCTTGTCACACAATAACAGAGCGGCCGACCCCCGTCAGCTTGAAACATCTGGTTCCCATTGTGCCCACCCTCCTGCTCACCCTTCTTCCCCCTTCTCTTATCCAAGGTCTTTGACCCAAACCCAACAATGGATAAAGATCACCGGATTTTAAAGCTGCAGTTTCTCACTCCCGCATCCCAGCGATCCTCCCGGGTTAATTAATGCATTCTCTTTGAGCTCCGAGTCACTAAAGCTCCCACATGCTCCCTCCCACCTGCCTCTTCCCCAAACTAAAAACAAAACAAAAAATTCCTCACCTTCTTGCCATGCCAAAGCTTGTAACTCGCATGTCCACAAAATAAATAAATAAATTCTACAAGGCATGTGAGGAAAAGCATGTGAAACAGCAAGAAATTTTTTATGTGGCAGGCAAGGACGGGGTGATTTTACATTTGCCTCTACGGTTATGATCCTCCACTCTGGCGTGCGTGCACAGTGTCCTGAGCCACCACGGAGGGAGGACCATAGCCCCATGTTCCGGCACAGCCCTCACTCCATGTAAGGACACCAAGAGATTCAACAAGGAGAACTGTATGGTCCAGGAAAGGAGAATCTAGGAGGAGATACGGAAATGAAATCTTTTCCTGGGAGTACAGCTACCGAACAAAGCTACGGTGCCAACCCCGTGATGCACAACAACCCTACAGACCCAATTCTGCAGCTGCTCCGCTTGCAGAAATCCCATTGAGGCAAAAAGTGAGCTCTGCCTGTGAGGAAGCTACTGAATTCAGGCCAAAGGCTTCCCAACTCAACCTTCAATCTCATTTCTGGTTAGGCGGATAAACAGGGCTGACTTGTAACAGATACATATTTCCAGCCAGCTTGTTTCCTCAGACCTACGTCTAGTCTTTTCTTGTAAGTAGGACCAATGTCAGGTGGTCTCCCAAGCAGTAATTAAACTTCACCACTGTGAAGAAGTACACAGTTACTATTATCAACCACGCTTTAAAAACGCAGAACTTGGACACAAAGAATGAAGTTCATGTGGAAAAATCTGTGGGGGAAAAAAAACCCAAAACACCACAAAACAAAAACCAGAAGAAATTGTGTTTTCTGACTCTGCTCTGTGCTTTTAGCCACAGGACCAATATTTCCTCCTTGTATTCCTCCAGGGATGAAAAAAACAACCCAGCCCTACAGTTGGTACGATGATGCTGCAGCTGTATACTTCATACAACAAAAGGCTGCGTTCAGCTCTTCCTTCTTGTTCCACAACCCTCCAGCAGGACGAAGGTGAACTGAAAAGCTCACGTGCTCACTTCAGCTAACTGCAAGCCTATCCACCATGCTGTCACATCAATATCAAAGCATGGTTGGCACCTTCAGTTTTCATAGTTGAAAAAAGGGGAAAAAAAAAAAAAAAAAAAAAAAGGCGTTCAATAGAATGGTTCAGAAAACGTTTGATTCATTGATATCAAAAGCCGGAGAATCACAGATATTCTTGGTTACAGCATTAACCCTTGCCAGAAAGAAAAAGAGAAAGAAAATCGTCCACGGTAGCTTTCTCTTCGCCGCAGGTTTCAGCGTACTCAGCTTGTATTCCCTTTGCATTTCCAGCCACTAAAACTCCCACACGCTCCCTCCCACCTTCCTCTTCCCCAAACAGCACGGAGCTTCATATAGGCTAATTCACCGTGCCAAGAAAAACAGAACAATTCTTAACTAAGCTGCATCTATATTTACTCGTTTCAGAATTTCAGGTCCTCTTTTAGCATTTATTGTCCAGCTAAAACTATTTATCTGGACAAATGTAAATATTAATGCCAATTCTGACAGGAGAAAGAAGACCTAAATGCACATCTCAGGTGTGGGCCCCGCATGCAACAAATTTATGTAAAACCACAATTGGCACCGATTTACCTAAACAAGTACAAATCTGGGTCTAAATTTGTCTTCATTTGGTTTCATAAAAGACACTTTAAAATTCACGTCACGTGAACTTTTCTCTAGAGGGTGCACTTTGGATAGTAAATTAATTTTAATGAAGCTGTGGAGTGCCTTGTGATGAACTGTACCTGCATTTTACTCCTGCAACCTGGCCTACACGCGAGAGGATTTACTGCACAGTGCCGCGTTGCCCGTGTTGCCAGCTTTGTATCCAGGGCAGGAGAGCGATACTAAAAGATGGACACCGACACCAGCTCTCACCTGCTCCTGCATAGGAAAGGGAAGAACTTCAGTCTAATGAAACATAAAACCACTTGCTGAAGCATTGAACTTTTCCAGCAAATGAACCTAGAGATGCCCAATACATTACTAAAATATTGGGCTAATACCAGAGGGCATTTTCCCTGTTACTTTTCACGTCCACGAACCTCTGCATGTCTGGATTCTGGCCAAGTCTGGAAACAGAAGTGCCAAGGAACATGTGAGAGGCTGTTCTCCTGACAATTCCAATTTGGCTGGTTGCTGGAAGTGACAGAAATCCCCGGAGAAAACCAGCACTAACGACAGTTCATTGCCCAATATGCAGACACAAGATCCCTACTGTCTACCACAAAAAAAAAAAAAAAAAAAAAAAAAACCAATCAGGAAATATTTCAAAGACAGGGGAAAAAAAATGGGAATAAAATTGAGAGAACATATATCATAAAAAAGAAAGAAACCCTCTACTCCTTATAAACACACATCAAACAAAGTAGCAACGGTGGTGGTTGTAGTAGCAGTAATAATGATGATGATGTCAGGAAGGCATGATCATCATTGCCTGTATTCATACTTCATTCTTACAAATTTTGTAAAATCTATCTGCACTTCTAAATCATTAATTTCCATTAATATTTACAGAAAAAAATAATCTTGCTTTTTAAAGGTTTTTTCCGAAGTTTTCAGTCTACTGGGCATGCGATGATAATTGCTGCTCTGTTCTGCTTAATGATAGAGTCCTTTCCCTGTACAAAATAAGAAGCAGTTTCTTCCCCGCTTTTTATTTCTTTACACAACTCAGAGGCTCAAAGAAGATAATTACAAACAATGCCTGAAGAATGGTTCAGTTAATGTTAATTTATACAACAAACTAATTACTACCAAATGGTAAAAAATCACATGTGGAAGTTCCTGTCTCCCACGCACACAACTAAACCAGCAGCCATCTGTCTCAGCCTGGGAGCTCTCAGTGACAACCGAGGAAAGCAAGGCAAAGGATGAATCCAGATACACTAGCTGCTTCTTCTGACACAAAATCATGGCATTTAAACACCAGGCTCTGTACGGTGATCTTAGCAGTGGCATTTTTTTCCCTTTCATTTATAAAACAAACAAACAAACAAACAAACAAAGTACTGGCATCTGTAACTACCTCTCAATATAAATTTTATCTCAATCCCAAGAACTTAAAATGAGGTCTAAAATACTATCTAAAATACCATCTATCAACTGTAATTCTTCCTCCTGGCAATTTCTATACAATACTCTTTGTAACATCCTTAACATACTGCCTATCAGGAAGCATGAGGTGAGACAGTCTTTGAATCCGCTTACAGTATGTTAGACATCATGACGGAAAAATGTGGGGTTTTTGTTTCAACATTTTTTTCACAACCTGAGAAAGCAATTTTCTCCAAAACCTTAAAAAATCAAAGCCAGTACAATTGTTAAACACTTTTATGGGATGCTCATTAAAAACTGACAGGGAGAAAATAGCTGGGGACAAATCCTGAAGCATTTGTTCAGTTTAAAGTCTCACTGAATTCAATGTGAGTGTTACTTTATTGAGGACTTCAATGCCAGATCCTTTACGCGAATAAGGACCTTGGCATTTTGACTGTTAATTATTCCCTGATTAGCTTGCATCTAGTGAAACAAACTAAACACAATATTATCCCCTATGCTCTGTTCAAGAAATCTCAACTCCAATATTCTCTTCTCCCTGTGAGATCAGAACTCCAACAGTCATCAAAGAAAGCGCTGTACATGAATAGGAGCAAAATATCAGAGTTTAGATTCACAGTACAGATTTCACAGGAGAAGGTTTTTTTCCCTAACAATAAAAACGTACAAATCTTTCTATGTTTGAATATAAGGCAAAATTCTAGTATTGCAGAATGGCCTCTACGTATCTTATTTAGACCAGGACCCCCTCTTATGTTTATGAGAATCCCACACCACTGCTGAAGTGCAGCCTTATGACTTTATTAGAAAGCGACAAGCCAGGATAAGGTAAGGACTGAAAAGCTTTTCGTAAAGACTAAATGTGTTTCTAAACACTAAACTCCTGTTTCTGACTATTTACCTTTTCACAAAAAAAAGAGTATGTTTCAGATGGCCTGAAACGATCACAGAGGAGGAACAAGTGTTACAGCAATTTAAAACAACATCCCTGTAATCTCATATTCATGAAGTAACACAGTCATTATTTCTACATGGCAAGAACAGTACCGCCAGTTTAAATGAAGTAAACAAGAGGGGATCACAAGAGAATCTACATAACCAAACAATAATGCCTAATTATTCCTCATTCATAGTCCTTAACAGAATTATGATACATTAAAAAAAATTACAGGGAAACAATTCTTGCATACAGCCAAGAGCATAAAATTTTACATAATAAAATATATTCACTGAAGTGAAGGAAGAAGCAGCAATTTTCCTGTCGCTCATCAGACCTATTTCACCTAATTTTTTTTTTACCATTAGGTTGCATCATCAAGAGCTCTTTTCTATGAATGGAAACAGAATCCTTCATAAGGATTTCACTTTGTCTCACAATTTTTTCTACTTTTTTTAGGTGCGTGTTATAAAAGATTAGCTACTCTTCAAGTTTTCATTCTTTTTTTTTTTTTTTTTGGGGCGGGGGTGGAGGGTGGCGGGGGGGGGGGACAGGTGGGGAGAGGAATCACAATCCCAGTATACCGAGAACTGGACTTTGCTGTAACAAGCGAACTATGAGAGCTTTCGACAAGGAGTTGGTGTGTGAAACAAACCACCAAGTGCTGTATCAGTGAGTGGGATGAGACAAAAAAGGAAGGGTCATTCACTACAGTGCAGCACGTTGCGGATAAACCTGTATCTGAGGGGATGCTCTGGACATCTTGCAGTCCTTGGGCTGTGACTGACGTCAGGCCTCTTCCCTCCTCTTTCACCCCAAGCAGCCTCAAGCAGCTCTCGCAGCCAAAAGTCTGCCTCTAATTTTAGTACCTACTCCTGGCACATGTTGTGTCCTAGATCACTGAAAGCCTTGAATTAATACACTAAGACCCAGTATTAAGCTAAAGAGCTGACAGCTTTATGGAATGCGTTCAGCCTGGGAGGAAAGCTACCTGGGATTGCCTAAACAATCCCAACATCCTCTTCTACTAGGAACAAGATTTTGCCAAAAAAAACCACAAACAAACAAAAAAAAAACCACCACCAGAAACTGATTAAACAAACAAATCCCCACTAGTATTTTCCCTGTTCTAAGATCAATCAGATTGCAAGAGTGCATCCTAACGAAGAAGGTCTGAAGAATAGTACAGCGCATCTTTTAACCTCCCCTTAAAGATCTATACTGAGAAGCTTACAAAAATTGTCTCCCCATTTCATTTTCCCAGAATGATGCCTGATCATGCAAATGCATCTTATTTCTTCTCCTCTTGAAGCTTTTTCACCTGTCTTTACGCCTACAGGGACCTGTTTACTAAAACGGCAGAAGCAGATGAGTTAAAAAATGGCCATACACTGCATCTCGTTTGCTCATGAAAATACTTACGAGTCTGGTGGTTGGTAGATTTAGTCTGATTTCTGGTGAACATTCACAATGTCCAATATAAGCAGATCAATCGTTAGGAAAGACATGTGAGAAATCATGGATGAAACTTAACTGTCAGCTAAACTCTCCCTCTCTAGCACTGCAACAGCAGTTTGCTCCATGCTACATTTAAGGCTTAAGGTCAGGACAAAAGCAACTACAAGCTAAAAGAGTTTACGTTAGAAAAATTGGGAAAATTTTGCAGTTTGGCAACATAAGAAAGAACCTCTAATTGCGTTGTCTTTGTCTTCTGTGGGCCCTGTAACTTTAAAAGATTGGGTTACGCATACCATGTAACAACCACTGCATACTGTGTTCCCCCTTTCAGTTACCAGTCTAGCAAAAAAAAGTACTGGTAAAAATGGTAATGCAGTAACATGATCATCTCAAAAGGATTGCATTTTCTTTTTTTCAGCAGAAAGAACAGGTTATAGCCTAAGCCCCTATGTCACGTGTATTATTCATCTAATACTTTTACGGTTAGTTACAGAATGATTCCCAGTGACAGCTTCTTAATTCCTCTGAACGCAGACAGGATTGACTTGGCCAAACTTGTAAAGGAAGAATGCATTTTGCCTGGATGTATGTCCCATACCCCAAAGCTTCACAGGAGCTGTGAATCAATTAGATGACACAGCAAGAGGAAATGCATAAAAAAGACTTAAAATAAAATAATCTTCAGTGAAATGTCTCCATATTTAGTTAAACAGCATTGCTGATTAAGGCTGTACATGAGCTCAGTGTGGAATCCAGAATTGTTGCAGCTGAAAATCATTAGCGAAAGCCTGCTGTCCTCTAGTTTCATCTTCATATATTAATTTCACATACAAGGAAAAGGAACTATTTGGAAATATGTTGCTTTATTTAAGTCTAGTGTAGAGACATCCCAGCAAAAATACATTTATGTGCTTTACACTTTGCAACAAGACAGTGATCTTAAAGGATTTGAGTGAACACACAGTAATGACTACAGTTGAAACCATTTTTCTGCTTAGTTGTTGAATTTTTGCCTATTTTTTTCCCCCTAGTGCCTGACTCCATGGGAGATAAGACGCTCAGTTACTGAAATGGGATATGTGTTGTGGGCAAAACAGAAAAAAAAAAACCAAAAAAACAAAAAAACCCAAAACACAAAACTGAGAGGTTTTTTCTTCTTCCATGTGATCTTTGTCTCTAGACTATTTACCTTGAGATTGTGTGGGCTAATCTACAGTACAAAACTAATGCAACATTCCAAACTGTACTGGAAAAACAGGACACTTGGATAACTGCTTCCAAGTTGGGAGAGACACTTTCCTTTCTGATAAAGTACTTGGACACCAGTTGTAACTTCAGGGCTATGTAAATCTTTAGCCATGATCATTCTTGCTTGTTGGCAGAGCAGTACAATAATTGTTTTTCTGGGGGTTTTAAGGTGGGAAGGAAACTTCCCCTTGGGCATACAGGCTGGGCCTTTGCAATTACACTTCCTAGTTATTTAGGAAAAATTTATCAGTAACGGCCATAGCCATGTCGTATACACAATCACTTGCAGGCATGGATAAAACCACTGTTTGACTTCAGATCCTCTTCTAGCTGTCATCTCCTGCACTTCTATTATTTACTCAGAGATTCAATAATTGAATTAATTATGGCTAAAAGGCTCAGATGAACAACTGAGGTTCATATGCTTCCTTGCATGTTGCAGTGTATAAACATGTGTCCTAAATTCCTAAATTGCTATTTCTCCCTGACAGGAAGAATCTGGCTCTTCATGTCACACATCTGTAGGTCTCTCTCGTTGTGCTGTATAAGCTAGTACTTCCTATACCTCCAAAAGGCAATTCTGGGTGCTAATTCATCATGCACTGTATTACTTACGTGCAAGTATCTCGCCATCTAGGAAATCTAAGTTTCTAGTAATTAATGACTGCACTGACTTTGTTGCTGCTGTTACCTTTCAGTTCTCTTAATAATGCTCTTTCTAGGAACAGACCTAATCCCTGTCTGTATACGTACAAAAAAAACCCCAATTCACGTTGGGCTCCTTACAAATCCTGTACTGGGTCAAGTGTTGCCTTCTTAAAGCTCTTGCATATGCAGTGGCAGTTGTGAACTTACATCTGAGAGCAGAATTTGGCCCACATGGTTCTGAAGTGTCTATTAACTCTCCCACACTCAGAAATAAATCAAGACAGGATTCCCCTCCAGCACAAGGAGCCTAAAATATAAACCATACTGCTCGCAACAGGGAGACCAGGAATTCAACTTCAGTCATACGGTTCTCTCTTCCTCCCTCCGACTGGCGTCAGCAAAAAGGAGGAGAGGGCAGAAGGCTCATTAAATCCCCAGACGTGGCCTGCACAGCGCCCAACCCGAGTGGAAGCCAGCAGGAGCCACAAAAGGTGTGTGCGATCCCTCTTCCAAAAACACCAGAGTTGAGACGTGCAGTGGGACATCTCATTCCCGCTCTGCTCGCTTTGAAATTAACCATTTTCCTCCAAATTGAACGTTCCTCCCCTTGTCCCCATCCCCCAACCCCAATTCTTCCTCGCACAAACTTGGAAGCAACCACTCCTATTTACACCGTGCCCCAACCCCGTGTTGCCACCTGTCAATCAGAGTTCCATTTGTCTTCGGGAGGGTGAATAAAGAGGAGGGGGAAGGAAGAAAGCAGGAGGACCTCTGCATTGATCAAAAATGTTTGGGGCGGAAAGGAGAGGGGGGAGAAGGAGGGAGAGAGATGGAGATAGATTAGAGGGTAACAAAACTAGAGAGGAAGATAAACAGAGCCAAAGAGAAAAATGTCCTTTGTTCATTTAAATGGCTCTCTGCTCCCAAGCCCTCTGCATGACTAATGCCACGCTGTGGTGTGTAAACCTCTTGGGCACATAACACAAACAAAGCATAACTCGGCCTGAACAAACAAAGGCCTAAGCAACAGTGATTGAATTCATCTTAAAACAACAAATCAATTCTTCCCTATTAATGCCCTAAATACCAGCGTAGGAGCACTGTCCTGTTGTAATAAACAGCCATGTGTTCAATTACCGTCTGTTTTCCCAACTACTGCTCTCTTCAGTAATTACGCCATGCAATGCATTCTACATTGACATTATATTAATGTGCTGGGAGGAGAGACCTTAAATACGAATTAAATCAAGGCTAAACATCTCGGAACGCCTTACCCAGTCGCACAAGTGCTAACAGGGCATTCTTCAGCAGAATGCACAGGCTGAATTTTCTCTTCGTTCACTTTTCACTTTCATCCGCTGGCTAAATAAATAAATTAGAACACAAGCTTGAAAGAACTCTATTGCCCCAAAGACTGCCACAGTAAACCATTCAGAAGCTCTCTAAACGTTCACTTCACCTATACAAGATCACTGCTCCACCAGGAGCGTTTCATAAGTATCAGCTTATGTCACACCAGCTAAACAGCAATGACAAAACCCCTTCAACAACAGAAAGGTGACAACAAAGCCAGGCACGTGAAACAAAAGCAGAAAACTTTCTCGACCGAGACAAACGCAGGAGAAGAAAAGTTTAAGAAAAGGTTTCTTACCCTTTTGCAGAACCGTCAAACAACTTCTATTGAGTACTGAATAGCACACAGCAAACAGACCAAACAAAAGATATGATGAAAGACGTATTTACTTGTACAGGGCTCCTTCCCCCCACCTCAACCTTTCTTTCCATTTCATATACACCCACACTGCACCGTTTGCATTGTGTTGTTTAATAACCAATAGCAACCCAGATGAAACAGTGGAAGGGTTTCTATGATGCTGTCAAGCACCAGACAGATGCTTGGCAGTGTCAATATGGTTACATTTGGGTTGTGCCAAGGTTTGAAATGAAAAATAAAACAGGAATAATGATAATACTGAGAGAGAGAAAGATGGCAACGAGTTAGTGCACGGCCGTGCAATAAATTTTTAAATCAATGGAGTATCATCGTACCTGCTGGGTTTTACTTCAGCGATTTCAACTGTTATTGAAACAGATAAATAGTCTTGCTTTTTTCCTGTGTACTGTATTGCAAGAATTTTAATAGAAAGCAAAATCAAATTCTGGGGGTGTAACGACTGCAGATTTCTAGGCCCTCCAGAATAGACTCATAGGCTTCTGCTGCAAAGACATGCCAAGTATGTCTAACATATGAAGCATGATAAACTTCCAAAATGTTTCATAATATAATGCCCTAGGTGTGCAAAACTCTTCTAACTGAGGCTTCAGAAGACACAGAAATTCACATATTTGGAAGAAATCAAATTTTGAAAGCTTTTCTGACTAAAATATTACAGTTTTCTGACTAAAATAGTACAGTTTACCCTCAACACCACAGCATAAAACATTCAGATATATTTAAGTATCTTTATAACAACAGCTCATTTGTCCTCCTCAGGTCATTAGATACAAAAACAACCCCGAAACCTCTCCAGGTTTTGAAACTCATTTTTGTTTGACTAGTTTGAATTTTTTCACTTCAGCTGCCAAACCAAGTCAGGGGAAAAGCTGTTTCCACCTGACCCAAAATGTTTTATTTAATCTTAATTGAAATGTTTTCATTTCTCTTTCAGATTAATCATCTTAAATATCTAAAAACAAAAAATATCATTTCCAATGAAACATTTTGTCTAAAAATGTTGACCGTTCCAAATTTTCTACTATTTTTGGCTAAAACTAACTTGTTGAGTTGCTAAATGGTATCAGTCGTTAATTACTATTTCACAGGTTTTAGGGTGTCCCCCCCTATGCTCCTTTACTCCTTTTTGAGCGCTTTTTGAATTTATACATTTCAGCATAGAAATCACACACATATAAGCATGTTTTCTCCTGAGGCAATGCAGAAACCACAATACAATTAAACTGCATGAGAAGAAAAGATGATGAAAGGAGTTCCGTCTTCCCAGTACAGTGTATTTACAACGCAAGAGATGCACGCAGTTGTGTAAAACCGGCAACGTTCAAACCACCTTAAAAATATCAAAGTTAAACAGACACGTAAGTAATAAAAGTAAGCAACAGCTTCAGAGTGTTTTTACAAGGCTACTTCATTAGCTAAACAAGCAAGTGGGAGTTGCTGCAAATGTTGCTCCTTTGCCATAGTAGAGGCTTTCCCTTGCTTCTGGTAAACAGAAGACACAAGACAGCCTTGTGAATAGCTCATGGCACAGACTGAGATCTAAAGCTAATCAGACAGGATGATAGGTCATCTTAATCAACTTCAAAAAGCCAATCCACATGCTCGTCCCAGCTCCTTGCCTCGCCTTCCCTGATCGCTCTCTGGCTCATTTGGCCGTATTTTCCCCTTCCCCCTCCTCTTACTTCCCGCAAATTGTGCTGTTAAGAAAGAACATGGGGAGCCCTTCAGGTCTCAGCATCCTGGGCGCAGGTGGTGGGGAAAACTTTGAAGTGAGCTCTCCACTAACTCTAGAGCTGGCCGTGCCTCCTCCATAAGCAGCTCTTATTAAAAAAAAGACCAAGTATCCACTAGAACAAAACCAAGCAGGCCTATTTAATTAGGCCAAATGCTTGATATCCACTTCTTCATGTTAAACCACACAGTCACACAAGCCTGGGAGGTCTGATTAATTTTAATATGCACGGTCGTGACAAGCGCCTCGGGGGTAAGAGAGACAGAAAAAAAAAAAAATCCCACAAACGCCGCTAGCTCAACAAATAGGTTTCAGCTAAATGTTGTGTACGTTGCTCAGATTAAGATGTTACTATTCAGCAAGGGCTTGAACCTTTAATAGGAGGGACAAGAGGCCTGAGAAACAGGTGGCTCGCTCTTCACTCTTGAATAAATGACATTCCCAAAAGCTGTGGCACATAAGCATACAGAAAGAGCTGGCACACTCCCTCATGTATATTTGTATATTACCAGTCCGGGTCAGAGCTTTCCCCAGCAGTGATACAAGGACTGAAATGAAGCTCGGAAAGCTAATGGCTTTCCTGGGGGAAGGGGAAATTTAAAGAAAAGAAAAAAGAAAGAAAAAAGAAAAAAAAAAAAGAGTGAAAAAAATGAAGGCAGACTGCAAACTGATCTAGCTGGAATACATCGGGGTCAACAGACACACCAAAATGGGCCAGGGGTAAGAGTGGCAGCAAATTTTGAAAACACCTGTTGAAATCCATCACGGCTATTAAAGAGTTTGGTTACCTGTGGAATTAGGGGCAGACAGGAACCCAAATAATTATTTTGGTCTTGGTGAACCACTTACGTGCTGTGCTGTAAAAGATGGGAAGCAAGAGATCAAGAATCTTGCTTTCGCTGCTGCTTGTCTAATATTATGGAGTGAATGTGCCCTGGAAGGAAATTTTAATCAGAGAAGACTTTCATTCTAAAACAGGGAGGGGGAGAGGGACTGCATCTTCTCTACAAAAGCACACGTTTCATGAATCTCACTTGACCATAATGCTTTCTTCTATATTTAAGATGCTGTATCAGCACCTCAGATGCCTTTATCAAAAGAGAAAAGAAAAATCCAAAAGCTACAAACCTTTGAGGATGCAAGCAAGAGAGACTTGGAAGGGAATCTAAGCAAATTTTGAAAACATCCATTGAAATATTGGGATATTTCTATTAGGAAGGAAAACACTTAAAAACTGAAGGTGACAAACGAATAAACTTCTCTTTGAGCAAGTAAGAGCTGGCAGGGCTTCAAACTAGGCTACCTCTGTTCTAGAGTTAAAGCACTTGTTAATAAAGGTTTAAGCTACTGCGGCACTTAACAGTGCCTTCTCTTCACATAGGCCTATTTCATAAACTTCATCTTTTAATTTTTTTTTAATTCTTTTTTATTTTTATCAGCAGTATATGAATGCACATTTCCATATGGCAGGGTCTTTGAAAGAAGTGCACGGAAGTTTGATGCTAGCTTGCTTTACAAGACAAGACACATTTTCTGGTAACAGACTGCATAGTTGAACATGGAACCACAATGCATTTGAGGCATCTTTCCACAGCAGCAGGAGTGTATGAACAAAACTTGAAAGTACTTTACTGCAAAGAATCCTTGTTTGTCCTTCAGTAGAACAGCATTACAAAGCCTCTTCAACACGTACTTTGTCAAAGGGACAGTGAAGAACCAAATAAAAGAAATTCAAACCTCAACCAATTAGAGTATCCTTAGGCTTTTCCCCGAATATGTTCACTTTATTTCTTCCCGTCTCATCAGAAGTGAGAGAAACAAGAGTCTGCATTTCAAAGGCCTCCCTCCTCCTGCCCATTAACGGTCTGCTTTGGAATTTATGGCTTAAGAAGAGGGAGACCTCTTGATTTCTTTACAAGATATGTTGATTAAAAGTTTGATAATATTAGGAGATATTCTGGGATCTTATTTCAACTAGAGAGACTGAATTCAATATGGTTCACTTTTATAGACTACAGAACTGCTTAAACAACAGCCATTTAAATTACCACAAGAACAGGTGTTGTGATTTATAATGTAAACTTAAACATCAAACACAAATAGCCTTTGGGGGATGTTCAGAAGACAAAAATCATGCCCAAGAGGCCTTTCTCATCCCCTTCTTTCCGACAAAGTAATTACTTCTAGCATTGCAGCATACTATAATACCTGAGGCTCTAGTACTCACATTGCCTGTTAAAGCCCTGCAAACATATATATTACCTGTTTACTTAACACTTGAGATTAATTGTTCCTGCTCAGAAGACCTAAGAACTAGGAGACCGAAATTTTGGAGGAGGAACAATATATAGATCATTCTTATGTGTGCATCTTTATATAGTTTTATGTCTACATATTGTATCTAACACATGCACTTTATATATATATATACAGGTATATCTGTGTACATGTATTTATATAAAATTCAAAGTATTCATTTAAATGGCCAAACTGAATTGAGTTTCAGACGTCCTCATTATAGAAGAATGAGCCATGCATATGCACAGTCCCTGTGGTCAGGTAGATGCTCATGTGATCCCTTCTATCCAGAATTCCTATAAATTCTGTACAATAACATAGATCTGGCCTTGGAAGATACAGTATGTAAGTTTCAATGATGAACAGTAAGATACATAACCTGTTACAAACATATACTACCAAAATGGAAAAAGAAGATTGCTTCTTAATGAAAAATTAAGAGATGTAAAGAGCCGGTGAGTACTCTGGGTAATTCTAAAAATAGGGAAGAATTTACTTGTTTGCCTATTTTTTTTCCCATAAGACAAGCCATACATTTAGAGGAAAGGCTACACAGATTTCAGAGATTTAATTTTCCACAAGCACAGGCCATAAATTAAAATACAGCAATCCAATCCCATTAATAGTGCAAGAAAAAGCTAAGTGGCTGCTTTGGTCTTTGCTTTCATGAACTTGTGTCAAGCTCAGTGACTTCAAAGAGATTTCCATTTCATTTCTACAAATGAAGAGAACAGACAGACAGAGAGTCTCTGCCATCCTCTGATGCCTTAAGAAAACAGAAGAAAAACATGCCTGTATCTCATTCGCCTAATGATTTTAGCTGCAAAAGGAATCCCATGGTCGGCAGACGACCCTCAGGGCAAGGGCTTGAGGTCTGTCACAGTATATAAGGCTTCTCCAAACCCACTCCATTATCTTCATTATTGTATACCAGGAATAAAAGGGGACTGACTCCTCTTCTGAAGTTCAAGTTAGAAAGGACAGAATGTTTCATGTAAAATAACATTGTGTGACTTCAGTAATAGGTTTATGCCTTTGGGGGCCTAATACTAAAGCTGCATATAAGGATTTTCTGCAGAATTTGAGAGAAGAAAAATGAGCACTGTATTAGCAATGAGTAAAATTCCACAAGTTTTAGAGTCACTGAAACCCTCTATGTCTCTGTGTCAGCATGCCTCATTGTCAATCACATACTTTCATATGGCAAAAGTAAAATGGCAAGTTTGGGGGGGGAGGGGAGGGGGAAGAGCATGAAGCTTTAGAGCTAAGTATAAACCCCTATGAAAACCAAGACGGTACACACATGCAAGGAGGAAAAGAAAAAAAGAAAGTGACAAGTTGTTGGAAAGTTCTTAGGAATGAGAAGGTAGCATGGCTTCCTGCAGGGGACATTAACCAAGGGCATATATACAACAAATTAACATGGAAACCACTTCTATGAACAGCGATGCTTCCCTCGTCAGCGCATGTGTGGGTACGTGTATGGTATGTGCTTACATATATGCATACATACATGCGTGCATTCATGCACTCTGAGCAGTATGTTTTGTAACACTGTAAAAATCATTGTCCTTTGCTGACAAAATTTACTAAGTATTAACTCTTACTTTCTTACAAACATAATTTAAGAAAACCATTTACCTTGCATCAATAAAGTTTCTGAAAAACAGTCAGACCTGTTATTGATATTTTGCAATATCTCCCTTGTCTTCAAAACCCATTTAAGAAAAGAGAAGTCCTTTCCCTGATTGATGTGAAGGTTTGGATCAAGACCTAAAGTTGTCAACGCAGCCCTTCCCTTTTTTCTAGTTCTGAAGAAACAGGCCATTTGAAAGAATGCCTCAAAAGCACATTTCCCACAGTAATTCAGAAGACAATTTCAAATAATAAAAACAGAGCAAACATAGCCCATTGTGCAAGTTAAATAATATATAAACTTTTGAGTACATAGAGAAATGGGAATCTGGCTCATATCTTGTCTTCCAAAGATTCACAGGAAATTGATTTAATTAAAACTCAGCTACTGGTGCAAATGTTTCCCTTTCTTCACAAAGAGAAATAAAGTTGTTGAAATATTATTGTTCTTGACTTAATGCAGCAAAGCTTAACCAAGATTCTTGGTCTTCTCCTACAAAGCTCCACAAACTAGCAAGGCTAAAAATTATTACTGAAATACACAGTGATCACGCGTTGTTGAACTGTTACCTACACGTACTACCAAAGATTCCCACTTGTAACTGATCTTATCCATGGGGAAATTCATTTGACCTGGATAGGCTGGAAGAGTGGGCTAACAAGAACCTTATGAAGTTCAACAAGGACAACTGTGAGGTCTTGCACCTGGGAAAACATAATCCAGGAGTGCAGCACAGGTTGGGATCTACCCAGCTGGGGATCAGCTCTGTGGAAAGGGACCTGGGGGTCCTGGTGGACAACAAGCTCCATATGAGTGAGCAATGTGCTGCTGCGGCAAAGAAAGCCAACAGGATGCTGGCCTGCATCAACAAAGGGATCACCAGCAGAGATAAAGAAGTCATTATCCCACTCTACTCAGCACTTGTCAGGCCACGCCTGGAATACTGTGTTCAGTTTTGGTCCCCGCTATACAAAACAGGCTGGAATGGGTCCAGAGAAGGGCCACGAGATCACCAAAGGTTTGTGAAGCCTGCCATATGAGGAAAGGCTGAGAGAACCGGATTTGTTCAGCCTTGAGAAAAGAAGGCTTAGGGTAGACCTTATCACCACATTCTAGTATTTAAAGGGTGCCTATAAAGAAGACGGAGGTTCTCTTTTTACAAGGAGTCACACGGAAAACACAAGGGGTAATGGGTATAAGTTACTCCTGGGGAGATTCCGATTGGACACAAGAGGAAAATTTTTCACGAGAACAATCAGCCATTGGAATAATCTCCCCAGGGAAGTGGTAGATTCCTTAACATTGGACACTTTTAAGATTCAGCTAGACCATGCTTTTGCCAAGAAAGGCTGGACCAGATGATCCTTGAGGTCCCTTCCAACCTGGTATTCTATTATTAATATGCTAATTACCTGACTAGTAATCAGTGATGACTGACAACTTTACTTTAGCACTACATGAAGAAAACATGACAATAAGTAGATTTTCTGCTGAAGTCATACAGAGAAGACATTGTGCTTGCAGTAGTACATACTTCTTTTACGGAAGGAGATTCATATTTGTGGAGGATCTCTAAGAACAGTCTTGCCATCTGTACTCAGAAATATATATTTTTTAATTACCCACTCTAAAACCAATCATGTTGGCTGAAGGGAAGGGGGAGGGAGACTTGTCAAAATGATGTATTTGTCCCTCACCACCTTTCAATGCTCTTACGCAAGTCTAATTTTCTTCCTAGCCAGCTCACCTCTCTGGCCTCCTTTTGTTTCACGTCCCATTTCCCATTCTCTTCTAACTTCTGAACTTTTGTTAGTCTGCTTTTAAGGAGAAAGGGAAAAAAAACAACCCTTTCCTATTCATTTTTTCCTGGATGGGGAGTGAGCAGAGACATGAATATGGCACCCTCATAATGATTTAACTAGGGCTTAATGAAATTTTCATCACAACCTGCTGTTCATTTTAATGGCCTTTGAAAGACAATAGAACAATGGCTAGAGGGAAGAAAAGATTTTCTGTTGCATGCATTTGCAAAGCCCAACATTCAGTTGCTCCCCCTCCTCTCTCTCCCAATCTCTTCACAAAGCTGTAGATCTTTTGTTTGTACTGTATATTTTCATTTTAGTAGAGCTGAGATAATGCACAGGCTCTGTAGCCATTCTCATGCCTATCTGTGGCCTTTCCTTAATGGAGTCTGAGCAGCTTGTACAACCTCATACTCAACAGAGTATTTATACACTGCCCAGAACCCCCTGTTCCTTCCTCTCATATAAAAGTCTGGTCTCCTTCCCTCCCACCCCATACCATACACAGAAAAGATCATTTCCATTCAAAGGCTCAAGGTAGGTCATGGCACAGGTCAATGTAAACACAAAATGAGATGCTATGGTTATACGTAATATTCCAAAAAATGCTTAGACAAAGGGTTTGTTTCCCAGCAGTCCCTTACTGCATGCTCCAGTCAAGAAGAGAAGACTAATTTGCAATCCTGTCATGCCCATGTATGTGACAGTGTGGCTGTGTTTGCACAAGTATTTTCATTCCAGTATGCAGGTTGTCCTAAAATTTTCTTGTAGGTGCTGTCAATTCATGCTTCAACACTCAGATAGGCTCTGAGGGGCATGCTTTTAAACATTTGAAACAGATTTCTACAACAGGATAGGCGGGTGTAAATGAAAATGAAGTCTTATTACTGTGCATTAAGAAATATGGCTCAGTATGTTCACACAACATCAACTGCCTCACAGTCTCCTGGAAATCTAACTGCAAATATGCATGCTCGATACCTATGGAGAATATAGTAAGAACTCCATCTTCCAGTCAGGGGTTTCGCTCTGACCCAAATAGGCAAGAACTGAAAATCTTACTTAAAGGAACGCTGTTCTGTAGCTTCTCAGAGGCGAGATGTTCAGTCTCAGTCTCAGCCCACAGAGCACAAGTGGCACGCTCATTGACTGGACATACAGTCTCAAAAAGCAACTGATTCTCCAGAGATGATATCTATACACCAAGGTTGAAACTTGCTGGCCATACATAATGCAGAGAAAGCCTGTACTGTGTCTGTTTGTATAGTACCTGCACTACAGATAAATAGAGGATGACCCGATAGGACATGCTCCAGACAAAAGCTTTCATGAATTCCAAATTTAACTCTTTACCTTTCAAATAATGACATGCCTACTAGATAATTTCACAAAAAAATTGACATTGATGATAACACTGCTTTTTGCTCTAGAAATGGGGGAGGGGGGAGTAGTGGTGTAAATGACCCCCAGGCTGTTAAAATTACAGTGTTTGTTGTACCCATGTTGAGGAGGTTGCCGTGTCTATTGTGACAAAAGGACAGACAAAGGCTCTCATTTGGGAAAAGCTAAAAATGTTAGCTATGATGGGATATTGCTGAAATTTCTCTCTAATGTAGACAAGAACTATGAGTTCTTTACTTCAATTTTGCTAGCAAGAAAAAGCAAATGGAGCAGAAAATGGAAAGATTTAAAAGTATACGTATCCAAAGAATCTGGAAAAAAGAAAACAAAACAGAAAATTTTGGCCAGTTTCCCAGGCCTTACCTTCTGGCTCATTTTTTATGAGCTCTTCCATTTTTCTTTGCTTAAGGGTGTCTACAACATCCGCTAGGCTCCCTTTGCGCCTTTCAGGGGTTCCCAGGGCTGTGCTGGACAATGATTCTCCACTCTGACGCCCACCTTCTTCTGCCTTCAAGGGTGAGGTAGATGAGTTGTGCGGGGCAAATGAAGACATCACTTTATTGCCATCAACTTCCTGAAAGGGGAGAAAAACGAGATGAAACATTTCTTTTCTTAAAGAAGAAAAAAATAAAGATGGCAAGAAAGAACAATCCTTTGTTCTTCGAGTTCATTGCTGTTTGTTCTTCTGTTGAAACCTTTAAAAAGGCATGCAATGCTTCAAAAACACCCAGAACAAAGCCTATCCATAAAGCAAAAAACCAAGATTACAGGCTGAAGTGAACAAAGATCAGCTTGCAGGAGAGAAACATAAAATACAGTTTTTCCCTAATTGAGAAGAAGTGTGGTACTCATAGGTTTCCTAATAACAATGGTATTGATTACCTTTAATTGTTTGTTCTTTTACAGCTTGCCTTCAAAAAAATCTTCAATTTTTACAAGGACCATTAATTTCCTGACTTTATAAACTACTTAATGCCTTGATGGCTAGTTGTCTTAAGAAATGAAATAGCAACCAAATTTTAAATGCCCTTCACCATATGACTTATTTTAACTCACAGTTCAAGTAGTTCTCCCATCTATAAGGGATGAAGTAATTGTTTCCTAATTCTCTTTCTAGTCTCTTCCATCTCATACCTTCAATTCTTGTAGAGACAATATTTTTCACACAGGTGGTCCTAATGACTTTCACTTGCGGCACAATGGCAAGACTCTGTGACCTGGAACATACACACAGCCCTCCTTACGTGAAGAGCCCACAGAGGTCTACTCATTAATTTTAATAGAAACCAAAACTGGTTCCAGCGTCTTCAAACTTGCCTTCGTTAACGTGAGAGCCTTCTCTTCCACACCTCCTCCAACATAAAGCAATGTTCTATGCATATATTCCTTTCCCCTTGTATGTCTCTCTTGTACCCTACCCTTCTGTACACATCTCTGAACCCCCCCCCTTTTTTTTTTCCTCTGCTAACGTATGCCATCTATACCTTGCAAAACTTAGGTCAATGTTTCCGAACAAAGCTTGTTGCAGAGCACATACATTGAATAATACAATGCTGCAAACAGGAACAGTTTTTATTTTGATCAGATTCTCCAGAGTTTTTTTCTTTTTCATTATCCTATTTCCTTACATTTTTGTATTCCAGATGTTGGGTTTTTTATATATATATACATAAACACACATATAATGAATATTATTTCTAAAAAAGTCACTAGACCACCTTGTGATCTGAGTTACAGATTTGGTTGAAAAAGTTGTAACAATTTTTAAATTGTCTTCATTTTACAGGGTATGATAGCGACACGTATATACTGTTTCTAGCGATTTGCATTACAATTTTAACATTTTTTCTTGTGTAATTTTTGGTGTCTGTGGTATAATAAACCCCAATATTTCAGAAAAAAAGTGTCTCTTCATAAATAGAACATAAATTGCTAAAAACGGTCTCAATAAACTTTGAATAAAGTGAGATGGGAGATATGAAGTAAAGAATGTATTTGTTTTCACGGAGTACTTGCAAAAAGATTACCTTTGGTTAAGAAAACTTTTAGTGCAAACAGTTTTGAGCAGCTTGAATGTGTTATACTAGTGAATAAATTCCTTAACAGAATCGGATTTAACTGAGATTACAATCTGGGCCATCATATGCCCCAAAAGCCAAACCCAGTGATGTTAATGAGAGACTTTCTACTGACGTCAATGAGCTTTTGACCAAGCCCTAAAAAATTTTCCGACTCTAGGCAAGAGAAATGCTCCTTTTTTTTTTTTTTTTCTTACAGCTCCCTCCATTTTTGTTCTGCACTTGGAAAATTACCAGTTGCTAACACTGGACTTCAAAAATGATTTGGCACCAACTGTAATTTTTTTCCCACATATATAGACCCGAATAAACTGGTTTTAAACTCTGATCTAGCCGAGCAAAATAGTCAATTTCAGCATCAGTTCAGATTTTATCTAAAATTCAAACCTATTATCACCAAGTGGTAATTTTTTTCCTACAGACAGGGCCAAACGAGGAAATATCTTGAAAGCTGCTTTCTTATTCACACGTTAAAGACAGATAAGCCAAATACCATCCTTAGTTACAGTTCTTAAATCCACCTCTACTATCAATTATGTATAGGAACAATATAATTCCAATTTTACCAGAAACTAGTTTCTTGATTTTATTCCAAAGCTGGCCCCAAAGACACTCACTTCTGTTTCTGTGTATGTCACACACTGGTCATAGATATGAAGTACTTCCAACAGCTGCCTAAGCCTCAGGAATCATCACTGTTCCTTCCATGTACATTTTGGGTACAGGCAAGCGTTTTTATATACAAATAAGAGAAGAAGCATAAGAACACAAGATTGAATGATACGTAAGGTAATACAAAGTGATTTTCTAAATCACAAATTGCTTGGCATTCAAATGGAACGCACACGTATTTTCAAAACTACTAAAATTTCCCTGCCTCTTTTTCTGGGGAAAGGAAGTATGAGGGGGAGAGGACAAGAGAGTAGTTTGTGGGTAAAGCATCATGAAAGGACCCTGGATCCTCGGTTCCATGTTCTTTGTAACCATGGAAAAAGTCACTTTTGCTTCTGCAATTCAGTTTCCTACTTGTAAAATAAGCACAAAAGAAGTAATTTCTTGCAATGGAAAGGTCTTGGAATGATAAACTCATTAATAACACAGAGACACTCTGATACTACAATGTTGGCTCAAAGCATTTATATGGTACCATAGCTAAGACGACTTCACAGCTGGACAAAAAAAGAACGGGAAGTGTTCAACACAGATTTTTTTTAAAAGATAAATTATATATTAAAATATACATCTAAGTAATCATTCCCAAACCAAAGTGTTTCCTTAGACTGGTCTTGTTATGCGTGCATGTATGCAGTGTTTGCATATCACATACATGGGCTATTTATACACTTGTGGGGTTTAAGATACACTTAATCAAAACACATATACAGTAGGGGAACAGCTGCAATCACATCTCAGTGGGCTAAATTACGGTACACCAGTGAATTATTCATTCAAAAAGATCTGTAGCAATCACACATTCATTGCGTGATTTGCAATCTAAGAGGAATCCTCTCCTTTCCGTACCAGCGGATGAGCGCACGCATCAGCTACCACTGTTGATTTGAGTTCAATGTGTAACCTCTAGCACACCAGCTCCAGAATCTGCCTTCCCTGCTCGTCCATGATCTTTTTATTCTGTCATTCAGAACAACAACCTGAAACGTTCAACTGTTATCTTGGCTTTCGCTTTATGTCCCTGTATTTTGTTTTGCTTCTTCTTATGCTGTTACTGGGGAAAGTGAAAAAGAATTTTCAAAGGTTCTTTTACCATGTAAAAAGAAAGGATACTCCCACATAAAACCTACTCATGTCCATGGTCCATAAAGCTAAAAAACTTTTAGCAAAGAAACTCCTCTGACATTATGTACGAGAGTTTAAGTATCACCCTGAAAACACTCAGAGAAATCCTTAATGGCAAGAAAGATATGTCAGCAACAGTTTAAAACTGATCCCCTGAGAAGGAAGTTCCCTCCCAACAACTGAGATTTAGCAGGTTCCTTTTCTGAAAGGACAAACTCACACAACTCTTTTCAGTTATCAGAGAGAAAAGCAACAACACTGTGAAGTGCAGTATTAAGGAACTGAAGTATCTACTACTGACATTTTAAAATGAAGTCCATGAAGCCACACACATGACCTATCTCTCAGTCACCAAAACAGTGGAAAAACAGACACTCTCTTACCGGAGAACAGCCTCCCTCGGCCGTGTAACCATTTCACCTGTTCACGTTTGATTACATTCCAGTCTCTGGCACTGTTAATCCTGGTAACAGTTTTATGCAGTTAGCAGCTGCTTCATGGATGGGGCTCTATTGTTCATTTGCATTGCGAATTGCTCTGCTAATGTGTGCTGGCACAACATTTCATCGAACTCTGAGCTGGGATTGTACTCACCAACACCTGATGCTGCTGCTTCTTGCTTTTCCCACTTCGGAAAGGCAGACAAGGACCTACACAGATCCTGCTGAATCAAACACCCTAGGGCCCTTCTTCTCTCCCCACCCCTTCCCCGCCAACAGCAGCAGCAAAAAAAAAAAAAAAAAAAAAAAAAAGACAGGCCTGCGTTAAGCGTCTTCTGCTTCTGTTCCAAGCTAGAATCCAGAGGAAGACTTGTTCATTTACAAGAAAGTTGCCTCTCTATTGCCAAACAGCTTTCCACCTATGGAGGAAATACCTCTTCCAAGGTTTAATGATAAAACAGGCTTCTGCCCTTTCAGGATGAGGTCAATAATCTTCCTTTGTTAATCTTGGGCAAGCTTTACTTAATCTAGCCCCCTTGTCACCTTTGTGATTGACAGGAAAAGTCATGTCACTGGACAATGGACTTATCCTCACTGAGCAATATCTTTTTTTAAAGATTACACAATGTTACCCTTGCTCTCATAAAAAGTGCAAACATTTCGCTGTTAAAAGAGACTATTCATTCCAACTGTATCTTTCAAATTGTCTCTCTCCGTTTCCAGGGTCCAACTGAGGCCTATTTCAGTTCTACAGAGGGACAGTAAAACACGTAATGAAAAGAAACTTGTACTTGGTGAGATTACCAAAATATCTGCTAGTGGTCTAAACGGATCTCATCTTCTCCTTCCTCATCTAGAGATGCATGTTATTCTTATCTGCAATTCAACTCAGACAGAAAACTCTGTTTCTGTGACATTAAACTTTTGTCCCAAACCAACCAATAATCGAAGCAGAAGAAAACTCGGAACTAAGTCTGAAGCTGTTAATTACCACCATATGGTATGCAAGGAGGCTGCATCTGCAGCAAAAAAAAAAAATCATTATGAGAATCAAGCTTCTGGCTTTGCAGACAAAAACACCTGGAATAAAATACTTGTGTCTTTAAAACAAGCGTTGATATTGTCTGATTTTAAGAAGCCTGTGATCCTAAAACCAACCTAGCAGGTTCTTTTTTCAAAGCTGGAATTTTGCCCATGCTTTGCTCTTTTAGAACGTGTAAAGAAGACACGAAAGCAAATTTTTTGCACTGCTTTCTGCATGACACAAGTAGGCCTATCTATTTTGTAGTCTCCATAGTGACCAGGAAGCTGGTAACAGTATGACATAAGACATAATCAAAAACCAGAATACTTCACACTTCTGAAGACAAATGATTCTTAAACAATTTAGTACTGTTTGCTATTTATTTTTATTTATTTACCTAATAAACTTTTAGGGAATGAAACTCTTTGTTTAAGATTCAATACCATAGCTACTTCAAGTGAAAATGTGAAAGCTATAAAACCACTCCCAATGCCCACAGGAGGTCCACCAGCCATTATGAGAAAGACCGAACTTACATTTCCAGTATTCTTTATGGTTTAAAAGAAACAAGACACACACACAATATTCACAAAGCAAGAATGATCTTTTATTTTTTCTTAACCTTCCATTTATAATCTTTGCCTTAATTAATGTAATTAACTTACTTTAGGAGCATAAGTGCCATCAGCTTTCAATGGGAATTATATCTTCAAATCACTTAAGTGATTCAGAAAATTCTCTCCTCCTACATTCTATGTCATAGGGACTGTAGGGCAGACATGGTTTACGCGTGGTTTACGGTGGCTGTCAACCTGGCACCTTCAGGAAGATGAAATACATATTCCACAAGGCTTCCCAGTGCACACCATACTTTTTGCACATTAGAATTTCTTTGCTTCTATCTTACTTTTAAATAGGTCTTTTGTCTATAGGTTTCCTTCATGGAGCAAAGTTGTTCATCAGTGGTGGAAAGGAATGATCCCAAGGAGATTCAAAAGAACAGTGGAAGGTATGGTGAGAAAAAGGGAGACTGGTAAAAGAGCATAGAGGGGAAAAAGGTGGAAGAGGATAAATACACTGCGAGGAAGTAAGAACTGACAAGACCACGTAATCCAAGGAGAGATAAAAGAGACGTCAAAGGGTGTCACGTAAACAAACCTAGAAAGATGTACTTCCACAGGCTATGGTTCTGCAATTAGATCTATGCAAACCAACAGCTATTCTTATACAGATATTTTTTTTTTTTCTAGGACTGGTTTTAATGATGACGAGGAACTGAAATGTAATGGAGAGTGAACAAGTTGATGAACAGATCTGAAGAGTCAGCTGAAGAGGTAATCATGGCCGAGAAGTAAGAACTTTACCTGAATTAGGTAAACTAAACACAACAGAGATGCGCATTTTTTTCTTTTTTCTATGATCATGCTAAAGTCAAGTGAAATATATTCAAGTCAAATATTGTTTTGGCTTTGCTGATGTATTTAGGACTTCATGATCCATATACTGGAAGAATTACCAGTTACCAGACTTACAGAATCTTAATCACATCTAGATCTCCCTCTAAAATGTTAATACTTCACTTGGTACTGGAATTTTTTTAAAATGTATTTATTTTTGCAATCATTACTATCTCTTGTCCTTCAGGTTGCATTTATTTGACGTCAAATTCTGTATCTAATTAATGACCTCTTTTTGATGAAGCAGAAGATACCTGGCAGAGGTTTCAACAAGACGACTAACAGGTATTTCCAGTGTTTGGCATCTGTGAACCTCGTTGAAAATTATTTGAAGATCAGAAAGAAGACCATCTGCTCTAGGAGCTCTGCTACACCAGACACTTTTCTTTCTTCTACCTTTTTCCTCCATATGTAAAACTGAGACAATAATAAATATTTCCTGCAGCTTAGGGCATTTTATATAATTGATGTAAAAAGCCTAGAGATTATTGGACAAAAGCCTCACAGCAGTTGTATTTTCATTTTTATTGATGCAATAAATACTCAGCTCTTACATTACTCTGTGGTGCACTACAGCCCAATCATCTGAAACCGGAAATTGGGAACTCTCCCATATATCAAGCGCCACCCCACAATATCTGACAGTAACACTGAAATGTACTTTGATTTTTTCCAAATACCATGATACTCAGACTGCTGCCATAACTGCACGAGCAAGAGAAAATTTCAAGCGTTTCCAAGGTTTGGAGATGAGTTGGTAAGAAACTGTTCAGCTCTGTTCACACAAAAAGAATATCTTATAACCCATTTTGCATTGATTTCTAACTTTATCCTCTGTGATTTATAAAGCATAGGAGCAGATTTTTCAAGGATTTAAAGTATCTAAAGATATAAGGAGGTGCCTAGCGGAATTATTGAGAATGCACAATAATATATAGTCATTTAATTCCCACTGATTTCATTGTAGGTCCCTGAAAATAAAGAGTTGGAACCAGCACCATGCGACTGGCCGACTCTCTGCGCTTCTTCAACAGACCATTATCAGACTATCTACAGTACAGAGCACAATCTGATAAACGACGCTTTAAGACAAACATTTCTTCTCTGGCTGTTCTGCATTCCAGCCTATCCTCAAACATACAGCTCAAGTTTAGTATTTCTTACTGCTTATCCCCCATTTCTACTCGATTTATTACAAATAAAGTAATTATATGCAAACTGTGGATCTGTTTGTAGTAAAAAATATACGAGAAAACGTTGTGAGCGAAATTTTAGAACGTTTTTATGTTGGATGTCTAACAGGGTTTTGGTTTTTTTAAAATTATTTTCTTTTGTGCTACAGATTTCGGTTTTATTTTTAGCTGACCTTTTTGTCCCATTCTTGCAATGAAGTCTTCCCCCATATATAAAAGTAAATTGCAGATCTTTCTACAGAATAAATATATTAAATATAGTAAAATAGTAACCACTACTTTGTATTGGGTAAATATGGTTAGTGACATAATTACTGAAACGCATCCTCAGACCTGATCTCTCCCACTGCTTCTTTCTCCAGCAAAACTCATTTTAAGAATGTAATATAGGATTACATCTATTTGCTCTCAAAATACTTAACAAACAAAACTGGCATTTTGAGAACTCCTAATATGTTAGCCATAACCTGCAAAAACAAAGAACATGTTGTACTATAACAGCCTTGTTATCTTCATGCTAGTAATCTTCATGCTTAAAAATAATAAATAAAACTCTGCAAAAGCACTTTTAAGACTTTTATGATCTCTTCCCTGGGGGACTAAAGATCACCCTTAAGACCTTGCTAAACAAAAAATAAGACTACTTATCAAAACAGCTTGGTAGAGTCTTCAGCATACATTAAATCCCTCTAATAGTTTGGAAACCATGTGGTATAAAACGATTATCTTTGTAAAAATACAAGCTCACTAACCACATACAACAACTCTGGTATTGTGTTATAAAACTTATGTTAAGTGTCAAACACAGTTTCATCACCAGCTTTCTTACTATGAAACAAACCCATTGTCTGTGCTAACTCCTCGAGAGAAGAGGAGAGGACTGTCTCAACCGAATGTAGTTATATAAAAAAAGGAATGCCAAAGGCTAGCAATGGCTCCAGGGTTGTTCCCAGCTATCCAGCTTTCATGTTATGATTCACCACAGTTTTCGGATGGGAAAGGGATGTAAGATCACCTCAACTGTTCCCTGGCAGCCTACAGAAAATTGCACCAGACGGACATACTTCACCTCATTCCTTTGTCTGGGTAGCCAAGAGTAAAGACAAGCCACGTACAATTTGGTCAAAACTGCATCCTCTGTGTTGAGGATGAATTGGAGGGTATCTTCTCTGGAGAGAACGACCCTCCACACCGGGGAACAAAAGAAAAGAAAATATCCTGTGCCCATAAGGTCTTGTGCTCATGTTCGTACTTCTAATTCGCCCCGGGCAGGGTGATTCTGCCAAGTACCTAAAGCAGGTATGTAACCAAATGGCACCCTCAGCCCTCTGGTGTGGTCCCAGTTGCTTCATTTGGGCTAGTAAACAGGCACTGAGGTTTCCCATTCCCTCTACGAATATTCTACGCATTAAAAGAACCTCTCGTTTCTCTGAAACATTGCCTCATATTTGCTTCCTTTCTGCCCAAAACTCTTCTTACACAGCTGCTTCTTCCGGCACTTTGGACTATTCCTGGTCCATGTTAGAGCTTGTTCCATCCACAGCTTTTTGGGCAGTTAGCATGTATTTGCTTTGTTATTACTGGCCCATATTTAGCCTTTCCTCTTTCAGCCTTCCCTCACAAATCAGCTCCTACAACTCTTTAATCATTTGTTGCTTGCATCTGAAATCCCTCCAATTTGCTGACTTCTCTAACGTGGCCAGAATTGAACACATTATTTCACATGTAATCTTAGCAGAGTTATGAGGAGAAGGACAATTACCTCCTCGTTACCGCCTTTTTTGCTGCCTTGCTGCATGACTAGCTCATATCTAATTTGTTTTAACACACCTAAATCTTTTTCAGCATTACTGTTTTCCAAGTGCCTTACTCCCATTGATTATCTGTGTTTTGGATTACTTTATCCAGCTGTATCAGTTTGTAATTTTACATTTGATTATTTCCTGCCATGCAGTCTCCCCTTGATTCCTTTGATACTATGGTTCTGTTTTCCCTGGTGCACCACTGGCAACTTTAATGAGTGTACTGTAATTCACTTGTTCAAACTTCTGTAACTGTGTATTTATTTCTCCATATTTCTAAAATGTTGCGACAGGCACTCGCTGTCCTATGAATCCCTCAACGAGAACTGGACATCTTACAGCAGGCAAAGGACTACCATAACCGTGTTCCTTTCAGTCCATGCTTTTTTTCCAGCCTCCTTAGAATAACACAAGAGACAGATGTTGCTATATAACTAGGAGGCTCTGACAGGCCAGGGTAAGCAAAAAGGTACAATAATGAAGGACACCTGTGCAGAATATAGTGCCCTAGGAATTTCCTCCTCGTTTCTACAGAAGGAATTCCTCCGACAATCTCTGCTATTGTGGCTTTTCAAAAGAAGGTACCCATCTTTTTTGACATTCGGTGTATCATCTGCCTCTTTCCGCTAGTTAAATAAAATCATGTTGTACAACATCATCCTACCCTCCTCTCAATAACTTAATGCATTACTATTTTTCTTTTTTTATAGTTACTTTACCTGGAACATTCAAATGAGATGCATGAAACACCGTAAGAAGGCAGCACCTCGCAATACGTGCATACTTATGGACCGAATTCCATTCAACTTCCAATAATCAATTCTTTTGGAATTATTTATTCTTTACACTTTTGAAGATCTTAGCCCACACATTTCGTATCAGGAATCTTGCACATATCCTACATGAAGGGTAGGTGTGTGACTAAATCCACTACACTTTTAAAATAATCATGCTCTGCTTTATATACGTTGTATATTGTTCATGAGCCTTCTCATTTCACATCCATTTATTTACTTTTACTGTATATTTGTTCTTTTGCTTTTCAAAAGATTACAACTAGACTTACAGGATGTTAACTGTCAAAATCAGCTTTGCCTCTACGGAGATTAGTATCACTTTATTTCTTTTTCTGAAAGCAATCTTCTGGAAGGCCTCATTTTCTAGAAGGTCCAGAAAGCATCACTTTATTAAAACAGAATAGCTATTTGAGAAATAGCCCCATTGCCTCCACTGGAGTTAACGGTAGCATAATATAACACATTTAGAATACGAGTTTTTCAAAATCAGTTCTATTGGTTCAGAAATAACGTTTGTCTCATTCATTTATTTTTGAAACGCCTATCCTCTAGGACGAGGGATTCATGGATCTGCTCTTATCCGAGTTCTCTATTGTTTTACCTACCTTTTATAGACTTCACCAATTACTTTCTGTCTACTACTTATTCTCTTACACTTCTCAAGTAATGGCTACACAAATAATAATTTATAGGCTTTTTCCAAGCAGTAACTGTTTTCATCCTCTTTTAACAGTTATTAACAGTTATTTTCCAACCAAAACTTATTTTACCTGTTCTTCTCTTTATGTCTTTAATAACTTGATTTTCTTTCTATCAACGACTGTTACACAATTTCAGTGAAATAGAATTTGGAATTCTGGTATAAACCAAAGTAATTTTCTCAACTTCGGATGAAAGATTGCATAGGAAATAATGATAAATACATACATATAGTCTGTGCTCATCAACACAGAATAAACACATTCACAGAAAGTCTCTTGCACAGAAGATATTTACAGGATAGGAATCAATCTTATTTGGATCTTATGCACTTCAAACAGAGGGCAGTGTTTGATGAGAGAATACCAAACATCAGAATAATTAATAAAAATTAATATGACAAAAGTCAATCCATATAACGCTGACATATAAATGTAACATGTTAGAGCTACTCAAAAATTTGTTGATTAATCCCTACAAAACTCCTTTGTGCCATTGTATATAGGACAAACTAGGAAACGACATGAACTGACTTGTCAGATTCCAAACCAAGATCATGGCAGAGCACATTCAGCATCCAAGGGTTACTGAGAACCAACTCTCTGCTCACTCTTCTAGGTCTCAGTACACCTCAAATAGTAACATTATCTTCTGCTCAGGGGAGCAGCATGATGTCATTTTATCATACTAAAGCTCATTCAAGCAGAGCTTAAGCAAGATCTAAAATGCACAAAGACACCCCCTTCCCCCCACAGCCAGTTTAGACTGCGATTGAGTGATGCAAAAAACCCAATAAATTCTCATTTATGACAGATTCATAGTGGTTCTCACTCTGCAGATCAGTTATTCTTTCTCCTGTTGCTTTAAGCCGCAGTCAGAAGCATACATTGCCTACTAGGAAGAGACCTTTGTGATAAGATGATATCAAGGGATGTTGTGACACTCCTGATTAAGAATTACACAGTAAGCAAACTGTACAGAAATGCTAATTTCCCCTCCCTTTCTCATCACTTACCTAAATTATTCTGAGTAATACAAATGATCTTTATTAGCTTTAGGGCAGTTCATTCTCATTCTCTTATGCCATTATTTTTTTAAAGAAATCATATTCCTGTAGCTGATTGAGTTCACTATACGTTTTCCTTAACAATTAGTTTTGTGCACCATTGTATGTCATGTTCACAAACAAACAAAAAAAACCCCAAAACCAAAGACCAGCTATTCTTCTACAGTCATAGCCAACTACCCACCATCAGCAGAGGATGAATAACCTTTGCTGGAAATAGCCTTTATTCTCCAAGTTCTTCTTTGAATCACTGATTTCTGAGTATTCCCTGTAGTTTTCAGTCATCGTGAAGTGATGCTGAAAAACCGACAGAATTGCCCAACCCAAGTAAGACAGACAGAGTTTTCTCCACTTTGGCTGGAAAAATATAAGCCTACTTTGTGATGAGGAAGTATTGGTTGACTAATAGAACATGGTTTTACAAAATCTGTCTTTTTCTGACCTTAAATTTATCAAGAGTGAGTCTCAGGATGCAATCCAGCCAGGTATCACTGTGCCTACCGGCACTGAGCTGATGTACGGAAGGTTTCTAACAAAAAGTTCTCTGCAATCCATTCACTATACTTACCAACCCCAAATAGGGAAAAATAATTAAAAAGCTCCTATCGAGCACCTAGAGACCTTAAGCACAGACAGGGGGTGAACACAAAGACATGGTATTTGGTTATAAGAGTCACACTTCATCTTTTATATATATTTTTTTTTTTCCATACACATTAAAAGAAATTATAGTACATTTTGGAGGGTTTTCTTATTTTTTTCCTCTCTTCTATTCTGCTCTACACTTACATTATACATGTTTAAACATAATCAAAAGAGTTGCATAAAATTTCTTGACTGAAGTTTTTTAATCTTCAGATGTACATATATGTAGAGACTACATATTTGAAAAATAAATTGCCTGAATAATTCCAGTTATGTGAAGTAAGAGTGAAAATCACATGCAAATAACATTATAAGCAGGAACTATGCTGAGAGTTTATTTGTACTGTACAAGGTAGAAGCAGGCAAAAGCTAGTTTCTGACACTGAAGACCGGTCCATCTGAAAGGCATCCAACCTTCCTCACAGTATCTTTGACAGTACTGGAAGTTGCACTTATGCATTTTTATAAAGCTCTTCTCAACCCATTTTGGTATTACATTTCTGTTATTCAGACATTACAAAGTGCTCATAGCTTAAGGTTCAAATAAAATTCTAAAGATAGAGGGTTGAAAGACGTTACAGCGACAGTATGCTGCAGCATCCGATATACCTGACCACTAGCTGCCTTCCTGAGTAGTTACTGTAGTACATCATAGCCACATTCGTCACATTCACAGCTATTAACATTAGCAATAGTTACAATATGACCACTTTGTTTCTTTCATCAGTATCACGTATTAATTGGGAAGCGTGTTTGTGCCATTCATAGAGATGCAAGGTACTGTCTTCCTTCTGTCCAGGCCTTATGTTAAAGAAAAATAAGAAAATTTGGAAGGGGCACATACACACTCTACCAGTTGCCCTGTCTTTCAATCCAGTTTTATACAATTTTATCATGACATCAGTTTTCCCTGATTATTTACGAATCAGATTCACAAAATAAGGAAGTCTTTACATTGTAGGTTCACATTCACCCCAAGCCTATACAAATCAAGATAGTGTTATCATATAAGGACTTGGTAACGTGAAAAGATTAGATGATATATAAATCACAGGTACTCAAATCAGCAAAAACATCATCACCAAAGTCGAAAACCTGGGACTAGGAAAGCCCGTAGAACAGAACAGGGACGCAGAGTTACATTTTCAGTGACTAAACTGAGAATTTCTGAAGACTGTCTAAACGTCCTTTCGTAAACATTTTTCCATTAAGATGGAAATTAATTAATAATTAATATCAGCCTGCTTCTCCTGATTTCAGCATGTATTTATTCTCTACAGAAGCTGGCCAGAATATTGAATGATTAGCAAGAGTTTCAGAAGATGTCCATCAGCAAATTGCATTTACCTCCACAGGTTATTTTCAGTGCCAATGGGATCACTTGTTCAGAAGACTAAACTGTTCTGGAAACATCACTTCCAGAACACATTTTATTTTAAGCTTTTGTGTGCAAGTTTATTAATTTTCATTGCCGCTATTATTCACTTAAATAAAAAGTAGAACTTTCTTCCTTGGAAACGTCAGAATGAGTCTTACTACCAGAGAGGTCAGCTTATGCACAGTGTACACTTAATAAAATATTACCAGAATTAGCTGTGAAAATTTCTCAAAACAACTTAGGTTTTACTTTTTTGCTTAAGCACTGAAGAGAAGAAACACGTTCTTACAATATCCAGTGAAGATACTAAGAAAAAAAAAATGTGGAAAATAAAAAGCAACAAACATCTTTGGAAATCGCTAGCCGTTCTTGTGATTGTAAGGATTCCATTAATTTTAGATTGGCACAGATTAGTACAAGTTTACATGGAAGCATTTGTGTTCTGCTTCTATAACAGGTGAACCTCCAACAATGTATGCGGATAAGAAGAACAGTGGCTTTAAAATGTCATCTTTATTCAACATATTTGCTCCCCATGTATTTTCTGAGTCACATCTATCTGCTTGCTTTATTGACTACATGTTTTTTAACTGCCATTAGCACGAAAGAGTCAATACAGCTAAAAAGGAAGGGACTGGACTCTGCTTTGCAGACATATCATCATCAAAAATAGTCAGTTAAGTACCATTTGCAAAACGTTTATTACTAGAGATGACGTGAGGCAAAAAGGACACAGCTTTCTTTTCAAACCCCAGGTTAAGTTAGCATTATAGGCAATTAATAAAAATATCATATTTTTATGCAACTAAATTTGACCTCTAAAGCCACAGTAAGACAGAAAACATGGGACCCTTTCATGTCATTTTTACAGTCATTTATCTGACTATAACCACACTTTAAAGCGTTAAGGTCAGCTGGTCGTGAAGCATGAGCTACACTTCTGACTAGCATGCACCACATTTGACTTGAGAGTAAATAAGGGACTGACACTCCATTAACCTTCACAAGTACAATTATTTATCAAAACAGTTCAAAAGAGTACCCGACAGAGAACTGATAAATCTGGAAGCGAAAAATGAAACCGTAACGGAACAAACTGATCCTTTGCCAGTGATGAAGAGCTATTTCCTACCGCAATTCCTGGGGCAAGTCCTCCAGCTAGTTTTCTAACACAGACATCCATTTTAAAGGACTGTCCCTCAATTCTCACTGGTTCTGAGAAAATCTCAGAGCTTTTTTGCTCTTTCTTATTTCCATCTTCTTCCTTGGAAATAATATATGCTAATAGCCTGTATTTATAGGCATCTTCAAACACTTTCCTCAGAAACATATGCAGAAAATTCAGAAGAGTTGTGACATATTTGGTCATATCTGCTCTTTTGTGCTTTCAGTTTCAGCACAAGGACCACGCCTGTTCACAATGTTCCTATTTGGTGAGATGACCATCATCTTCCTACCACCATATAAACTCTATTTATTTTATTACAGGACCTATGGGGTGGTTTATTACCACGTGCTCTTCAAATTATCTTAATTCTATAAGATTTCTATAATATCCTTAGGTTGTGAAATTCTGTCTGCCTTCCTCACTGAAGCACAACGTTGAGCTGTTCATCAGCAGCTGTCATCAGCCATCAATTACTTCGACTTTTTGACTCCAGTAGCACTCTGTGCTTCCAAAGAAGGGGGAGTTTGCCCAAAATCTTCCACCAAGAAGTGTCAGGAAGGAGAGTGGAAAGAAAAGGGTAGTTTTTTTTTCGCATGGGGAAAGGGAGAATGGGAAGAAAAAAATAAATAAAAAAAAAATCACTGATTTGACTGTTTTTTGTGAAAGAATTTCAATTTTTTTTTCAGTTTCAAGTCTTAAACTATTTATTCTACCTATGAGGAAAAATACAGCCCTGATCTAACCGTTGCAGAGATGGAGAGGTCTGAGCAGCGTATCACAAGCTACATAGACATTAGACAACTAGCTTGTGCTGGCTTACACCCCTGGTAAACGTGCACCTCATGAAGATTCACTTATGATCAATCGGTGATTTTATCCGTCATTGCCATCTTGTCTTGCTGGTTTTTCTTTGTCAACAAAGCACACCCCTTTTTTCCATTGTAGCCTAGACTGATCTCCAGCCTCTCTCAGATGCACAGATGGGAAGAAATCAGTAAGTACTCACCACTGGAGTTGTAACTGCCACAACAGAGCTCCCCAAAAAAAGCAGCGGTGTACAGCAAATAAACTATATTCCTAGTCTTTGCTCTCCCTTTAATATCAGTACTTATTTTACTGCTTTGTAAAATGCATCAAGTTCCATGAGCACAAACAGCTATGATTTCCAGATGGCTCATACATATACCTTTTTTCTGGTGGTCACAAGACAAAGTCTCAAAATGTAAAAATAAATATACAAGGGAGAAAGAATTGCTTGAAGGGGAGGGTGGCTGTTCTCCTATCAAGAAGCCCAAAACACAATAAAAAGAGAACTGTTGACTGATATCAAGGTGAATTTCTAGTGAGTGTAGAACTTAAACAGTAAACTTCCCACTAATAAAGTGGCAAGATTGACTTGATAACTCCTTTTAACAGAGGATTTATTAAATCCATACAATACAGAGAAGCACAACCCTTATTTCAGCTTGTACAAACGGTGGATTCCTTGAAGATCATAAAAGGAAATGGATTTTGATTTTAAATCTGTTGCACACTTTATCTTGTACATATGAAAATAATTACGTTCAGAGGACCAAGTACTTTTCAAACGTGACTCAGATAATTGATAGCATGAAGTCTGATGTTTATTTTTTCCCCATTGACTTCCAGATCAAATGTCTTGAATTTAAAAGATTTCTTCCCTGCCAGCTCCTTGTCTTGGAAACTCACTCTAGGACCTGAGACTCAATGTTTCTTCTACCTCGTCCCCATAAGAAAAGATCCTGTAGTCAGACTTCACAGGCAGTTCTTTTGATACGGAAGTGGCATTGTATTCCACTTTGCTATTCAACAGCAAAGCAGTCAGAGCTCTGCAAAGCTAAGCAACCCCAAAACTTGTCTTCTGATAGTGAACTAAGCAAAAGACTGGCACACAAAGCCTTCCTTCCATTCAAAAATTAAACTACAGCTAACTAGACAGACTAGTACCAGAGAGGATTTAACTGCAAGTTAATTGACAAACTAGTCAGCACCACTTACGAAACTGCAGCTGAGACACCCTGAGTCTGTCTTCACTTGGAATTAGAGTTTTTCAGTAGCATCTCAGGTGCACCTTCTGCAGACATCATTGTCATTAATGGAAAATCATCTGTTGCTAAGCAGGAGACATAGCTATTAAAATTTAAATGTTTCCACTACTACTAGTTTCTGGGAAGCAAAATGACACAGTAAAAAATTTTTAGAAAGAACTCCATATACTGAAAGACAGGTTTGAGAAGAGGGGATGTGGTATCAGTCTTGAAATACAAAAACATTTGCTGAAAAGAGGAACTACATGTCTCTTGCTGCAGTGGCTAGAACAAGAATTAATGAGCTAAAGCTGAAACAGAAAAGATTTGAGTTACACATTAGGAATAACTTTCCAATGGTAAGGACCGTAATACCCCAGGACAGATAGACTGGTAGGTTGTAAGTCTCCTGCATTGAGTAACTTTAGGAAGTTAGACTATTATCTGACAGAAATGACATTGGTACAGCTCATCCCTGGCTTGAAGCTGGGACTGGATGACCTCTCGCAATCCCTCTCAGCCCTACAATTCCATAAAGTGCAGGGCTCACGTATGTTGAGAAATAGATGGGCTCATTCAGTAGGGGCTCTATAGATCTGTAAGGGACTTACTCACTAAGCTGGATCAGGGGGGTTTTGTTGTGTTTTGCCTTGGATTTTTTTTTTATTTTATTTTAATTTTTTTTTTTTTTTTCAAATAAATCAATAGGCTTGGGCCATTTTCCAAAGATGTGATTTGGTAAGTTTCAAGCCAAACCTCTCAAGCTTTACTCATGAGATAAGTGCTAAACAATGAGCCAGATTCATCAAAGCTTTATAGACTTACTTAAAAGAAAAAGAAACTGATTCAGCCAACTCATTTCGAGCCAAATCAGGCAGTTGAAAATCTATTCCTGAGATTTGGAAAATCTGTCTTTTTTAAAATTATTTTAAAAATATGTTTCAAGAGCCCCTCTTTTGCAGGGGCCTCAGGCAACTCTGTCAAGAATCTGTTTTTTTCCAGTCTGATTAGGAGCAGTGTATTTCTCATGTCTATAGGAGATACTTAAAGTACGTGTGTTTGTATATATATACACCTACACATTTTTACATACATACTTACATATATAAATAACATAAGGATTCAAGAATTTTCTATCAAAGGTTTGGTAATTAAAGCAGTGGGTTTGCTTTTCAAAAAGATTAATAATGAATTTTCTGCTTTACTAAAAGAAAAAGTCAATGGCAGCACTGGACGCCAATGCACTCCATTAATACACGAAGCTAAAAATCTGCTCTTCGGCAGGTTTATGAGCCTAGCACATAAAATCCACAATAGTTCTTAGTACTGCCCCTTAGAGTACTTCCTATGGGGAGGTTAATTCCCATGTTTCTTCAGGTCTTGGTATTTCTACCAAGAAAGATAACACCTGGGCCAAACAACCTAGTTTTTGTGTACGCCCTACAAAAAATCCCACTGGAATCACCAAAGTTTCAAACAAGGCATGAAGTAATTATTACCAGGAGAGAGGAGGACACCGGCTTGGTGTTATCTAACCAGGATGGGCCACGGTGAGGACTGTGATCGTGGGGAAGGACATACTGCCTAGCTCTGCACAGTAATGCAGTTTCCAGCATTCCACATCTGACTGTTGAGTTGGGAGGGAACCTGGGCTGAAAAAGCTGTGCTGGGAAAAGCGCTGTGCTGGGAAGGTATCAACTTCTATGCCTCCATACTCCTCTTCCCATACATCTTGTAAATTTACTAGTAAATTCAATTTCAGCTGCTGAAAGTTGTTGGTGCTATAGCGAGGGGCAGGCTTAGCCCTGTAGCCCATTAGGTGGCTGCCCCTCTAGCCCTATATCACAGATTTACTACAAATGTATATGTCAAAGCAATGAGAAAACGTTCAAAACCTTGCCACGCTTTCTTTCTGTTTTGTTCTTTTCAAGGAAACTACTTCTTCCAAGAACATGGAAAGACCATGCGACTTTGAACTGGAAAACCTGAAAGATCAGTAAGCCTACCTGCTAATGAGCAACTTGCTACTGAAATGAGCTCATTAGCTTTCATTTTTGCTGGCTGCTGATCGATTCATGAGCCACTTATGCAGCCTCTGTAAGCTGTACATAAATTATCAAACGCATCGATTTCTAAAAATAATAAATCAGGAAGTCAGTCCTTTCTGTATCTCTAGTGTAAGCGCTTAGCTCAATGGCCTTCAAAATTCATCCAAAGAAAACAATGACAACGTCGGTGTTCACAGATACATTGCATCTCAAACAGCAAATATTCTACTGCAAAAATAAGCTTTGCTGGCATCCGACAAAAGTGAATAAAAGCTTGCCTCTGAAAATGTTACATACAAAATGTACAATACAAAATGCACAGAATTTTGCATGAATTTGTGTAGGTGGCAGCTCAAGAAATTCACAGTAAGGAACAATTGTCTAGAGCAAGGAAAAATCCAAGCTAGATCATCTTAAAGTCCTTTTCCATCTCAGATCATTAAATTTCCCTAACCTTCTTCATATGCCTGAAGTAGTGAAAGTCCTATGGCATCCCAGAGTCAGTGCTGAGTTTTCTCCTGTGAACTGATAACCTCAACAACATAGGAACAGAACCCGCCAAAGACTAAAAGATTCAGCAAAGGAAGAGGCAGGGAAGGACTCCTTCACACAAACATACAGCCATAACGTTGCCGTTTTCAGAACAGCTGGCCATCTCCAATGCTAGGCTGGCCAACCTGGCTTCACCTGGCCTCCCAACTGCTTATAAAAAATTATAGCAAAAATTAGTCCTTTGGACTTGCAAATTTCAAAGCAATTCATAACACTGATTTGCAGTAATTTGCCTAAGGTCATGTGGGCCTTGATCCAAAGCCTATTAAAGACAAAACAGTCTTTATATTGACTTCAAAGAGCTTTGGATTGGACCCACAATGAATCACTGCATAGTAAACAGAAAAATCAGGAACAGAAAACCTGGTGTAAGGAAAAGATGTCATTCTCTTCTCCATTGCCTCAGTATACTGAAAAAGACGCAAGCACAAAATTTATTTTCCCCATTCTGTATCACGCTGCTAGCCCAACGGAACAGCCTTTTGCCTGCTTACCTGTATTTCTAGGACCACTATTTAATTCTAAAAATTCTCTGGTACAGTCTAACACAAGAGCCCAACTACATTTCAGTGGTATCTTCATCCCCTTGACCCTCAGTAATACCAGCAGGAGAGCAGCTCACTGGAGTGCCACTGGAGAGAGCTATGGCAATGGATGCCAGCTGAGGACGGTGCCAGATGAGCTGAACAGCCCACTCACTCCTAAACAACAGTAAGCTTAGGACTAAATGCAATAACAATAAGGAGTTAAAATGTGCAGACCAGGGAACATTGCTTAATCCCAGTTTACTGAAAGGACATGTCATTTTTAGAAAGTTGTCCAAACAACTGTCTTAATATTCTACACCAAAGTGGCTATTAATCAAACAACAAAGGCCCAATTAACACATAGCTGTTGTCACCTTGATGTTAAAAGCCTCTCCCTCCCCCTCCCGGTCTTTCTTTCTTTTTGTCTTTAATGTTACAACCTAACCCAAAAATGCCTCAGGGCCCTACAGGGAAAAAAAGACAAGATAGAGAGAGGGAGGGGGAGAGGGAGAGAAAGTGGGGAGGGGAGAAAGAGAGAGAGAGAGAAAGAGAGAAAGAGTCTTAAATACCATCTCTCCTCTAGGCAGCAATTTCCACAGATGAAGAGGTCACCACTGTTTAACAGTGTGCTGCCACGTTAATTTAGTATGACAAGATAAAGCAGTAATCTCTGCTCGAAGAGGCTGTAAACCGCCTGCTATCCAGGGACATGCTCGAGTCGATTTGCACTGTATATCACTTTATACAATTGCCGTGACAAAGCCCCCTGAGTTCCCTCATGTAAATCTCTCTCTCTCCCTCTCAACTTCCCTGCCAGTCAGACAGCATCGGATCTGCGGTAAGCTATGCAAACTTCATGTCTTACGCATGCCAATGGACCCCAAAGCTCCCTCCCCCCCCCCTCCAAGAGAAGATGTTTAGGACTTTGATAATCCATTGATCCCACTTCCATATCGGCTTGTATTTTTCAATCTGTCGTGTTAAGTTGTCAGAGAGGGCGATTAAACCGATGTTTCATGTTCCGAGATTTGCGTTCCTGGGAATGATAGTTTTCAAAGCCTTTCTTGCTAGGTTCTGCTTAAAGATTATCCCTAAGAAAGCTGATGTGAATATTATTACTGGCATAAACCTGGTAATAAAACCATAAAGTGTTTTAGGTAAAGACATTTTAGAGATATTCAGGGTTATAAACATAAGAGTTTAAAGCTGGATAGAATTTGGAGTGCTTAAAAAAAAAAAAAAAAGGAAAAAAAAAAAGAAAGAAAAAAGCGCACCCTGTCAGGCTGTGGAGTTTTCTCAGCATGAAGCAAAACAACATATGTAAAAGGGAAAAAGGAACTCACATGTCTACGTAAAATAAATATAATTATGGAATCACAGAAAAGGGCAGAGGAGAACACTGACCTGTGTAGTTAGACAGGAACGAGAAGAAGACAGAGCATGTGTAGCAGTGGTCATGATACTGTCTCAAATAAAATACAGTGACAGCTATTTCAAGCTAACAGCTAAGAAAGCTGCCTGTGTCTCCAGCAGCCTGCACAGCTGAAAACATGGTCTTCTTGTTGGGGAAATAGGGTGAATTTTTTGCAATATGTTGCAACTCTCATACACCATACTGCATCTCTAGAACATGCAAGTTTTAAATTATGGCTCCTCTCTATTTCACATTTAATTTGTGTCGTTTTCCTATGGCCTGCAGGCATGATACAAGTCACAGCACACAATATACCAAATACAGTGCCAAAATGTGAAACTGTGCACATGTATATATACCCACTTTCTGGATTAAACATAGATGAGGACATAAATAGAATTAAAACAAGCACAGCAGACAGGCTTCCACAGACTAAGACTGGAACTTAACTACAGTTTCTTAACTAATATATTGCTACGTCTATCTACTAAGCCTATGTATGGCGTTTGGACTTGCCAGTACTGCTATAAAAACGTCCAAGCAAGGCTAAATCAAATCTTTCAGACACAACAGGTTACATACACTGTGTACCCTTTAATGAGTTAAGTTTAATAATTTGACATTTGTTGCAGCTGATAGTAAGAATGATGAATGCCTTATTTAGCACCTAAGCTTCTAATAGCAATTGAGAAATTTAAAATGGGGCAAACTACTGGAATAAATGCCATTTTTCAATATCGAGAGAACCTTCTCAAAATAGCCTTTTAGAGGCGTGTTGCATTGCTTCTTTTCTCTGATTCATGTTGCTGAACAACACATTTCAAACTGTACATTTAAGTGTTAAAATTTATTGTTTGAACTTAACATTGCCGGCTGGATATGCAACAAAAGGTTTGTTTTTAGGGAATACTCAATTCTTAAAACCCCACTAAATACCATCAATGCTGGTTAAAAAAGAAGTTTGCTAGAACATTCACACGCGCACAAATAAAGGATGAACTTCATTGAACAATGGTTACTTCTACAAAAACATGGGAGAATATTTATACAGTAATGTGTGTTATTTAACTCCACCATGTACTGCGAATGGGATTACTCTCACCTAATTTTAGCCCCAAATTAGACATCTAGTCTAAACTAGTCATCAAGGCTCCCTCTATAGTCAATAGACAAGCACTTTCAGAGGGTAATTCATCTTTCTTGTCATAGATGCTTATTTTAAGATCGGAAAGGTTGTTCTAGGAGGGTGGGTATCTTTTCCCATGAACTGTGAAGAGAGCCCAGACACCCAAATTTTATGTGCCTAAACTTCGGTGAACTGAACCCCGATGTCACTCCGTGGCATTAAAGAATCCCCACGAGTTCAAAATACTAACAGACTGTAGACCATTGTGGATAAAGGACGAGTATAATTTCCATTGTACTGGCGTATAAATTAAGGCACGGACAAGAGAAGATTGCCAACGATAAACAAACAACTGGGAAGCTGGGAATACAGACTAATTTCATCTAGTAAACTGAAAACTTGCCATTTTTGTTAATATTTACGAAATTACAAGTATGGAGTCCAACAACTGTTCGTGGTATTTTACAGAGCAAAATAAAGATACAAGCTCTAAGTATAAATGCAAGATTTCAGTCAAATTAGTTTACCCACATGGAAAACTAGAAAATTCACCGTGGCCCTGTGTCAATATATTACCCAATACTCATGTTGACAGCTTCAAAACTGAAGCTACGGTCTCTGCCCAAAAGCTAAGTTTACACTGGCCACAAGCAAACAGGAAAAGTACATCATCTACCACAGACGTATTCTTTGCAGACTTGAATCACTCTATTTTCAGCTCTGCTTGTAAATATATAAAATCCTGAAAATTGTTTTTCAACAGAATTTATCAAATTGGTTTAAAAAGAATTTAAGCAAGTCTTATACGTGTTAACTACCGTGAATGATCAATTTGCTCTCCCTCATGCTCTATGTGCGTTACTGTCTGTATCAAGACAATAAAAATTTAAGAATAATGCTGATAATTTAAAAAAACGGTATTTGCAGATTTTGTATTTATAAAAGTAAAGAACATACCATGGACTCACACCAACATCAGCCAGATGCAGGACACAAACTCAAGTGAGCTGAGTGTTTTGATGACGAATGCTTTATATTCCCAATAGAGCAAAGCACTATATAGCAAATACTTACCTAGAAAAAAACCAATCACCTCTCACTCAAGGCTTCTTTGGTTGAAGTTATCAAGCTACAAATTTCTAAACTATAGGGATCAAGAGCTGAGCTCATCACCCTAAGCTCCAGTTGTAACCTATGAAAAAACCCAGACACTTCTGGGGTGTGACTTCTTTGTCCTACTTAGAAGCTACATTAAGACAAAATGAATCACGCTCTGCTATTCCCTATTTGCTTCCATTAAGCGTAAAGTTAAACCTAAAGTTACTAGCTTACCTCTGGACACATGCTTTGTAAACATTTAGTCTGTCCAGTCCTCACTCTTGAATCGCCACCCCAAAAGTGACACTGTGATTGACAAGACATTGCATTACGTGTTAGTGACCATGTTTATGCTAACTTCCATCCTATATAAGAGAAAGCCAAATGTTCTCTTACTGTTCCAACAGATGTATAATCAACAGAAATTTACTATGCAGACTGTTGTCATATCCCATAAAAAATCCCATAGATTTAACTGAAAATTATACAAGAAGCTAACTCTCTCCTAGAGAGTCCTAAATCCACCAAAGCTCTGCACTTGTATATGGTTGTTTCCTGGAGGCCCGCAGACGCTGGGCAGCTGGGTGCTAACCTCAGCGAACGCCACTGCCTCTGAACACAGATGGATCCAAACCTGAGCAACTCTCCTGATTGCAACCGCACCAGTTTCAAATGAAAAGAATGAGAACGAGGGAAGCCTCACGTACAGTTTCAGAGATGAAACACACACTTTAAATTCAATTTGAAAATCAACATAGAGGAGGGTCTGAAGCACAGATATTTTGTATTATTTCTGGCTAGCAGTATTAATAAGCAATGCAAGCTTCCACTTCTGATACAACTTAGTGTAAGGCTACACATACAACCTACTGCAGTAATTCAGACTTGAGATGTCAGAAGGATTTTACCTTTTGCTATAATATTTCTTATTTTGTGTCATCAAATTCCAATCCTACAAAAAGCTATGTGCAGAAGGAGTTATAGTCAGTGACCTCTCCTTCCCTCCCTCTTGCTACCATCAGCATTAGGTTCCAATCAACCAGATTATTTTGCAGGAACAGGGTCAGAAGCTAAGCATTCTGGGGCAGGAATGTTTCTTTTTCCTGTCTCTATAAAAATAAATCATGCTCTGGGTACAATATAAATAAAGATAATAACAGTCTGATGTTAGATTTTATTGGTCTATGTTTCGGACGATCTATATAATTTGCTTGTTGCCTACACAAACTACAAAAAGTTAATCTTTATAGCCCTTTTTTTCCTTGGGGTAGATTCAGTTTTAAAAGCATTAAAAAAAAAAAAAAAAAGGGATGCTGAAGCCGACTATTTCCATGCATAATGACAGTCTTGTTTACACTGCTCTGGCAAAAATTATCCTTAGTTAAACTGGGCACAAACTCCCCTCAGTTACGTCCATTGGTTTATCTAGTGACGCTAAATTCCCAGGATTCACTGAGTCTCCTTCTCCTTTGCGGAGAGCAAAAATGCCTTATCTGGTCACACAACTGCACCTAAACTGGAAGAAGAAACAAAGAACTTAACAGTATTAAAGAGAAATTGGAAATGAGGCTGGTCAAACTATTCAGGCAAGCTATCCCAGACATAAAGGGTTCTTTTTACTTAAGGAAGTTTTTTTTCCTCCGTTTAATTGTTTTGAAACTCTTTGCAAAATTGGTTGGCTCAGAAACATTGCAGCTTGTCAGTCTTCTCCCTTAGGGAGGTTTCTGCACATGTCTTAGGAGTTAACCCACCTATGCTAGATGCCCATACTTAAGCAAACACATATTGAAATCTCTAGTCTGTTTTACCACAGGTCCTTCTCCGGCCATGAATCTCCAGAGAAAATTAATAAATCCCTTTATTACAGTGGAGAAGGTGGTGATATTTCACTGATATGCTCAAGACAAGAGGAAGTAGTTAGCTCCATGAAAGAAAACAAACATTACTGGATGACATGGCACTCTAACTGCCTGAAGCCACACTTTCATTATCACTCCAACCATCATTACTTTCGGTGAATCTGCAAAAGCATTAGCAGTAGCAAGAAAAATTAGAGAAAGAAAGCTGGCCTTGGCACAGCCTAATACAACTAAAATTTGTATAACCTGAGAAAACAAAGAGACAAGGCAAAAAACACAACAGAGCATTTCACTCAGCCATTAAAAGGACAGAAAAGAAAGAAATGCTTCAAATTGTCACTGCAATAGGTAACGTCCTAACTACGGACACAAACATTTGATGGCGAGAGAAGAGAGTGTAAAACGTGACGGTGAGTACTGAGTGTAGCAGAAGCTTCTAGCACTTCTAGGAGCCAGAGCTGATAATCACAGAGATTCCTTGCAACCCTGAAATCCAAGAGACCATGACCAATACCTCACAATGCATTTCAGTTTTGGTATATCTCTACTGAAAGTAGAGCTGCATATCAAAAAACAACCATCCTCTGGTTTATTGACATCCTGTCCAAGCAAATAGCGCAATACTTTCTTTTACTGTGCAATGTCTTCATATGAGCTATTTACTAAAAGGCTTTAGAATGGATTAAATAATAAAAACGACTAAGTTAAATATGACTACAAGCAGAGGAAGAAAACGGGCAAGGCAGAAGAAGGTTTTCAGAGGACAATTGAAAGCAGACAGAAAGTGATAGAATAATATTGCTCTTATAAAGCTGGAAATAAGAGAAAAAGGCTTTCTCACCTGCAGCGAAAAGAAAGGGAGAAAGCCACACCAGCTGCTCGGAGGAAGTAAGGGGCATATAAAAAGCGTATGGAGCAGACAAAGCACACAGGGAAAACGTTCTGGAAGTTCTAAAATGAATGGGCAACTACTGAAGCAAAAATGAGTCAAGGTGGCGTGCAAAAGCAGAAGTTTGCACTACGTAGGGGGCAAAATATAATCAACTTAGATTCCCACACGCCTTGCCTTGACGCACGTGTCAGTTAGGAGTATGAAAGTCTGGTACTCTGCTCTCTGTTCTGATAGTAGTTGCACTGCCAGCCCAAGGCCACAAACTTCTTAACAGTGCAGAAGCTTGGACAAAGGAGATAACCTCACCGTTTGAAAGGAAAAGCATGAAAACTTAACTACTTAACTAACAGCACAAATTTCTGTTGCCTTCTCTTTCCAGAACCATGGAGAACTGGGTGTTTAACCGGCAGCAGAGTTTCTGCCTCACTACAAAGATTCACTATCACCGAAGAAAAGGCAACGCTTCAGAATAAATTTGAGCAGAGTGCCACAGATGACGGACCTGAACTGGAGAAACTGTATGAAGTCCACAGCTACCGCTTGAGTTCTGGCAGGATGGAGATACCATAGACCTAACCTAGGTTATGTCACAGCCAGGGATTCACTGCTGAAAGCAAAAGATGTATCAAGAAGTAGGAACACTTAAATGTAGTCTCTTTACATTGTTGCTATAAACTAATCTTGCAGTCCTGCTGGGGCTTGCTCCGTACCCTAGTCTTCATCTTCATCGGTGCTCCTCAAATTGGCAAATTTCAGAACTTTGTTCCAAATCTGTGGTATCTCCCACCTCCCTCTGGAAGACATCATTACCCCAGTCCTCTGGGTACTGGCTGCAATGTACTGCTGCGGGCACGCTGCTGCACTTCCAAGCCACGAAAGCTGCACAGACCACTAGGCTAACCTGGCAGAGCTGATGCCGGTGCACTATTTCCAGCAAAAACGTACAATCCTCAGTGAAATTACCTAGCAGATCTCAGTAAGTGTGCGCAATCCCAAACTGAGCTACTTACCAAAGGCAGTCTGGATTGAGATATTAATTTGGAATGAAACAATTGTGTCCACTGTGGATGTCCTAAGGCAGATTACTTTGCTTCGAAAGAGAACCAATTTTTTTTTCTTTTAAGGCTTACTTCCCCCCCCCCCCCCAACAGTGCACTTAATACTTCTTTTCTCTTCATCGTAAGAGAGACCATCTGGTTCACATATTCCTACCGACTGTGGGTTTTATGGTTTTACCTATCTTTTTTTCCTGTGGAATTTTTCAGCTATTTACTTGAATTAGATTTTACCAGTATTTATGCAAGAGGCTTAAATGAAGATATTTTCCAGTATGAAGTCAATGAATTGATTCCTAGGCATATAATCACTTGCAAACAATGGATACATACAGTTCCCAGCACTTCTATAAAACAAAGGTGTTTACTTTTCTGTTGATTATTTTCTGCTTAACTGCATTCAAATGAATCCATTAAAAACGTGACTGCTTCACAGTAAGATGATCTTCAGCAAAAACAAACAACTGCTGTTTCCACTTCTCTTCATGGCCTTTAAAAACTACAGTCATCTGCACCCTGTATTTCAGGCAATTTATAGATGATAAGTCTGGTCTTGATTTGTTAATTCATTGTTTTAAATGTAGTTCTAACCTTTCTGCCTGGGAAAAAAAATATTTTCCTACTTCATTACTTATTTGTTGTCTCCTAACCCACCTTTGGACCTTTCAGAGTCTGATCAAAACACCAACGGGTCATCTCAAACTTCAGCCAGTCCTTCTGCCCATTGACTTCAGCTGGAATGATATATCCACTCGGGCTCTCCATGGCCTCAAGCAAGGAAAACTCACTGTATTAAGAGAGTGGCAGAACAAACCAAGGGAACTTCCATAACCTATCATACTTCTCCTGCATTCCCCTATGGCTTTGATACCTGCCTCACCTGAAGAATGAAAACTTTTTTTTGGTTTACCTGCCCTACATAGAACCTGCACAATAAGTGCAACTAATTGCTACATACTATAAGTATATACGTACACAAATAGATGGGACAGGATTGAAGAGCCAGAAGAATACAGATCATGACGAGGGGCACAGGCAGGTCATTAATAGCTTAAATGGAAGATATTTTGTCAGGCAGACACCAGAGGCATCAAAACTTTTTTCTGGCTCCATCACAACCGGTTCTCAATAACTACACAGAATTTTCTAGGGTCTGGACTAAATGATGCAGTAGGCAACTTCTACAGCTACAATGGGTCCTGGCTGATTTTTCTTTATTTGTTCCCTTTCCTAATAGCCCGCAGAGTCACTCTCTGAAATGGTGCAAGTGTAAAGATTGAAAAGATCAAACTCTGATACAAGCCTGAAATTATATCTGTGGAAACTGCTTTTGTGATGACATTTATAATGCAATGTTTATAACAATGTAATTTCATCATCTTATAAATATCAATTTACCATTAAAAGAGGAAGGAAAGAACATTAAAAAAAAAAAAAGACAAATGCAAACTTACCACCGTTTCTGCTTTGTTTTAATTGAACTAGTCTTGTTCAGATAAGCCTGTCTATCTCTTACAAAAACAACAGTTTATAGTTTAAACTGTGAAATTGTGTGTGTGTGTGTGTGTTGTAATTATGGTGCCTGCTAACAATTTCATACTGCCACATTGCACATATGGCTTCCAAGCTAGCTTTATCTGAATCTTTGTGAATCTATTCTCCGTGCTATTAAACTGAGCACATTCCACATCGTTCAAAAGTAATTACACTTTTGTCTAGAGTGTAGGAGACTGCTCTCCCCAAACAATGAAATTCTCATTATTAGAGCTGGCACAATAACGGCACTGGTGTTCACAACACTGTGCATTGTACCATCACAATAACTTATCCTAAGCTTGATGCACAAAGGTACACTGGAAATTAAAATTCCTCTAAAACCACTGTGGTTTGTTGTTTTTTTTTTTTTTAATAGGCATTCTTTAGCTCAGTATAATTAGAGTCCTATTTGACTTTTTAAAAAGCTATATGCATTCAGATTTCCATTCTCTTCGTAACTTCTGAATAGTAGCTAAGTGCTCTAGCTGCATGTTGTTCTGATCCAATACTATTCACAAGCTGACGACCCCAGGCCAACAGGTGAAGCGGAGGCCAGGATGTATGGGGTAAGAGAACTCAAATGCAACATTAAACAACTTTTTATTCTGGACAAGTGGAGGAAAAGCATGAAGCAATGTGTCGGTAAGCTCTTTGACTAGCAGTGCTGTTATTCTTAATATGACCAAAACTCCTTAATATTATTTCCCAAGTTACAGAGGAATAACATCATTCACCACAGAAATACAACATTTTTTAGTGCGAAGCAATAAAGCTGCTTAACAGTGCACTGTAATATTTCCAATTAATTTAAAGCACTGCTGAAAATGAATGCTAAATCCCACTGAAAGTGCAGTAAAAATGTGGGCTAGCAGTGCAGTCACGCAGTTTGGAACAACTGGACAGTGGCAGAGTTACACCTTACCAGTTTGATCTTCTGGTCTGAACTTTTTCTTTTTTTTTTTTTAATATCTCATCCAGCATTTGATTGATACTCTACAGTTAAGAAGAATGGTCGAATTTGACCACAGCATACCATGCCCAAGGTATACTTTAATCAGTGCTTTTAGGCCTTGACATCTCTTATTTTCAGAAATTAGCACACAGACACCGCAGGTGAAATCAGCGGTCTTGAGAGGTGGCAAAAACAACACGGTAAGGCAGACAAACAGAAACAAAATAAAATAAACCCTCAAATAAATAAAATAAAACCTCAAAAGAGGTATTGACTGATACTGTAATCCTCAAGTGTTTCCCCACTAAGCTTATGGCCTGATATGAATGTCCTAAGGAGACCCTCACGTATATTTTAAGTCAAATGATTTGTCTTGTATTTTCTTCTGAGCTTTTGGCTTAAGTCTGATAAATTATTGTTTCTTTTCTTGTCAGTGGAAGCGCTTTACTACTTAGAATAAGTATCTGGTTTCTTCTATCAAGAGGAAGAGAGTTTGGGATAGAGTTACGCCTGCCTTTCACAAAGCCACAGAATGGCTGAGGTTGGAAGGGACCTCTGGAGGTCATCTGCTCCAACCCCCTGTTTAGGCAGGGACAGCTAGAGCCAGTTGCCCAGGACCATGTCCAGATGGCATTTCAATATCTCAAGGATGGAGACTCTACAACGTCCCTGGTCAGCCTGTTACTGTGCTCAGGCACCCTCACAGTAAAAAAGCCTTTCCTGATGTTCCGATGGAGCCTCCTGTGTTTCAGTTTGTGCCCATTGCACTAACCTTTCTCTGGCTGCAGCTCCAGCATCCTCATAAATACCCTGTTCGTTCTGATGGGAAGATGGGTTTTGCAGCTTTTTGACAATTTTGGTTAGGTTTGAAGATTTCTTCCGAAGTACTTTGCCCTCCTTTTATAAAAATTTACTCAGCATTCCAAGCTATGTCTCTAAGTCGGCAGTTGTTACAACTTGGTAAAGTGCAACAGGGTAAATTTTCAAAAGTCCAAGTTGGGTAAACTGTTGAGTTATCACTCTGTCGCAATCAGCCCTTTACCTTGAGGATCCTAGGATGTCCCAGCTGGCAGGACTTGTAAAAGGAAGCACAGCTGGAAGTACCCTATGAAACAGAGGGTCAATTAGCAGCTAGAAAAGTGAGGCCAAGAAATTGATTCTCAAGGTTGAAATTGTTTTCCTAGCAGTCTCTTCATGACCCAGCGCTAAGAGGCAGAATACAAGGAGACAGGGATGGCTGTGCTGACGAGGAATTCAGCTACGCAGCCTACTAATGAGACAAAGCTGTGTAATTCCACACCTTTTCCAGATCCTTTGGCTGTGGTTTTCTTCTGCTGAGATTGTCCCCTAAGCCAAATGGGTATTGTACATGTAAGCTAACACAGAAGATCCCTCTGGATCTATGCCATGTTTATCTAAGAACCCCTTCAGTGAAGAGCCTTGGCCAACAATCATGCACAAAGCAGTATGGTTTAGAGGGGTGCACCAGAGTGATGCACTACATGATTTCCGATTGGCTGTATGTCTGATCCTGTCTTATTGGACATTGGAGAGATCTGTAAAGGTGTACCCTGCTAAGGACAGCATGTGGCTGCAAAACAAGAACTCCATAGTCACTTGCAGACTCAGTTACTAGGTGTAGTAGTACAGCTGACAAGCTATTAAGAAGTGTGAAGCACGCTGCTGGAGCTCTATCAATAAAACTGTATTGGACCGCACTGTGGTGGTGTGCACGCATGTGCATACACCTGGATTTGGTTCCCAGAGACTATAAACCAATACAGAACGTCTATTCAAATAGTATAAAAATGACCTCTGTAATGCTACCAAAGTGAATACCCTTTGGGAATGACTTGTGTAACTGCTAATCACCCAAGCTGAAGTAATCTAAAAGTTAACCAAGCACTGGGTTCAGTTACTTCCTTCTTATAACTACATACCACAACAGCAGAGGGAGTGATTACGTATATTTCACTCCTTTACACTGATCACTTCCTTCTTTCAGGACATAGACTACATCCTTTCTGACCTACCTGGATGATGATTTTTACAAAATCTCGCTAAAAGAGAGATATTACAAAAACGTCACATTCATACAAACTGTCAATTTTCTTAAATACGTATGAAGATAAAACCAGTCCCTACAACCCCCCAAACATGCTTCAGATAAGCCTACAGCATCTCACCACTACAGCAAAACATGTAATAATTCAGTATCTTGTATTATAAAGAGAGAGAACACACTGTTTTGACAGCACATTAAATATAGCCTTCACAGCAGGAAGTCACACTAGATGATCAGCTAAACTTCTTGGTCTTAAAAACTATAAATGAATAAAGAAGTTAGTTAAAATCAAATAAAGAGCAGTTAAGTGTTTCAGTGAGGTGCAGTTAAAGTACTCATGCTGGATTCCTTAGAAGACAATGAGGTTTTATTTCACTAGGCTCTGATTCTACACTACTGGTGTCATCCCGAGTTTATCTATTGACTTAAATGTCGTCAGGAACAACCCCTTATTTTCAATACATTCTCTTAAAATAAGCCAAAATACAGCAAAGCTGTACCCCAGTTACATACCCTAACATCCCATTGGCTGGAACGGTATATTAATGAAATACATCTCCATAAAACATATGATAAAGGATGAGATGTAAACAAGCTAGAAAACCATAGTGACACGTTTGCCCATAAGTAATTTTTCCAATCGTGTCCTTTCTTCATTTAAAGTTGCAATAACACAAAGTAAAATTAAATATTCCAAGCCACTGTTTGAATTTAAGCATTAGACCAAAAAGGAAGAAAAATGGATTGGGATCAGTGAGTTATTTTGTCTAGGAGAGCAGCTTCGGTGAATATCCAGTGACTTGGTCCTACGAGAAATAATAATCCTTAAGGCTTTTTACTTAGGGCTTGTTACATATGCATAACGAGCTGTAAGGGCTTAAATACCACTGTGGAGCTGTTGCAGGCTTTTATGAGAGCACACTATCACCTATTTTGCAATGCCTTTTTAAAAGCTTTCAAATACGCAGGTCCATTCATTATCTTCACTTAAAGTAAAATTGTCACTGCCCTTGTCAAAGTGGGGGACTAACAGAAAAGTTAGACAATTTGTAAACAGGCAAGAGCCGTGTAAGTGTGCTCACGATACTCAGCTTTGTCAAGGTGCCCAAGTCCTGGGGTTTCAATGCCTCTCCCTGCACCTTTCAACTGTTACAAACACCTATCACAGTACTCCGCACGAAGGGCCCAAACATGTCACGTTACAATAATGACACTATGATACTAGTGAGGAGACACGGCATTGCTTTTCATTCTTTTTGTTTGCCTGCTTTTAGATAAAGCCAGTTCTGGACTTCCAGTGGGCTGATAAACGTAATGAATTAAGTGCACAAAAAGGTGGGAATTCACAAGTGAAAAAGTGGCAGGCTGATTTAATTCCATAAGCACAGCAGATTTTCTTGTAGGTATCTGTGGCGGCAGACGTGAATTTTTAAAACCAGCAAAATCCAAAGTTGCTTTTTTTACCCTTTATACAGACTTTCGTGCCTTACTATTGCATAAACTTGGCATTGGGGTGATATTTCAGACACCATGCCAAACATGACTCTCACTTACAATGTTCCAAAACCATTTACTGTTTGCTGAACACATACACTTCAAATTCACATCACTGTAGCTAAAAAATTTTAGCACCCTAAATGCCAGCAGGCAAAGGTGAGGAAAAGTGGAGTTTGCGCTGCAAGTGATTCAGCGTTTGCAGTGGAGGGTAAAGGCAGTCCAGCTAGGTCAAAGCTTTCACAATATTGTAGCATGTTCTGTACGTGTAACTGTGCATTGTACACTCCATAAAGTACCGATCTGGATGCCAAACTACTGTAGAGGCAGAATTCAAAGCATGGATGTAAGCACAATAGACCATTAGCAAACCTACCATTGTGTTGTGCTGAGAAGTGGGAGTCCTATGGCCACAGTTCTCTTGCGTCAGCAGAGAAACTGGCTGAAATTCCTCAGAGTGAGGCTTGTTGGGAAAACTCACATGCAAGGGAAGGTGAAAGGCTGGGAGCCCGTCACTCTCCTCTTCTCCCACTTTCTGTCTGCTTGTCACCATGGCTACCTCTCCATCTGCTTCCCCATACGGAGAGGCTGGTCGCTTGGAAGACATCCTGGAAGGAACAAAAGAGGAGAAAATAATGAAACCTCCAAATAAATCCTTAATGCCGTCATTGTGTGGTTAGGGGCCATTGTAACAGAAATGCCTTTTTTGTGCTGGCAGAGAGCAGGAAACCATCCAAATACCACTGCAAAGCATACACAATTGGGAACAATGGCCAAGCAGGTAGCAACAGAACAGTGGCTTGTTTGTTGTGAGAATAATACACTAATATAGCACTCTCTTGTATTCTGGCTTCTTAAAACATGAAAATTCACCTAAGAAGACTGTATAATGAAATGCAATTCCTTTAAAAAAATACCCATCTGGTTTTGCATTTGCAAGAGACTGTAAGAAGATAGAATGTCTCCCGATACAAGCTATTGTCAACTTAGCTTTTAAGGAATAATCATCCGCATGTATTTAACCATAACTGATAAAAAAAAAATAAAGCAAAATAAAATAAAATAACTTGCTAGCAAGCCAAAACATCTGTGTTTATAAAACTTCACCAATGTGAACAACAGTGTTATAGTCATGTTGCAAGAATCTTTTCAGGTTCGTAGATCTGGGATAGTTAAGCAATTAAACATTTGGACATTAATAATCTAAGCTTTTTGACAACACAAAATCAGGGTCATACTAAGTGAATGAAGATTTGCTATCAAGATACCCTACGCTTCCTACCTATAGCTAGATCAGGAAATTACACATGTAAATGTAATTTGCACCTATGTCTCCGTAAGAAAGGATACACAAGGAAGATACATAGAGCACACTTTGTAAAAATCACACACAAATCTTGACTTAAAATTCAGGCCCACATTCTGAATTTTTTGAGACTGTCTGATAACACTGTGGTGACAGCACGTGTATACCTTCAAATTTTAGAAAGACTGAAAGAATCCTTATGTCATTGGAAAACCCAGTTTTCATCCAAATCAGGAACTACTGAAAATCTTACAGGACAATCTGAACCCTGAACACTCCCAGCTCAGTCTTCAAAATAGAGGGGTCCAGTGAAGTATTAAAATGCAAACGACTTCTAGGATTAATTACAGCAACATTGTTCATGAAAATCAGGGTATGTGCATGGATGGCATAATGGGCCACTGTGCTAAGCAGGGGCATCTGTAACAAGGAGTGGAATGAGAAGTAAGAAATCCTACAAGCATAATCAAAAGAAGGAAAGAAAGAAAAAAAAGAGAAACATTTCATGGAAAATAGGAAGTTATGAACAAGGAAACTGAAGACTATTGTATGTAAAAGTTGAAAGGACAGGCTGAAGAATACCGCTCCTCCTCAAAAATCTAGTATTTATGATTCTAATTACCCCATTTTGATTTTCCACTTCACAGTTAAAGGACTGCATTTCAAAAGCCCAGCAGCCTCTTGAACCATGTGTGAGGCTGCTGTGAGGTGGAGCATGTCCATACGATTTGGCATATTGAGCACGAAATGGTTCTTAGCAGCAGTCAACTGGGTCTGAAAACAAACAGTGACTTTAAACAGCCCTTTGTTAGGACTTATTTTGTTTCTAATGATCTCATTTTGAGCTTTGCCTCCTGAGCCAAGTTAGATTACATTAAAAAAAAAATAAAACCCAAACCAAAAAAACAACAACAAAAAACAGAAAAAACCCTCAAACAAAAAAATCCCTACCAGAACCTATACTCAGCTGCACATCGCCTGTTCTGAACACCACCTATTGCTTGTACATAGAGAAGCAATCTGTATTTTCTATTAATGTTTGACTTAGTCCAACAGACTAACACTTCATACATCCTACCTGAATTCTGTCTTCTAGGCTTTCCCACCTACGTGTCTGCAGCGAAGCATATGTATAAAGACAGAGATCACCAGATAGACTCTTACTGGCAGTTTTCTACTAGCCCACTGAATTCAGCATTTTACAGCTATGTTTGATGTGACAGATCCCAAGCTTTTCTTCTGCAGAAACCATGCAACTCCCTCCCGAAGTTAATGTGAATTATTCATATTCTGCATTGTACCGCACCAACCAAGATACACATTTGCTATTGATTCCAAGCGTAACATTTTGGTTACTCGTTTCAATGCTGCCTTAATAGAAGCTTAGGTTTTTACAAAATCTCTCTTTCTGAAAAGCAGCACACTAAGCGCTTGTCTCAGTTTTGGCAAACAAAAAGGGAGGGCCACAAAATCATTAGTCAATTATTCCACAGTAATATTCTATACTTTAGGACATTTATATTCAATAAGGATGAAAATACTGTAAATCATCTACAAAACTCTCTCCTACAATTCACTTTAACAATAAAATACAGAGAGAGGATGCCTTCCTTTGTACTGATGATTTGTATTACATACTCTATACCCAAGCTGTGTTAAGAACTCCTACTGCTGTTAACCCAGAATAACCCAGATTCTGTCATGTTGCTTCACAAGGAGAGTTTGACTATCATGTTGAAGTAAAGCTCTTCTGCTAACTTTATCAGTGAATAAATGGTTTCCTCTACTGTGTTCAGTTAGCATTCTGCAGATCATCATCGCCTTCTGCTTGTCACTGTTCCCAACAGGGATGATAATAATTTTCTGCAGGGAATTTATAAAAACAGCCAAGGAAGGCAATAGAGATGACCACCTCTATGCACTAGCAATAACAGATTATTATGGTTTTGATCTAAAACAAAAACCTATGGGTTGGACCGTAGGCCAACCCAGTGATACTAGAAACGGAAGAAGAAACTTTCCTTCCTCACGCAGCTCTTATAAGATCCAGTTTAAATTACAAGCCATGTACTCATGATAATGCTAGAAGGCTAAGAAATTGCTAAGATAGCTTAGGTGGCAAAGTTATCGATCTAATCTGCATTAGTCTTCCAAGTGACTAGGACACTCAAAGAAACGGTTGCACAACCCTAGGTAAGGGTCACACAGCTCAGTGGACGACTGCAATTTGTTTTCAGGTAGCTCTGTCCATAGCCAACATGAGTTAGGCACAATCTGGCTTTTCAGAGATCTCATCATCCCCTTTAACATCAAAGGCAAACATCACAATTTCACAGACAATACTTACTCCTTATGAACACCTGGGAAATTTCCACAAGAAAAAGGAAGATTTAAATAAATAAATCAAGCCCTGTCTACTTTTGGAAATGTCTTCCAAAAGGACAGTAACTATCAAAGCCTACTGCAGCAATGAGCAGCAAACAACATCATACAAAGTAAATTAATTCTCAGGTGGTCTTTCATTATTTCGACAGCTTTATTGGTCTCTTTTCCAAATTTGAAATGCTCTGACACCGTGTATCCTTGAGTTCTCTTCTCCTCATACATCTTCATTTTCCTACTGAGCTAATACTAGGTCCCAAAAGATTCTATATCTGAGATGCAAGCGGAGTTCCCACTATGGGAAGCAAAGGGAAACAGCTGAACTCTGAGTAAGAACATCAACTGAAACTGAGCTCTTTTAAACAGATCTAGGTTTAACGAAGGACCAGAGTTACCCCATCTTAACAAAGGACTGCAAATATCCTGGATCTACTCTCAATGTTAACATGAGAATTTACAGCTTACATGACTTGAAGATCTTTTCCTTAAGCTAGTTTAAACTCAGAAGAGTTTTCAATTACACCCGTCTGAAAGATGGTTTACAATGAGAGAGGAAACATCAGTTTCCTCAAATATCAACTTATGGATAGGATTAAAAAAAAAAAACAAACAACAAAACAACCCACAAAAAACAAAACCAAACAACAAAATCCCAAAATACAACTCTCACAAAAGTAACAATACAGTGAACTAGATTCTGAATCTAAAAGAGTGCCTCTGCAGATGTAATCTGTTACAACTTAAGATTTGCAAGAAGAGTTGCATTGTGAACTGGCATTAATCATTCCTACGGTATAGAAATAGCTAAATAGTAATTTTTTTTTTTAGACAACCTAAATCTGCAAAAGTTCAGACACAGTGGGACATAAGCAGTACTCAGTCCACTGCAGAGACACATTGCAGTTAGGAAACATATCCCCATGCTTGATTTTTATCAGTGGTTAGAATGGAACTGAAGATTAAATTCTGGTGATGAATTAAAATATGACCCTATTTCTTGTAAAAGGACTCTTTTTGCTGTTTTTGGAAAGGCTTCTTAATATGCAGAAATTGCAGTAAAAACCACATCTTTTGTTAAATTTTCATTAAATAAATGCTTTTCCTGGTAGCAAGAATGTTTTTTTCAGGGAAGTAAAATCTCACTCTTCTAACTCACTCTTACCCCACAAATATTTCATGTAATTCATCTTACAATAGCTTCTCCATGTATTTCTTTTTTCCCCCTCTTCCCTTCAATTTACAACAGACCCTTTGTAGGCTTAAACTGATACCCTGTGTCTATTGCTCTCCCCGTTTTTGGACTAACTTCAGCATGGCTGGATTTTCCCCACTGGAGAGAGTAAGAGCTACGCTGCATCCCCACGAACTGTTTCCTCATGCCACCTACAAGTGTTTGTTCCATCCAAATAATTACCAAACAACATTATATTGTTCAGGTTCTTTTCCCCTTGATTTCAGTGCCTCACAAAAGTGATCTTTCCACAACTCTATTTTTTTTATTATTATTATTTTTAACAGAAACCCATTTGAGTGTCCCCACTACATTTCCATTTGTTCATTGGTTTTGGTTCATTTCATACATGATTGTATACCCAAAATAAATCTGAAACGGTATCCAGTATTCAAGGAGATAGTGCCCTCTAGCACACAACCAGCATCCATCCCAATTTGATTGCTCATGCCATAAAATTTCATAAATTTTATGTCATAAAACTCTAATCTTGTTACATTAAGCAAAATACCTCAGAAACATTTCAGATACCCACAAAAGCTTTTGGAGAAATGGCTTATCCATGTCTCCAAAAGTGACAAACACAGATGTGTCAGGAGAAAAAGATATGAGGCCATAAATCTTAACTTGTTGGGAGTTAATTAAGGGATTCATCAATCATTACACAGCTCACCCCATCCACATACAGGCAAAATCCCGTCAGCTGCCATAACCTACAGAAATCTACAGGTTAAAACTCCCAAAGTCCCTCTGTTCTGACTATTTATAAATGACTTTGTATAATCTAGCATTAAGACCTGTAATTATAAAACAGCATTAAAACAGGCCTGCATAGTTATGGATAATTATAGTTGGTACACTTTTTAAAGAAATAAAAAGCTTTTCCATTCAAACACAGGCTTTGCCTTTTTGACAGCTCCAAGTCCACAGGATGTAGAGAGATGATTTAAATTGTATGTCAAAATTTTGACTGTGCAAGACATTCTTTTTTTCCCTTATCAAGAGAGGCATTGTTGTTTTCTCACCATAACTAGGCGTGACAGCGCCTGACTGGAGTCGCATAGCCAGTTTCTGAATCGGCATGAAAATGTTCACCTCTTGAGTTTCTCTGGCAGCTATAAACTAAGTCTTTCTCATGGGGAGAGTTTAAATCACTCGTCCCCGCACATCGGAGACAGGCGCAGAGCTGCATTCTGAAGAGATGCAGAAGGACAAGAGGAGCAGATCTGATCCCCCAGCAGCAGCGGCGAGGGTCACTCCAGCTACCCACGGCATCAGGAATTTACTCGCTAACACGGCCTGATTCCAACCCAAATGCGATACGCTAAACTAGTCCCAGGAACTTCGGTGGGATTCGGTCTGACTCTATTCCTAATCTGCAGGGATGTTTGCCTCTAATTAAAGTACACGTTGGAAGTCTGCAAACTCTGCTTTTCCACAGAAAAAGCAGCAATATAAATAATAATAAATAAATAAATAAATAAATAAATTAATAATAAATAATACATAAAAATAATAATAAAAATAATAAATAAAAAAATAATAAAAGATTACAGACAGCAGCAATATTCCATCCGCGTGTATCTAATGTGTAAGCACACACACACACATAGATGCACAAACACAAGTTCATCCAAAATGTCAGCAGTACATCTGCCTCATCTCTGGTCATATTTTGTACTAATAAAACGGTTCGTATTCCCAGTTTATTGAAGCTATGATCTCTCTACAGACAGCCCAAGCAAAAGGTGCTAGTCAATACTAAATGACCATCTCCATTCCATTTTGGCCCCAAATTCATTCATTATTTATGCACACTGAATAACTAGTACCTTTAAAAAAAACAACTCTGCTCATTTTGACAGGATTACTTGTGTAATAAGGTATTACTCAACATGAGTAAGGGTGGCAGACTCCCACACTCTGTCCCACTGGGAACTGCAAGCCCGACTTGTTTCTACACATACCACTAAAAACAGACTTCACTTGGCAATATCTTTGAGTCATTTACAGCCTGGTTTGGAATTCTTTCCTGACGTAATTTTACAATTAAAAAAAAAAAAGAAAAAAGAAGCAAACATCTCTAATCTGCTAATCAATAAAAAATGTGCATGAAACGTGCTCTCATCTGTCACTCACACTGAGATGGAATAATCTGCTAATTATTACTTTCTAAGATCATATCAATCAGCCATCTTTTAAAATGCACAGATGCTACAACTAAGCTGTGTTATGCAAAAAGTGTTTTGGTGAACAAGTCACTTTTGTTAACACAAATCAAGATCGCTATGGCATAACCTGTGTAATATTTCCGTGCAGTTGCCTGTTATTATAGCTGCAACAAGTAATCCTATGGTTAAGGCCACCCAATAATTTCCATTTCACCCAACTCTCTCCCTTTTGCTTTCCAGACTTCCTCTCTGTATGGGGTAACTTTCGCCAGTTTAGAAGAGTCTAAATGTAAAATGGGCAGGAAATATGCTATCCTCTATCTATTTTAAAGTATAATATAGCGTATAATATAGTAAAGTATCGGCAGCTTGGCTGATAAACCTGATATTCCACGTACCATGGAAACTGTTTTTTGAGAAAAGGTACTGTTCAAATTTCCAGCGGTTAATGGTTTCATTTTGACAAGTTTTGAAACCCTCAAATAAGAAAGTTGTTACAAGTGTCTTTCAATGAAATGTTAACAAAAATCCTGTAAAATTTTTTCTTTTTTTCACTAGAAAAGTGAAAAAAAAACCCAACCTTCTCTAAACTCTATGCTCTCAACTAAAAATTTATCATCTCCATTTTCTTGCGTTTGCAAGGAATTTATGCATGAAAAAACACTGTAAAATCTAGCCTAGAAAAAAAACACATTGCGGAAAAAAGTTCGTGGTGAATGTTCCCAATGTGCGTTATGCAAAGATTTTCGTTGACCTTTTGAAGCAGGTAACTGGGAAAGATTCTTTGTGCATGACTAAGTTGTTTAGTGAAATACTCTAGCCTGAAACAAACCAACCTTCAACCAAAACAGAATTTGTAAGGCGAAGGAACTCCTATCAAGATACAGTATTCTGTTACTGCAAAGAATATGACCCAAGTCTTTTGTAGATCTCATACAGGACTTTGCATTACTGTCCTTGTTTTGTACAGTAACTAGAAGGTGTTAAGCAGGAACATTTAGTGATTTACCCAGACAAGCACATTCAAAATCAGCTTCAGCACAAGAACCTGTATCCTGTTTTTGTTTGGTGCCTGTCAACTTCATAAGGCTTTTGTTTTTCACTAGTCTGTAAATCAACCAAAAGAGACAAAAATCTAATATTATGTTTATAAACCAGAAACCACTGGATCAGATTTTACTTCAGCTGAAGAGGGTGTCTCGAAAAGACAAAACTTTAAAAGCTGGATTTTTTTGAGAACTTCTCAAAATCAGAAGAAGCACGTAGTGAAAATGTGGTTACGGTACAGGCAACAACCAACGGTAATGGTGCGGTGTCAAAGACAATGAGCATCTATCAGCACAAACTCTGAAACAGCAGGATGCAGTCATTGTTGACGTTTCAAGTAAACTGAGCCTGATCACTGGCTTCTTTCATGCAAAAGACTCTGCTTGGATGATTTTGAATTAAATCCACAAGCTCATTTATTTTCCAGTGCATCCTCAAATTAACTCTGGCTTCCTTCCCCTCCACCCCCAACATTTTAGAAATGTAGCTCCCCCCCATCTGCAGCTTCTCATACATCTTACTTTTTTTACTTTTTATTATTATTACTATTATTTTACATTTGCCCCCATGTGACTGTAGAAATAGCAGAGATTTGGTTTTATTTTCATGTAAGGTTTTAGGAACTGCTCACTGCTGAAAATACTCCTGCAATCACTGTGACATCAAGCAATCATCACTCTTCTGCCTGCTGAACTACAAAGAGGAATCTAGTAAAATAATTAGGGATTTCAGGCCTTGAAATTTCACTTTACAAACTAATACTTGAAAATGACAGAAAAGAAGTCAGTCAGTCTCCAGACGCTGAGTGGGAGAGCTGTGCCGCACGCTACAAGGAATCTATACATCACACACAGACGTGCATACCTAATTTCCATTGACATTGAGTGAAATGAAGGCAAATAGTTGAAAAAGCTTTAAAATTATGACAATTATGAATGACTTATTACAAAGAAATTTGAGGAAGCACAGGCTCATTCTGAAAAGTTAGCTAATATTAAAACTTTTGCAATTTAGAGAGCTTATTCTTGGTCATTCGCAGTCTTTGTCTAATCAAGCTGACATAAAATTTCCTTCAAGCATTATTAAATGATGAATTACTTTCAGTAGAATCAACATTAATAATAAAAATTCTCTCCTAAAAGACGCCTAGATTTCAATACAAGAAGCCATTATTTTGAATGAGATCTCGGTAAATTATGACACAGCTTTTCCCACTCTTCCATCAGGCCATTGCTCAGGAATGGGAGCGCCAAAGAATCAGCTATCCAACTTCAAATCTCCTGCTCCTTTCCCTTCGCTTTCCCTACTTACATTTCAAACTCAACAAAAGAGTTTTGTTTTGTTTTTTTTTTAACAACAATATTCCCTCACCACATTTTGTGTATAATTACAAACCAACCAGAAACAAGGAAATAAGAAAACCTAACAAGTAAAGTCATTTTTTTTCCCCACTCAACTCTGAATTTCCCTACTGGTAAGTCCAGAATAGTAAGTTCATATTGCATGTAAGTTTGCTTTTAATAAATGTACATATAATTGCACTTATGACATAATTTTCAGTATACCCACTGATATTCACACGTGTGAACTTAACAGTATCATTCTACCATTACTACCATTACACATAAACTCTTGCTCTAACGATCACTCGTGTACACATTTGCATCTTATCTATCACTTTAGAAAAAAATGCAAATATACACAGGAACACATAAGCACATACATCCATATGTATAAATTTCCCGGTAAAACTGATCATACATTCGTCCACGTATGGATAGACGAATGGATATTCATAGCTTCAACTTGCATCGCTGAAATACTGGGCCCCTAAATAACTTTAGCGGGAGCAGAACTGAGGCCTCAGAGAGCCTGTGTGTACCTTTAAGAATTATAAGCACAGTGTCTCTGTGTGTGCATGTGTATGAAAAAAATAGACTTAGGTGGAGCAAAGTCTCTAATGGATGTAAACATTTTCTTTCCAACAGGTTAACTCCAGCTGCTTAGAATTTTTATTATTTTTTTTTTGTTCACATGCATGTGTGTGCTCCCCCCTTTTTGGAGGGTTTATACATGACAGGTGCGTTCTTGGCCCAGGAACAAATAATCCTGGAGAGCCCAAGAAAGTAAAATCAAACTGAACTTGAAGATAAAATGACAGGGAGTAAATATATTATTGCCTTTATTATGTAAAAAAACCCAACACAACAAAACCACAAAAATTTTGAACATCTATAATGCCCAAGCAATTTAAGGTAGAATTTTCAAAGCTGAAAAGAGATTGTTCCAAAGCCCAGATGTTGCCTTTCAGAAACTAGTGAAAATTGCTGCCTCTGAAAATTACTCTGAAATACAAATACAGTAAAACAAAAATTGTTTAAATAAAAATAATTTTACTCAGACATTACGATATTCCAAAAGAGAAGATGAACTTTTTTCAAGTCTTCAGGTGGTTTTGCACCCGTATCTCCTACTTCAGATTATCCGCAGTCATGCCATCTCTGTTCCAACAGACGACCGCACAAGGGATAAAACAGAAAAAGCTTATGGTATGATGTGAGGGCTCCTGCTTCGCTCACTGTGCATATTGTACTGTGAAGCCTTCTTCAGCTGTCTTGTGAAAGGTTGACAGTTGTTGTATTGTTTCCCAGTTTTTATTCATAAAACCATAAGAATTAAAAATCTACATTAACAAATGCGTGGTGTAATCACCCATCATGGCACATGTGGGTTCACTTGCAGTAGTATTGTTCAAGCCACTTTCAATTCCGTAATTTTCAGATTTCTGAATGTCTGTGTTCAGTTTAAAGCGCTACAGAACACTTCTCAAAACTGTTGCTCGCACATACTAACGTGCTTCCTCACTGCTGTAACGGTGCACGTAGGTAAGTGGATTGACTTCATCTCACCACTGCCTAAAAGCTGGTTTTTTGTTATATCTGATTCAAAAAATACCCATCAAATTTCAAGAGAAAGAACAATTATAAAGAATCAGTAACTACCCATCTTAACAAACATTAATCCTAGATATTGCTGGAGCTGCTAGCTAAATAAAATATAGCTATTAATCATATAACACACTATACCCTTGCACAAATAAATGCATACTGGTATGCAAAGTAAAAACAAACCCACAAATATGAAAATGAGAGACCATTCTAAACAGACAACATACCTTTAGGACCATAAGGAGTCTCAAAGTTTACTTTAGGAAGGCTGCACTGGCAGGCACTGAAACACGGTCACAAAAAGATGTCCACTTGAAAAATCTTTGGGAGTCGGGGCGTGGGGTGGAAAGGAGGAGAAAAACCCTGAAACCAGTATCTTTCTCTCCAGTGAAATTCGAAATTCGGAGGAAGTCTGCCATTCACCCTTCTATAGGTACTTTGTCTACCTTCATGTCTGTTGTTCAACAGCAATTCCCATCCAGCTCCACAAAGACCCAGCTGTATAAACCAATGCTGTCAAAGAACACAGTTAAGGGATGGATAAAACAGGGAGGGGTGTCTAACATGCTGACCACTGACTGAGCTTGCAAGGATAAAGAAGCCTTGATGGAGAGAAGTAATCATCCATTGCTGTTTGTTTATTTTACCTCCTCCACCACATACTGGAACCTTTTTTGTTTTTTCCATTACCAAAACCATCCCCCACTGAGAGGCCTTTGTGATCTAAAAGGGGCAGAGCCCCTCTTTCTTAACACTGGCAAGTTTATGTAGGCAGATTCATTCAAACACATCTTAAAATAAACATTTGGCTCTTCCCCTACATCACACTGTCCACACACTGCCTTTAAACACACTTGAAAAAAAATCACCATTAAAATGCGCTTGCCTAGGACTGTTTTTACTGAGATGTATTAAAACAATTTAGCAGTCTAAGGCACATATTGCCATGGAGGTCCAACTTCAGATGAGAGCTATAGTCTTCTGAAAAAAATAAATATACATTACAGTAAAGTAAACCTGGCTGCTATCGCCATAACGAGTGGTGTAATAGCGTTCTTGAAAAGACTTCTTCCATCAAAAAACTTCTCCCCGCTGGGGATACACCTAATTATATTACAAGTGAATCTGAATCCAGATGTTCAGATCCGAAACGTATGTCATGAGTATTACGAGGAAAATGACCACTGCGTGGAGAACGAGGCATTCAAAGGGCACCACTGGCCTGCGCTCTGAAGGAAGTGAGGACCTTCAGATTCCTTCAGGGATAAGAGGTGTAGGTGCTGAGAATCTTAGAAAATTAACCTTTCCGTTAAACAAAAATGAACAACCAAACTTCCTTACTTCCCACTTCTTTTTTTATTGTACACTCCCCACACATACACCACTTTTTTGTTTTTCTAACTATATGGGTTTGGTGCCGAGAACAATTCAAGTATGAATCCCTACAAAAAGACAGTGTACGGGCAACAGAAAGTAGATCTCCCAGAAGGCCTTTTGATGTATCTGAAGATGATACTGGAAAGAACGCTTTTCCGTCGGAAGAGGATGCCCAGTAACTCCATGGGCTACCTACTGCAACCAAAGTAATTCATCAGTAATAATTATAGTCAAGTTAAACTAGGACATTTGAGAAAAATCATGGATTCATTTGCATCAGACATTAATAAACACCTCCATATCACAGGCTGATGATCAGCTACCTTTTCAAGGCTACCAGCTTGAACTGCATACAAAATGCAACAAGAAAGGTCCACTGTCCCATTCTTAATTTTAAAAAGGTAATAAATAGCTTTTGATTTGGGAAAGTAGTCATCTGGCAAGCTCTACAGTTGTTTGAATGACACCTCGGATAGAGGATTGCCGGACTGACTGAAATACATCACGGAAATTTAATTCTGCAGTATAGCAACACGCTTCAGCGTTGATCATTGCTGAAGAAGCACAAACATTGAAACTATGACCAGGTAGTTTACTGCTGAAACCCTCTCTGCCTCAGCATGGGCTACAAAACCAGGACACAACATTAAGAATTCTGAAGACTGTTATTCGGTGCCCAGTTATCAGCAACTTCCCGTATGACCCCACATAATTTATTGAATCTCTCTGGCTCCCAGTTTTTCTATTTCTACATAAGAGATAAGAATGTTTAACTGCTTTTCTAAAAAGCTCTGCAAGCTCCAATTTTCCTTTTTTTAAGGAAAACATTTTATTGGTGATCGCTGTTTGTATTACTTGCTCGTATTGTTAATTTACCTGATGGTTTTGTGCATACTGACACACAAGCAAGGGCAAAAATTAAGTACTCTATTCAGCTACTGGTTTTGAAACCACAAGACTAAGTTTCTTCATACAGTCCTGCCAAGAGGTCCTAAGAATCATTTTTGTATTACCTATTGAGTATGTTTATCTAAAAATCTATTAATTTTTCTTTTCTGGACAGTGACAATGCAAAAATAAAAAAACCAAACACCAAACCAAACCAAAGCCCAACAAAAAAAAACCAAAACACAACACTAAACCAAAACCCAGCATTTAGCTGGAGAATATCACTGAATCCTTTTCACTACACCATGCAGTTTCACTGGATTCCCTTCTCTGTCCTTCATACAAGAAGAAAACTCACCCCTTGCCAGGTAACGCCATGGTAGTTTACAATTAATGAATGCTTTTCACTCACAAAAACTATTTAAAGGAATCTTCACCACAAAATACTAATAGCAACACCTATTTCACAGATGAACCATTACAGACAGCAGTTTGGTTCCTGTTTACCCACAGAATGGCCCAGTACTGCCACCCAAGTGAAAGTCACAGCGCTAACCCACCCTCTCACAGCAAACCAGGGACAGATTCGGATAGCGAGCCCCAGGCTCTGATTTCCAGTTTCCTCTATTATTCAGTAGCTCTGATGATAATTCCTCAGTACAATGAAAACGAGACATACTGCATTTATCAAATGCACTATCAAGATAATGATGGAAAGCTAAAACCATCCCCTTTTCCAACCTTGCCCTGGATAACTAATTATAAAGGTGCACTAAAAAGACACAACTCCCTAGGAAAGGGTACTTTCCCATATTACTATAACTTGTATCTAGCCACCCGTCCCTTCATTCACAGGCAAAGCAGAGATCCTTCTGTTTAGTTTTCCTGTCTTTTAAACGGCTCACATAGGTGTACCAGATTTTAAGCTTTAAAAGCGTCAACCATAAAATAAAGTCTCAAAAATACAGAACTAAAACGAGGGGAACATTTTTAACCAAGAACATACTTCTGGTTCCACTAACCTACTCACAACGGACCAAGCATGCAGCTGTACGTTGGGATTCCTGAATGGTATTTTTAAAAGTCTGAAAACGCCCCTTGTAAAAGAGCTCATCAGATGTACAAAGTTTTTTTTCCTTTCTCTCCTACTCTCTTCTCACCCCTATCTTGATCCTTGCTCCAGAGGAGAAGATCAGAAAGTGCAGCTGTTACCAGGCCTTTAGACACCTATTCTCCTTTCCCTCTACTTCCCCCCCACCCCATATGTCATGGATATAAAGCACAAAGATTTACAGAGATTTTAAAGTCCCAAAAAGATGGAGTTTGTCTTGCTGTTAGCGATCTTCAACTATGCCTTCAGATACCTATACACAGATACCTAACACCTATACACACAATCTAACTAGGAGCCGGTCTATGTCTCTTAACACCCACGTACCCCTACAAACCTCTTCCTGCTTCTCTCCTCTCCTTTATACAATTTACTAGAGAGCTTTCTATGCTTGCACTACTCTTTTCATCCTTAAAAGCACTTACAAATACTAATTACTTTCACATATCCCTTCTGTGAAGTAAATAAGGATTATTATCCCCTCTGAAGTAAATACGGATTACTAACTCCTTTTTACAGACTGAGGAAATGCAGAAGAGGATTTTAAGTGGTCTACACACCACAACGTAAAGAGACGGTATTGAAGCATGGATTAAGATATAGAGAAAGTTCTCCACCTCATACTCAGACTATGACAGTCTAAATCTTACCCTTCTATTTGCAAATGATACTCTTAACCCAATTGTTTCTATCTGCTGACTGACGATCAAATATTTAATGTATGCCATAAAATGAAAATATGAACTCTACAGCAGTGCCTCTTATTTGTCATGCCCCATTACTTAGACCGGGTGGTAACATGCACCCATATGATGGTTTTCAATTTTATTATAGTCTCTATTTGCTCACTCACTTAAGATGTTTAAAGAAGAGTTGTATGGATTATCAGACAGTCTGAAAAGTTCAGTTCATAGCTCTTCAAACACATTCATTTTCATCTTATTAGCACAAGTAAAGTAAAAGCCTTAGGCAGGTAATTTACCATCCAGTTTATCCAAAGGGACTTCTAAAGGAAAAGTCAACCTTTGTAAATTGTTTGTGATAATCTCCAAATTGATCATTAATTATCAGCTGCTAGGAAGCTTTTCTTCCATCAGCGGCACTGTGAAAATAATGCATTTTGCAGAAAATCTACCATTGTTGTTATTGCCACCTGTGTAATCAGCCATTATTAAGTCCAGCAAAGTTACATAGCAGGCAGCAGCCTCACTAAGTGAATCCTGTCCAGCAACCCCATTTTGCAGACAGTTTAAAAATTAGTTATCCACCAACAGGAAAGCGTTCATTATTAATGTTACATTTTACATTCTATACCTTCCCACATATAGTAGCAGTTACAATTAATTTAGACCCATTCAACTGCGCTTAATAAAGCACACATTGTTCTGTACTGCCAAACTTGAGCTGATGTACAGAAACTTCATTTTCCCTTTTGGAGTTTTCTGGTTTTCTTCTGCTGGAAGTGAATGCTTACAATCTAACAGTAAAATTTAAAAAGACTGTTCCATGCTTTCCTTGGGAAAAAGAACTCTGCTCTGGTGAGATCCCACCTGGAGTACAGTGTGCAGCTCTGGAGTCCGCAGCACAAGAAGGACATGGACCTGTTGGAACAGGCCCAGAGGAGGGCCATGAAGATGATGAGAGGGCTGGAGCATCTCTGCTATGAAGGAGGGCTATGAGCAAGTTGGGGTTGTTCAGCCTGGAGAAGAGACGGCTCTGGGGATACCTTATAGCAGCCTTCCAGTACCTGAAGGGGGCCTACAGGAAAGATGGGGAGGGACCCTTTATCAGGGAGTGGAACGCCAGGATGAGGGCTAGCGGTTTTATACCGAAAGAGGGGAGATTCAGATTAGATATTAGGAAGAAATTCTTCACTATGAGGGTGGTGAGGCACTGGAACAGGTTGCCCAGAGAAGTTGCGGATGCCCCATCCCTGCAAGTGTTCAAGGCCAGGCTGGATGGGGCTTTGAGCAGCCTGGTCTAGTGGAAGGTGTCCCTGCCCATGGCAGGGGGGTTGGAACTAGATGACCTTTAAGGTCCTTTCCAACCTGAATCATTCTATGATTCTATAAGAGATGGTGGCAAATAAAGCAGATTAGCATTAGCTACCCTCTGGGCCATGCCGCACAGAGCGTGACCTTTTTGTACAAGAGACTGCTTGTCAAAATGCAGTTCAGCATTCATATAAAAATTTTGACCAATGTTTTCCAGAATTGCTGGGCATGATATACTACAGACCATTTTCTGAATTTTGGGCAATACTATGACCAATGTATGACATCAGACATTCCACAGTTCCTACTTAAACTCCATTGGACTTAATGCATAATCACCAGTTAACTTTACTGGAGCAGCCCTGGATATCACATGCCTTGCATCTTCAGTGGGATCAAACACACCTGACAAACCGTATTTTAAAAAACTATTTCACCAACCAGGAAACCCAACCTGCCAGCAATAAACTGCAAGCTTGGCAACTATTTGATTGTGTATTGTCACGCACACCATAGTTTAAGGAAAAAAAGAATTAACATTAGAGGGAAGACAGAGGCAGGTAATGAAAATTTTTAGAAATGTTGTATCCTTGGAAACGGGTGTAGATTACAAAGTAAGTGATTGTGTGTTTCTTTAAAAATGGTCTACAGATTAAAAAAAAAAAAAATAAACAGGTGAAGTGCCCACTGACATTGGTTGTAGGTATAACACAGCAGCAATTAAAGCCTTTTACCTTTGAGAATGGCAGTCCCAGCAGCACTGTAATATATTTCTCTGTTTTTGTAATAGATGTAGGATAAATTCTACGTATGTGCAACCACGTCATCTTTAACATACACACACACAGAGTAAAAGAGTTTTGTTCACATTACAGAAGTCTGACTGCTCATGGGGTTCATGACCCAGGTCCATCACAGCAGCAACTCCACACCAAGTCCTGATGATTCCAAATGCAACAGGATTACAGTCATAAAGATGGAAAAAGGCAACAGTACCACAGCTGAAAGAAGAATCATCCCTCAAAGACAGTTCTGCTCAGGTTCTCTCAAATTCATATGATTTAGGCTTACAGTTGTAGCATAGGATCTTTTAAATAATGCATACAAAAATTCTAGTTCAAAGGACAGGAAGGCTGAAATGGAATAGTCTCTTACAGAAAGATGAGACACAATTCTGCTAAAAATGAAGGGAATAGGCTTGTATATTCTTCAGTGAGATGCTGCCAATGCACAGGCCCCTGCTCTTGAGGGAGCTTGAGCTTTCAATACTGCCATCTTCAGCAAAGAAAACAAAGGGATCCAAACTATCAAGGTGCAGTTCTGTTCTATGCAGGGGTAATGTCAAACAACGCCTCACTAAACAGTCCTGAGCGCTGGATACGTTGAGAGTCTTGTACATAATTTTTTCTTGTTTGTTGAATTTTCTAATTCAGGGCCTCTTTACTATTACTACTACTTTCCTAAGTCCTGCAGAACCAATTACTCCACAGGCCGCTGAGCAACATTTCATTCTAGTCACATGCCATAGAATAATGTACTAATTGCAGAATCAAATTTAGCCCCTCTGCGATCTGCATAACTTACTTCCAAGATCTATCCTGACCGTGAGAGGCACAAAATAAATATTTTGCAGAAATGCAGGTATCTTCAAGAGAATAATTTAACCTGCAGAATTTGAATGTTGGTCACCATCTAAGAGCATGAGAGAACTCAGCCTGACCGATCCTGCGCTAAACTCATAGGACTGAAAATTAAAAAACACACTCAGAAGTGCAAACAAAACACAACTTAGGGAAAGAAAATAATTCCTGTGATGTCATTTATAGCTAGTTCTTTTCAGTAGAACTACACTCTCAATGCATGCGTAATATTGGAAGCAAGACTTATCATTAGTAAACAATTTAATAATCCAGTTACATAAGCAGTAACAATTCCTTGGCTGGTAATGAACAATATGATATCAAAGTTGTCATCTCTTAAATGGAATCTTGGTTGATTTTCTGTACATGAGTAGTCCTGATTAATTCAATTGTGTCCTCAGTGTGTTTAGTGCCTGTGTAGACACAGGAGAAGAGAGTCTTGCAAAGGTCTCTCTGAGGATTGAGTGAGCTTTGAAATTCTAACTTGGGCAATGTTATATGAAATAGAATCCAGCTCACTTGCCAGGAAGCAATAAAAGCAAACTCAGTGAGACTGCTCATGTGAATACATCTCAGCAGAATCAGGGCCCGCTCGAGCCACAAGGGAGGATAAACTTAAATAAAGCATTTCAGTATAACCATTCTTTCAGCAGTCTTTAGTCTGTATTAGTAGCTAACATCTGAGGAAAGGAAAGGTTTGCTGCTTGGCAATAGTGTGGTGTTAATGTAACACAATCTGTTAAATGAAAAAGCAAAATTAATTCCAATTTGGTGTCTTCACATTTCACACTCCAGAGACTCTTAAGGACCGAATGAAAGACAAGAAGGGGTAGGGAAAATTTAGTGAATTTTTCCAAATGGAATCGTCTATTTCTTTGCATTTCACCTAATTATGTCAAGAGGCAATCGGAGGGAAAAATAACAAAGGTGTCTTATTTATGTAGGTATTTCTTACTGCGTGCCTACAACAGCATAAGAACTGTCTGCTTCTGGACATCTTTTGCTGTCTACTCCCCCTCTTCGTGTCCTCTCCACAATTCAAATGTTTAGACTCACTTCGTCCTCACAGCGAGGAATGGATTAAGCAGAATTACTTACTGCTATGCCAATTAAGGAGGAATTAATTACAACTTTGCCTCCTGTCCCTCTAAGGTTGCAAGTTTGCCTACCAAAACACATCTGAATGCAGCTGAGTGGAGAGCTGCAAACACTCAGGAGGACGCAGGTACTAAGTTTTCCTCTTGCTTTATTCAAACCTCTGGCTGCAGTGGGGTGACTTAACCAAATTTCTTCTCTCCAGTCAAAAGCGCTGCACAACTGAGCTGTTGTACTCCTTGGTATTTCAATTCCCCAGGAGTGTAAAAGGGGACAGCAATAATACCTATTTGTCAGCGGCATTGTGCAAGTTAATCCCTTAATATTTGTAAAGCACCTTGAGATCGTAGCACAGAGGGCACAATAGAAGCACAAAGTGTTAACATCATTGTAATAAATTGGGGCATGTTCCAATTAGACCGTTTCCAGTGAACTCTCTCTGGACTTCGACTCAGGACGTCTTTGGCTTCTGGAGTTACATACACACTGTCCAAACCAAAAAATTGGAAAGCTACACAAGACTTTTCTCTTCAGCAGACCATTTCTTTCTTACTTATTTTTTTCCTGAAGAAATACTTCTCCATACCACCCACATTCACTTCCAAGCTAATTATACTTTGAAAGACAACCAGCAGAAAGATGATTATAGCATACTGAGTCAAGGGAAGGCCTAGTCAAATAAACAGGATAACTTCCCTTGGTCCATCTCTCACTTTTTTCCACTGGATGATGAATTCCCAAACTCATATAGCCGTACACCTTAGAAAGACTAGGCCTTTTTTCCCTTCTTTTCCTTCCTTTTTGCCGCTCCTGTATGTTTCCAGCTGCACCCTCCCCAGCCTATAAATTGCCATCGAAACTACCCTGCTGTTCACCCTCGTTACAGAACAAAATGAAGCAATTCCAAATGACCCACCACCACTACTTAAAAACGAATAAATATCAAATAATAAAAAATAAACCAAAGAACAAGAACTGAGTGCCCAATATCATGCCACCATCCGTTTACAAAGCAAAAAGCAGGACAGAAGGCAGCTAGCTGCATCTCTCATAGAAGTTTACCTATGTAAACGGTGTCGTCGTGTCCCCCCCCCCCCTTCCCTCTCTTGCCATTCCGTCTCCCGTTCTCTTTTTCACCCCACCACAAGACCGTGGACGTTCTGCAGACAACTGTTTCATATGACCTCAAAGAGTTAAAAGCTCCTTTTGACTTTAGCACCTTCTGAAGCATGTGAGGAGGATGCGTAACCCTGCAAAGTTCTCAGCGTTTCCAGCTGCCACCGATTCCAACAGAAACTCCGGGCACTCGATTTTGAGCTTTACAATATCAGGATAATAAATTATTATTATCCCTTTTTTTAATTAATCTGTGGTCATTTTTTATAAACCCATACCTTGTGAGTCTAACTGTGCTGCTTTGTTAGTCTGGTACTACCTATCGCATAATAAAAGTACATTTCTATACAAACAGAATATGACCCTAAATATCTCCTTCTTGCACAGAATAAATGTAATGCTGCATATTTGGAGAAATCACCATGTAAAGCAGAAAGAGAGACACCCACAAGAAGTATCCCACTGACTTGACTAAAACATCTTTAGAGATTTTTTGATATAGTTGTTCTGAGATTTGTGTTTTTCTTACAGTCTAGCTTTTTTAACACACCAAAAAAGTGCCAGTATTTACCTAAAGCAAAATATTTTAGTTCAGTTCTTTGCCATTATTTATTCTAGTCCATTTGTCACATCTATATAGCTTATATCATTATTGACACAGCTATATGAGTAATAACATGTATCATGCCTCTATCTTTCTGTACACAACTCAGATAATGAAGAACAGGATAGTTCAGCCAAATGAATAATTATTAAGGGTATACTTTCAAAAACCAGAAATCAATTGTTCATCACCGTAATTGACTGTGGTCATTCATTACATCTCTGCTGTAGATTCTGCTCTGCTTTATAGAAGACGTGTCATAACAACAGACATTACAAAAATACTGCAGAAGTTTCAGCTCTCTAAAAGATAAATACGTTAGAGTAGCCTTTTGCAACGCATGATAAAACCATGAAAACAGTCACAGGAAAAAAGAGGATGAAGCAAACAACAGTACTGGTTTGCTGGTATAGTGACATAGTGTTCTAATACACCTCTTTTGGGGCTTGTTTCTCATAGTCTGACAACATTTATCACTGGTGCTCTCTTGCAGCTGACTCCTACTAAACATTTTGAGGTTCTGGCTTGATTATCCGAAGACCGTGGAAGACACCAAATGCAGATGAAGCAGAGTTTTTGAACTGAAGGACCCACATACCTCACAGACATACAAAATTGTCAAAATAGGATAACAAAGAGTTTTATACACCTAGAGCTTTGGAGCGTCATTGCCACAATGTGTTGCTTTAATTCTATTCCCTTAATAAACTAAAAAAAAATAATAATAAAAGCCATGATCCAAGCTTTCAGACTTCATAATGTCTATTAACTAGACGGGAATTAAAGAAGCAACAAAAATAGGTTGAGTAAACAAAGAGGCAATCAAAAGTTCAAAAATTAATTTTAAACCTCTCAGTCAGCACAGCTGAGAAACCCAGGAGCTTAGCCTGTCCAGCTGAAGGGTGTAAAGGGACAGCACAAATCTCTCCCTGTTTATTATGCTGAGAGCCTTACCTCAAGATTAGATGTTGCAAGGAAAGAGTCTGTGGTCTTCTTGCCTACCTAGATACTTAGCCTTCAATGACTATACTAAGTAACCTGTAAGGTATTACCTTTCTCCCACTCCTTATTCTACAAGCAGCAGTGTTATCTTTCAATTAATATTGCCTCTGTTTCACAGGACAAAAAGAAAATATACATTCTAATTTGGATTATTAGCAATGTAAAATATATCCTACTACCAACCAAATGTAACAGGTAATAGCAATACTAAAAAAAAAAAAAAAAAGAAAAAAGACTAAACTATACTAAAATGGCCCCAAAATCTATTATTTAATTGATGTCATGTACACCCATTTCAGTTGAGTACAATTGCTTCTTCATTCCCGAATCATGAAATCAGTCCAAGGGGACTCCAAGCTATGCTGTATTTTCCACGTTTCACTTCAATAAAATATTACAAATACGTTACCATGTATCTGGGACTTTTTCTGCAATCATCATAACAAAGCAATGTTTTCATAATGTCGCCACAAACCACAGCTATTACCTCATACAAGAGCACAATGTTTTGGCAATGCAGTGCAAATAGTAGGAACAACTTCACCATCATCTTCCAAAACAGCTCTTTGAACACATTTCACAAAAAACAGTAGCAACAAAAGCTCTGTCACTTCATCCCTTCCCTCCACCCTCTTGATGAATGAGAAGAAAGCAGTGAAACAAGCAGTGCCCTCTCCTATCTCCTCGTTCTTAAAGAGGCTCTGGATCATAGTCATCCGCAGATAAATCACACTGAAGTCAACAGGAAACATGCCAAAACGTGGAGAAATTACATATGTCATTTAACCTGAACATTCCAGGCTTAAGAGAAGTGGACTGTTTAATACCTGCCTATACCACATGTTCTAAGCAAGTCATGGGGTGGGCTAGGGCAACGCCTAAATTATACCAAAAACGTGAGTAGTACCCCATTTTAATGTGGAAATGACATTGTCAATTACGGCAGAAAAATATGAAGGTGAAAATTCTTTTGTTAGTGTCCTGATTTTGTAGCAAGTCCAAAACCTATAGGACCTCAAAGGAGTCAAAGCAACTCAGAGCCTAACAGGGCTGAGCTTTATTTGTGTTATCGATCTACCATATTCCTTTCCAGACTTTACTCAAAATGGTTTCAAGCAACTTACTGTTAATAAGGATTAAACCTACTTAACTGAAGTATTTCAAGAGATCACATCACTATCAGGCCTGATTAACGGGTCTTGAAGTCTACAGCAGCAAGGCTGGACTCCTTATATATTCTAAATATTGTATTTGCATTCTGGATTCTTTCTCAGTGAAAACCAGCGCATGCAAAATAAATTCCGCAATCCCACATCTTGTATACAAAGGGCATCACACATATCCTGTGACTTAAGCTATTCTCCTGAAATTATCTTAGTCTCACACAATCACACTTCAAACACCCCATATGTCCAGTTTGGTTATTCCTTCTTTAAAAAGCTAATAAATGTAATACTTAGATGCAACTGTATTTCATCTAAAAAACCCAACAATTATCTGCAGTACTTTATGCCAGGAAAAGCATCAATAGGAATCATTAACAACGGCTTCCACTTTATTTTCTTGCCGTTTAATGGGCCCAACCCAACACCCAAGTTAAGTCAATGAGAGTCTTACAATTGTTTCCAGGAGGAGCTGGACAGAGCCTTATGATCCTACATGAATGTGGGGCTTGTGCAAGGGGGCCGAAGGACAAGCACAGCCTCTGTTCATTCACACATCGATACTGCAAAGACAGAGGATGAACAAACTTCCCATCATGTTCCTACTGCCCGGAGCTGCAGAGGAGCCAGTAACAAAAGCTTTCGAGCTGAGGACAAACAGTGCTCTCTGGACTTACTCGGTCCTTATCCTCTTTTCTAAGACTATCAATAAGGGCACCAAAATCATTTGCCGAAAACCAGACTAACACAAGGCACTGGGCACCTGGTGAGAAGCACCTTTTAGCTATTGCTCTCCTGAAGTGTTTTTAAAAATGTAAAAACACATGACAAGGCCCAACCTTGGTGCTACATTTACCCTCCTATTCAACAGGGTTATTTCCATCTCAAAGGAAAAAACAAGACAAATGCACAATAGTTCACAACTACAATGCACATGTATTGCTTTATTGAACTCTACCTGATAAATGGGTCTAAAAATGTAAATCAATTTATTTCAGGAACTCACTTTGATGTTTCATACAGATAAAAATAAGGAGAGAGAAAAACAAGCTCTGATTTTCTTCCCAAACACTGATGGAAGTGGTATATTTCCAAACAGATTAGATACATGAGCCAAACTATTAAAAACATTTAATTGCCCCAAAACTCTAAAAGGACACAGAAGTTTTTTGCACTAGATGACTCACACGCAATTCTTTCACACACAATTTTTTATTTCTTTACGAAAATCATGCACTCTTCCTACACACACGTTCATCCTTTCCTCCCGCTTTCAGTGTTAAATATAACACCAGAATCTTTGAAAATACAGATGTTATATAGCCTTTGAAATATAGGAACCAACTTCATTCTGGAGACTTTCAAATCTGTACCTAGGGCTTCCTGTAAGGCACGAGCGGCATATAATACTTCAGTGGATTTCCAAAGTCCTGTACTGACATGTGCCTGACCCCGCTGTCTCTCATACACTTCAGCTACATAGTCAAAGAAACTGGCAGGCTGATATTCTGTTGCCATTTGGCAACTGCATATTGTGAATCTCATTTTATTTTTGATTATGACAATGACAGGCCACAAAAGAAGTCCACCCTTTGAACCTGGTCATTCACACCCAGCTTTAACGCAAACGCCGCTGTAACCTGATGGTAACACTGAACTGGCTGAAGATCAGGAGAAGGAGCCACACTAGATCTACCAAGTGCATTCTCCCCTGCGAACCATCCTCTCTCCATCTCAAGCTTTTCTTAAGTTGGACATCTAAACCTAATGAAATGGGTGACACAACGCAGCAGTTTGTTTAAAACCAACAGAAACAGATCAGAAAGAGACACAGCTAGAATTTTAGCGGTGGGAAGAAAGGAGAAAAGGAAAAGAAAAAAAAGGAAAAACAAAAAAAGAAGGGAGAGCGCAAGGTATTTGTTCAGTCTTTATTAACAGCATGAGGGAAGACAGCCTTAACAGTGTAATCAAATTAAAGAGTTCAAGGACCTGGCTTGAAAGCTGCCATTTTAATAAAAAGGGGGGACAACAGGCAGGTTGTTTAAAACTGTAGCTCCACCCTTGTACCCTCTGCCACCTCCTTCTCCCAGCCCTCCCTCCCACACCACCAACTGCCATCTCAAATTTACCTTGCCATGCACTCACTCCGGAACTCCCTTCCAACCACTGCGGATTGGAGGAATCTACAGAAAATAAATTGACAATAAATATGACTATATTACCTAAAGGGAGGAGGAGGGGAAGCAAAGAAAATGACCAAATTGTTGACACTGGTCAAGGAGACATTCCCCTCTAAAATTTCCAGGAACACGAGGGCCAAATAGCAAAGGTTTCATTATGAATTCACTCATAGCGTTTCTTACAGAATTTTTTCTCACCCATCCCTGAATACAGGAGCTTATTCTTGTTCAATCATTAGCACTGAACAGCAGATAGGCTGTTATTTCCCACTCCTGAAGAAACCCATTTTATAGCATGCAACATGAAGAACTGTTTCACTAATAAGATGGTTAAGTAACTTCAGTAGAGTTGCTATGGGAAGGCATGGTGACACAGCGGCTGCAGAACTGTCTTTCTAGCTGCATCACCACTTAAAGGGCCTCAGAATTTTCTTAAGCTCAATAGATTTATTGTTTTAATCTCTACCTGGGAGAATAACGGTGCTTCCCATAAAGACGTAGAAAACATGCCCGACCACTTCTGGCGAGAAGCTGAAAGGAGAAGAGCTGAGGAAGGAAGAGACGGGACAGGAACAATAACAGAGGGCTGCAAGTCTATTAGCTTGTTAGGGCTACAACCTTAATACTGTTAAGGCTTATTTCACGTGCATTTTTTTTAAAAAGTCAGATTTTTGCTGTCCATACATTATGATTAATCTAAAATTATGCAGAAGCTTTTAAGTTTCCAGTATTATCATCATTTTATCCATAGAGATCCAACTTTATCTTCCTTTCATCATCGCGGATGTTCTCCACAAAAAGACAGACTCAGGCAAATAAGATGTAATATTTAAAAGCAGTAGTGTCTCAAGACCGTGTAACATAGAGAAAAGGAAATCTTTATAAAATGAGAGTGTAAATAACAATTAGTCCTTCTATTCGTCCTCCTGACATCTCAGAAGCAAATAATCCAGCCCTGTTTTTAAATGAAAAGTACGTTTATTGAGAAAAGCATCCAGCAACCTTATGATCTGACATAAGCAGCGCTCTAGACACAGCAGCAAGGAACCTTCAGCCCTGTCCAAAGGTGTTAACAATGCAGTACTAATGTGACACGGCACTAAATGGATGGCCAAACACAGAGGCTTTGTTACATGCAGGAGGTTGCATTTTCGTCATCTTTTTTCCAAACGTGCACCTAAGGGAAAATACTACCAAACCCTTTCAAAGAAGAAAAGCAAAGAAGAAACGTACTTTGTCTTACACATTTTTAGGATAAACCTAGCAAAAGGCAAAGAAATATTATCGAAATTGCTAAGAAAGAGTGAATGCTCCAAAGAATTTTTGGGTTTTTTGTACAGCACATTTTCTTCTGCTTAACCTATTAATAGTAAAGCGTGGACTGGTCAGAGTATCAAATTAATACATACTCAAATATTCTCCTAACTTTCAATTTTTTAAATCTATTTAATGAATAGGTTTTTATCAAAGATTTTAGTGAGCCTCATTCATTCTAAACTTTTAAACAGATGAATTGGATCAAAATGATTGTATTATATGCCTGTAATTTACGCTATCAATTTTACTTTCCACCACTGCACCACTAAAGGAAAACTGCGGTCCTGATTTAAAGCTGTAAATTCAGATCAAATGGGAAAGTGTTAAATTCAGAAGGGCTTTTGGTCCATTAACTTCCATGCTGATTTGACACGCTCTGCAGTGCTTGGGCAACAGACTCTGCTATACAACGTATTCCTAAGCAAACAGTGCTTTGTGTCATAAACCATCTGGGGTGTCAGTTCTAAGGGCCACTCATCTAAACTCCTCTGATACACTTGGAAATACTGAGGTGCAGAACAGAAACTTTTCTTCACTACTGAATCCCTATTGCGAGGGTAAGGAGATGCTGCCGTTGGAGGAACGACGGAAGGCACAAAATTTTGGCTAAGGCAGTTGTTTTCATTATTCCACTGAAGAAAACTATTGGATACGCAAGCTTTCTAAAAACATTATGATTTTTCTAAGGTACCAATAAAAGTGATACCATTCATAACCTGGACAGAGCTCCCTTTCATATCAGAGCCTATAGTTGCAAAGCTAAGTGCCAAGCAGATGGTTGAAATCTGTTTTGTATAAAAAGTGTGTGCGCACACGCGTTTTTTTTAGATTGAGTTCTTTGTATTCATATTCAGGCCTAGGTTCTAGCCATCAAAACACTGGCACTGAAGCAATCATTAGCAGCATTTTAGACAACTGGCAACTAAGGTATTCACAGTTCTCCACAAAATGTTCAGCTAATATCTCCCAGATGTATAATTAAGGCAAAAGATCATCTTCTTAAATTCGTATCAGTGCTTTGGATGGCCTTTCAATAGACTGCACATGTATGTAAAAAGCTATTTTATCTTCTTTGTAAAATAATGTTCTATTATGCTCTAATTTTTTATAGCGGCTTTTAAAAATACAGGCTTCCATGTGAACCATAACGGCAGCAACTTCATTCATCTTGTTTCCATCTTTCTAATAAACATCAGGAAGGAAATTCTGTAAACCATTTTAATAATAAGGCTCTGTCTTTCTTATCTAATAACCATTTAGTTTATTCAATATGAAAATATAAGATAGGCTATGCTGCTCTGGAGGAACCACCTCCAGATGAGGGTATTGAGCCCTCCAAGAATCTGCTGATGAATCTGCTGCTGTTACACCGGGCAACCCATGGCAAGTCACCCCAGTTACAGGCACCTCAGTCAACCCATTTGTAAGTAGGTTGTTTATTACCACAAACAGCAAAACCAGAAATGCTTACCAGCATGGGGCTCTGCTGTCTGCCTGGGGTTCTCATGGAATCTGGGAACTGGTGACAATAATTTGCCTGGTGACAAATTAACAGAGGTCACACTTTTGACACCTGAGGTTATCAAACAAATGTATACTTGGAAGAATGCATTTTTGTGCAGCGGTCTCGCTTAAGACCTTGGTGGCCACAAATGGGAATTACTACCTTAGGAAACACACAGTTTCAAAACAAAGATTGATTTTGCGTACAGTGCCAAGTCCACTAGGGCCCAGATGTTAGCCCTGGCAGAACTTAGGTACGTTTTCATCGCCACCATTCTGATCATTCTGATCTGCCAGGGATACATGCTGTTTAGGAGGACCAGATAGTTAACGTGTCTTTAAAGCACACCGAAACAGAGCTTCTGAAATCTACAGATTTGCAGAAGCCTGCAGAACTCCCTCCTGATGCTTTAGAAATTCCAGCGGCGTTGCAACTGATGGAAGGTTGCTGCAGATTAAGGAAAGTCAGGCTTCTGCTCAGTGATCTCCTCCTGAGTCACCATTTCATGCCATCCTGGCTTACTGGGATGAAAAGTGTCAGACTTTTTCATACAGCTGAGCAGAACATTCATTAATTAGGCCTATGTTTTTAGGACCTGATACTGAACTTCAGTGCCACTGAGTCCAAACACTCAGAATTAATGGTCACTTTTTTAAAGGATGCCTTGACTGGCCCTATCACAAAATAGGTCTTTGCGAACACACTGCTGAGTAACTACTACTGAAACACTATGGAACATGCCTGATTATAATCCATTATCTCAAAAGTAGTCTCCCTCTTAAAAAGCTTATCAAAGAAAATAACTTAATGGCTCAGTCATAATATTCACAGGCTACAGAGATCAAATCCACCCAGGAATCCTCAGTTTATATGCATTTTCTCAACAGTGTGTAGTAAGAGATGCAACATAGAGACTAGATCTAAATCTACCTGCAGACACCAGCAATTCAGCTCTACTCATACAGTTGGAAACAAGAAAAAAAAAATACTAAAAGAGATTAGAAGGACTTTCAACATGAATAAGAAAATAATTCCTCCCTTTTAATGAGCCTGTATCATTTCCTTCATCCTGGATCTCTGTCACACATTTGAAAAACAGATGTCAAATAAGCAGGTAAGAATCACAGTGCATTTTGCGTTCTGCAACGTGGTTTTTGCTTTTAAGCTAGTTGGTTTGCTCACTGTGGCTGCCTACACTGCTGCTTTCAGTAGAGTCTGTTCCTCACATTAATACTCTCCATGTGAAGAATTTTTTCCTGGACTCCCCTAGCGCCTGGTCCTTAGGTTATAAAACATATGACAGCTCTTGTACATATGGCTGAAGATGTTAATTGTTCTCCAGGACGAAGCGTTTACCTGGCCATGAGTAGCACACACTGTCTCTCAATTTACGGCTTAAACACTGCGGGTGCTTCTGCCTAACTCCAGTTCTCCGAACTTGCCTCCAGGTAGGGAGTTCGCTTAGAAGCACACTCAGATAATTGGAGGGGCTACAGACAGTATTCCCTCCCAGCCCTAACTGATGCAGCTGGGGCTGTAAATATTTCTTTACTTTACATTATTAATTATACTCCAAAGTCCCTACTTTACATATTTAAGTAATTTGAATATTACAGTTCATCTTGCTAGAATGAGACCTTTAGAAATTATAATTGGACAGACAGAAGTCTGTAATTTGCAGTTCTTAGGATCTCAAGAAGGAAAAGAAGGGTCTTGAGGTTAAAAAACAGGACTAGCAGTCAGTATCTCCGTTTTTTATACCCACCCATGCAAATGATTTTGTGACACCGTCCCTCAGTTTTCTCATCTATAGGTTGAGGCTAATCTTGCTTTGCAATCTAAAGAGCACAGAAATCTTCACGATTTGTATATTAATGCTTTCCAAATGCTCTGAATTCCTAATCAAAAGACTTTACAGGAAGTATGAACCTATTATTAATATTATCAGTACTTCTAACAGTAAAGCAACTTCTACATACATACACATAGAGAATATACAGAGAGAGAATACACGTGCACATATATTGCTCAATTTATAAGTTCTAAAGCATGGCTTCAGGACTGAAATCTCATTCATGAGCCATGCTAGGGATCTCTTACCTACTCTCCGTTTCTGAATTTTCCCCATACAAAGACACATTGATATTACTCTAAGCTCTAAGCACAAAGGCTGCTCTGTGGAATGGAAAGAAACCTTCTTTTTTGTGTTTGTACAGTGACGGGCATAATGGGGTCCTGATTCAGGATGCTTGCACTCCACAAAAACACACTAAATCAATGACACTAATACACATGCAGATTATCTATAAAAGAGATGCATGGCATACTTGAGAGTGGCACAGTATTTTTCCCATACCTTCGCATGGTATTTCATGCAAACGCCATAGCTTAATATGGTTTCCTGAGTCACACAATTAATTTCTGAGTTTAGGCAAGAACAGCAAAAGCGAGCAGAACTTAGAAAATATAAGCAAAGGATGACTGCTTCCACCGAGAAATTCTGCCAAAGTCTAATCTCAGTTGTGCAACCAGAATCAATTCAATGATCATATGGTTTCAACAAAGATGAGGATCAATAACCTTCTTTACAACACACTGACCACAACACCTACTTAAATCTCCAAAACCCTTGAGCAAAAGACAAACCAAAGGCTCAACCTGAAGAGAAAGATGTATTTTCTATGTCCCTGTGATTTTCAAACTCGAAAGCCTGGATATTTTTAACAGACATGGAAAAGAAACCTCTTTGGCTTTATTCAGCAACTGCAGGAGGAAACTGTACCAAAAGAATAATGTTGCATGTTCTGTTTTCATTTGATTTCATTTAGCCTTTCAGTTCTATTTCAGTTTTGTTTCATTTAGCCTATTTTTTTTTTTTTTTAAATAATCATCATGTTGTGGTGATTCACATTTCACACCAGCACAGGAACAAGTCATGTAAATACAACACAACAAAATGACCCAGTTTGTTAATAGACATGCCAAACGGGTAAGAACATCCTTCCCTCCGCCCTTACCAACCATCACCTTCCCACACATCTCATTTCTATCCAAAAAAGCCTCTGCCCCTCTGAGGCCACAGCATCAAAATTTAGGGAGAAAACCCTATGAATAGAAACTTGACTAAACCTTTGGAGAAAATGTTTTCAGTCTTGTTTTACAAAGTGAATGTAATGAGGCCGCTAAAGGAATTTCTCTGAAAACAGAAGTCTTCTCTACAGTCAAATACAGCCTGGGCAGCACTACAGCAAACCAACGCTCCCTCCGGGCACAAAGCTCCACCAAAGGGCCTCAACCCTAACTCAGGCAGGCCACCCCAAAAGATGAGGTACGTTTCACACCCTTCACTAAACATTCCTTCTCTTGAAATGAGAAATACCTCAAAACTATAAAATTGGTATGCCGAGATGCACTTTGGTCTTTCAGACCGTGATGAATTTTAGCTGCATCACACTCTTAAGTGCAGTTTCTTTAGGATTCCCAACAAACTGAAGATAACGCAACTTAATGCAACCCAGTAAACAGGCATACCAAACTACAGAGAAGTAACATGAATGCATCTGTACATACGGGTGCACATACTCTTGAGATTTTTTTTTTAGGCTTGCTGTTTGAATTGGCAAAAAAAGTTCGGAGAAATCTTTTTACATAATTATGGTAAAAAAGGAGTAACAAAACTAAAAGTTTGTCAGAACCACTAACATTTTCCTTACTCTTGGTATTATGCTGTTTATTGAGTCGGCAATGGCAGGTAACTCAAGCTGACTGTCAGATACATTATCTTTGCCCATGCCCAACCTGCAAAACGAATGAATGAAACACGGGGCATTTTTTCACTCCCACATTCTTAAAAAAATCAAGCTCAGCACCAAAGAAACAAAGAGGATGACAAACTCTATGGTGTTCTCTACATGCCTAGGTCTTTTTTCTCTAGAGCTACAAAGGTTTGTGAAGAACATTAGATGCACACAATGGTCTTAACTAAGCAAGAATAGCACATACCCCCACACACAGAGTTCCTCACCACTAAAAAGAACTGATTATTCAGACAAGAAAATTAATTTTCTATTAACTCTGCTTATATTTTTGCCTCCAAAAGTAATAGAATTATGTTAAGATTAGTAAGACAGCAACAAATGTGTAGTAATAGACTATAATACAACCACACAGAAAAATTAGCACTAAGGTAACATTTTACGATATATATAGATCAAATAGCCCACAGACACCCACACCCTAGGAAGAAAACAAAACATAGTGAATACAGTGTATATGAACTTGAGAAAACACAAAAGCAGAAGTACATAGTAAAACAAAATAAAAGTATTACAGCTCTCAAAGAGCAGTTGCCGATATGCATTTCCATACTTGATCTTTCCAAAAAGAAGTATAAAAAGGAAATCTGGAATACCAAACACAGATTTTTAAAATAGCAAATATAATTACAAATTTAGAAATAAGAAATGCTACCTGATTAATCCCACAATACTCTTAAGGGAAACAAGGTTAAAGTAATTTCAAACTTTCAAAGCCAGCCCCAAGCTTTTTCTCATTTTTACTTCAACTCTCAGAGTTCTGCAAGTCAAAAATAATATCATCGTGTTGGTTGGGTTTTTTTCTTAAACAAGGTGACAAAAGCAAAAGTTGAAGAGAAGTGCCATGCCAGATCAAAAATAAGGGTTAGAAAAATGTTTGCAAATTTCTTTCAAAACAAAGACCAAACCTCCCCCCCAATACCATGGGCAGCACCTCTAACACTCCTGAACTTCGTATTAACATCTGATGATTCCAGCAACCAGAGTTCAACTTGTGTTTTTCCTTTTCCTTCTTTTTCTGCTTAAAAAAAAAATTAAAATTTTGCACCTATCCTAAAAAAAGGTAGACAGCGTCTCTGAATTACCACTGCATATCTCACAATTTCCACTCACTCCTTACATTCTTTCCAAGTACCATGGCCCCTGCAAGCAGCGCTCACCAAAATTCTTCCAAAATCTTGTCTAAATCTGCTCTCTCCCAACAACTACCGCACGCAGAACTTCACGCTGTCACAAGGACATGTGGGCTCAGGAACAACTTTTAGAGACTCCTGGCTTCTCAGGCTGGCGAAGGCTGGGCTCGGGGCGGAGGTGACAAGCGGCGTCTCTCGAGCGGAGGCTGCGGTGGCACGCAGGGCTCCCCACTGCCCCTCTGGTGGCCACCGGCCACAGGCAGAGCCCAGCCCTGGCCCCAGGCGAGGCACCAGCCACTTGGACCAAGTCAGCCCCTCGGTAGGGTGTGGGAGAGGTGGGACGCGTGGCAGACCGCAGGCTAGCATTGTAACCCTCAGCAAAGGCGTGGGTGAAAACTTTATGGCCGCTGACAGCAGCGGGGTTTCGCCAGGGGGTCTGCTGGAGGAGACGTGGAAGGTAGAAACGCCGTAAATCCCCGTCAGGTACAGCGCGCGCGATCGCTCGCCCTCGCCCGCTGCCCAAAGCCGAAAGCTCAAGAGAAAAACACAACCCCTTTCAAAAGTTCGAGAAGTTGAGTTCTGGTTTAGGCAATACAATAATGTAAGAAGGATTTGCTTAATTTGCAGCATAGCTTTTAACATACTCAAATACAACATAATTTTACCTTTCGTGGGAAGTATGGGAGACTTCACACATTTTCCAAATTAGATAAAAATCCACGGACACTTTAAAAAGCAAAAGCGCTTTGCTTCTAAGGATGCTATTTGTTAAACAAACTCCTTGCCATCAGCAGAGACATACTACAGCTATTGATTAATTGCTGGGAGCACTTCTTTTCTCTTGACTACAGTAGCAGAATTCACAGGCATTGAATATTTCCAGTGCAAACAGGTACAACATGACAACATCTTTTTCCCCCCTTCACTTACGAGTTAATCATGCTACAACCAGGCCTGCGCAAGAAATTAATAAAAAAAAATTAAAAAAAAAGCCGAGAGGCTGTCAAACTGACTTCTGCAAGAGCTGTGAAGGCAGAGGTATCTGACACGCAAACATGCAGGTATTCTATTCAACATTAAGAGATTTTTTTAAAGTATAGTATGAAAAGCATGCGAAGAAACTATAAATCTACCTTGGGAGGAGATACTCTTTTTCCTGTATAAATATTGTAAAAGCGTATTTTATACAGCTACAGATATATCACTTTACAGAGACATGTATGCCTATCCTATCAGGGAGCTTCACATTTAAGTAACTCAATAAGATACTATATGTCTCCTAAATGATAAAGCCATAAATGCTCGTTAAAAGCTCCCTAAGTAGTAGTAAATATTTTGTAAACTAGTTATATATTTAAGATCTCTGGACAGCAAGAGAAGGAAAAACAATTCCTCTCCTATCTAAAGGTACCAATCAAACACGCTATGCACATAAACATCGCAAGCTGCTTGGTGGGAGAGTGTGTGTATGTGTTTGTGTGTGTTTTAATTAACTCCTTGAATGCATATGATGAGCCAGCCACCCAGAATTAGTAATGCCAAACTCCCGATTTGATTCGAATGCAATGAATACAACAGTCGAATTGTGCGGGCTGGTGTGTCACTCATCAGCTCTCTCATTTGGGCTTTTGCCTTCCAAGTCTAGTTCACAATTTCAGCAACTGGTAAATTATTGAGATGTTCATTAAAATCCGTAATCTGTAACAGTCAACTTCTTCCTCGCTAAGCATAAGCGCAACAAACGAAATTAGCGCACGCGTAATAGTCTACAAACGCATTAATCCCTTCAGCCTTATCTCAGAGAAATAAAATCATGTTAATTTTCATCACTGCGAAAAACCAGTATTTGAAACTTTTAACTGGCACTGTATTTATTCTTCAGATCCCAGACCCCTAGACCCACAAACATAAGCAATAAAGTCCTTTTCTCAAAACATCTCGATGGAAGGTAAAAGCTATTCAGCCTGATATTAAAGAAATCTCATTGTTTTCTTTTAAATGAAGGAATAATCACTCTTACTTCTACAGGTAGATTTTAAGAGAGTGGGACGTCATTCTGAGCAAGCCGGTTAATAGAAAGGTATTATTCTTTCTCCAAAATTCTCAGCAAACGCAGCAGCAGAAGAAAGCTTTTAGGGTAACTTTAGCTAAGAAAAGCACTTAGGAATACGCAAAGTTTCCTTTTAGGAAAATGATTTCTCCATTTGACAGTGTTGGTACAACCCCAAAATAAATTCAGTGGGAGTCTGAAATGACTCGTGCAGTGCAGCAGTGAAGCAGCTAAGTATATTTTTTTCCTCCCAGCAGAGGCTTGCTTTACATCTTTGAGCCTTTCCTTTCTACAAGCTAGTCACTAGCACAGAGAACGTTTTGAGTGCACAGAACTGGTGACTGAAAATGTTAAACTTGTTCTGCTGTCCCCATCCTCACGCTCCCATCCGCGCCTTTTGTCTTTTCTAGCTCTTCCTTTTTTCCTATGGAAGCACTAACCCACCCTTCTTTCTTCCACAAGCACTGCATACCTCTTTACCTTGAACTGCCACGTTAAAAATTAAAAAAAGAGAAAAAAAAAAAGGAAGGGAAAAAAAGAAAAAAGAAAAGATTGAAAAAGAGAAATAGAAAGGATGTTACTCTGTCCGGATGCCTAGCATAGCCTCTCTCACAGTCTACAGAGAAATGTAAATATGCAGTAATTAATTTGGGTTTAAGAACATTCCATACACTAGGGACATTGTTAAGCAGTCACTTTATCCATTTTTCATTTATCAGATTTTATTAAGACATTAAAACTTTATGTTGGGCATTTCTGAGATTTTATCATTCTGTAAATTTCACAGCTGTCCATGATGGTTCTGGCCGCGTTATCTCTACGTTTTTACTCAGTGAAGTAAACTTTCTTTCTATCGTGACCACACTTGTTATATTTAAGTATAATGACCCTCCTTTTTTTTTTTTTAAAAAAGAAAAAAAAAAAAGATAAACCCAAAACAATAACAGAGTTATTGTTCTCAAGAGCTTTAAAGCCAATTCAGAGTGCCACAGGTACATTGCAAAGTACATCCCAGAAGTTATCTTTTCCCTGTGTAACAAACGGAGCAGATTCCAGTTATAATTTCTTTCTACAACGTTTCTGCAAACATCATCCCCCTCAGCGTACGCATTCTGATGCTCCTCTCAATCAAGCAGCTGAACCGCCACAAACAGAAATAAAGACGTGCAAGTAACTCCTCAGGAAAGGACGAAAACCCTCACATTTTTGGTATGGTAATTAATTATACATGCTAACTCACAAAACCTACTGCAATTTACTAGTAATGCTGAATGAATTAATGAATGTTTACTTGTCTGACACCGAGGATCATTTTCATTCCAAGTATGTATCACAAATGTCCCCTGATAATGGCCACAGACACACAAGAGAAGTCCCCCCCTTGATTCAGATCCCTTCAGTTGGGGTGACTGAAAGTTTCTGAACTGTTTGCAGTTTACCGGGATACACTGAAACATCACGGGAAAGATGACAGGCAGAGAAGAATAACCTCCTGAGATATATACAGACGCTCCGAGATCTGAACTGCAAACAACTTAGCTTGATAAATCTTTACCTCCTCATAATTTGCTATTCAAGTTTAAAAGGGAATAGTGGGAGATGGATACTAATAACAAAACTGAAGTCAGTCATGCAAATATGACGTGCTGGACCCCAGCGACTGCAGAAATGTACTCCAAGAACTGTGTTTACTGAGAATGAGAGAATAATCTGCCAGTGGTGTCTAAAAAACAATCATCTGCGCATCGTGCATATGCACACATGTGAATTCTGTGAGCGTGTGTGTGGCTGACGGTCTGTGCATCCGTGTGTAAGAGAAAGAGTGTCCTCATGGCTGTTTTTGGATAAACACATATATTACATGGACAGTATCTACTCTGTGTATGTGTGTGTAACTATAGTCAAACACACACAATGTAAACAAATGGTAATGATTAACAGAGATACTGGTTTGTATTACCAATTTCAGCTGCAGAAGGAAAATTGTAAAAAAAAAAAATAATAAAATAAAAAATTGTATGTCCCGAGGTTCGTTTTTATTGCTTCCCATTTCCACTGCGTGCTATTATCTGCATAGCAAAAGGAGAGCAGCGTATTGATTATTTAACAAGAATGTTTACAAGAGCAAAGCTGGGATCTCTGAAAATGAAACGTTCGCCTAAGGGGGAAAAAAAAAAAAAAAAAAAAAAAGAGTAGAGAAGCTCATCCTATTTCTAAGGAATATGTTTTGTCCAAAATCATTTGTTTACATATAGAATTTATATAAATATATATTTAGAATGCAGAGACTTCAGATTTAAAAAAAAAAATAAAGTCCCCCAACAGGAAAATGAAGGGACTTCATTCTGCTTCACAGAGTTTACAAGTATTCTGTTGATCACAAAGTTCAAAGAATAATCGAAATCGCTTGCTTATAAATTTCTACGTATAATCTTAGTGAAGCATATGAAATACTTGAATCTATTAATTGTATGAACAAGACACATGCATGATTGTGATGCTAGATTAGATCTGACACCAGAAACAGTAACGGTTTCCTCAGGTAGTTCAACTAAGTCAATACAATGCACGTGAACAAAACCAATTTTGTTCTATTATCGTAATGATAACAAACCAAAGAAAAATGCCAAGTATTCCAAGTAAGTCTGGAAAATTAATTGATTAAACACGACCTTGGAGCACTGCAACCATGCCAATTCCACTTTCTAGTAAGCAAGTGTTCTAGTTGCAGAACGAGGATTGAAAGCGTTAAAATAGTTCTTTTCTGCATTTCCCAATTTTATTTTTCTCCGATCTTTTAATTCAAGCGTTCTTTCCTGTCCTTTCTCTGCATGCGTGTTCCTCAGCCCACTTAAGATGTTTTTATCTTGCCTTCTTTCCTATGCCTTTACTATCAAATTCAGTAGGTTTGAACGATGAACAGCTTGACTTAGCATATTTTTAACCAGCTGGTCTAGCACCTAGCTTGTATTGCATAGTCAGATACAACCAAATGTTTATACAGGAGGTAGCTTTCACGAAGATGAGAAAAACCTAAGTAACGCGCATCCTGGCATTCTTTTATTTACCACTTAGAAATGAAAGTTTGGATTGTTTACTGCAACCGCACAAGGGATATTAATAACCTTTAAAAATGAAGCCGGAGGGAAGGGATGCCGGATCATCAATGGACGTGTGTACTAGCGCCTGAGAAAACGCTTCAAAACCTCTTAGGAGCGTCAGATCATATGAAATAAGGACTAAACTCTCAGAGGTCACAAGCCATCGCCAGTGACAGCAAAAACTTAATTCAAGGCAGGGAAGGCTCCTGCTTCGGGCAGGGGGAGAAGGGCACATCTACGTCATACCCAAACCCCGCTCTTGACACTCTGCGAGAGAGGCGATGGCCAAAACTTGGAGGCAAGAGTTTCACTTTTTTTTTTTTCTTTTTCCCTTTTTTTTTTTTTTTTTTTTTTAATTTCTCCTCCTCAGGCAAAAGGATGTTCTCCCGACGGAGGGCCGGGATGTTAACTTGCCTAAAAATAATCGCTTCTGCTAGATCAACAAAAGGTCATGTGCTCGGCGGAGCGCCTTCCCAAGTTTGACGGGAGGGCGAGGTTGGAAGTGGAACCCCCCCCCCTCCTCCTCCCGCCACCGGGCATCCTCCGTCGCCCGGGGAGTCCCCGGGCAGGGGCGGGGAGGTGCTGCCGAGGAAGGCACCTCTTCGGCTCGGTGTGCCTCGGCGGGCCGGTTCGGGCAGGGGAAGGAGGGCACGGCAGCCTGCCTCCCGAGCCAGCGGAACAAAGCTGCGCACCGCCGGGGCGGCGGGCGAGGGGCTCGCCGGGGCCCGCCACGGCCACGGAGGGCTCCCCCCGCCCCGCCCCCACCCCACGCCGGGCTAACTGACACGCCGTTTGAATAGCCAAGGTAACGCTCGGGGGGACGGGACACACACACCACACACACACACACGGACGGGGGACAGCGCGGGGGGAGCATCTCGCCGGCCTGCCGCCGGGCGCCGGAGTTGCGCGCCCGTCCCCCTGCCTCTGTGCGAGCCCGCACCGCGGGCAGCCCATCCGCGCACGAACACGCGTGTTCGTGTAAATTAACAAACAAACAAATAAATAAATAACAACAACAAACAAACAAACCACGAAACAGAACACACACACACAAAAAAAAAGGGGGGGGGGGGGAAGTCCGTCCCCCCCCCAAAGCAAAAGGCAGCGGCCCCCCCCCCCCCCCCTCCCCCGCCCCAACAACTCGACTCACCTTTCAAACTCCTGAGGTAAATCAGGGTCAGTTAGCATGCTGGAAAAGCACAATTTCCCTTTGTCACAGCAGCCACCTATGGTCGCCTCCAACTGAACCTGTCAAGTGAGTCCAAACCTTCTAAACCGATTGATTTTCTCTCTCTCTCTCTCTCTCTCTCTCTCTCTTTCTCCCTCCCTCCCTCCCTCCCTCCCTCTCCCTCCCTCCCGGCTCGCTCGCTCTGAGCGAGGACTCCTTGACCAGTCTCTTAAAGGGGCAGCGCGCCTCGCAGCAGGCTGCGCCCACAGCTCCCCCCGCCGCGCCGGCCGGCCGCTGGGCAACCGCCCGCCGCCTGGCCTGGCCTCTCCCGTCTGCTCGCCCGCCGCCGCCGAACGGCAAAAGTCAACTCCATCAATGTCCTAAAAAAACGGGGTGGGGGGGGGGATAAATAAGGGGGGAAGGGGGCGGGGGGGGGTGGTGGTGGGGGGAAGCTCGACAATCCACCTAAACCGGCAAACCAGGAGCAAATCCCCTGCGCTGAGGAAGATCAGTGGAGAAAGAAGATAAAACAAGAGCGGACTGATTAAATTGAAACAGTTATCAACTCTCTCAGAGTTGAAATAGGAGAGAAAAGATTAGACACATAAAAATGTTACCAAAGGCATTCGTGTTCCGAAGAATTTTCATTCCTTTCTCTCCCCCCTCCCTCTTTCTCTCTCTTTGGGGAGGGGAAAAAAAAAAAAAAAAAAAGGGAAAAAAAAAACCACCCCGGACAACAATCAGGCATTGTTCTGAGGGAAGAAAAGCAACTTTGACAGATTGAAATATAGCAGAGGCCCCTTCAAGGAAACCTGTAAACAACTTGTCACTCACTCTGTCGGTCTCACTGTTAGCTCTTGCTTTCCACAAAGTGCTGCGAACCGTCCTGGCAACAAACCCAAAGTTTCCTCAGCTCCAAACTCCATCAAACAGCCCTGTTGTGTGCAAGGGAAAAGGTAGCCGCATGCCAAAGCGGCGGGCGCGCACGCACACACACGCACAAACAACAACAAAAATAAACTTTCGTCTCCTCTGCTAGGGCTTTTCTTGTTTTCTATTTTACCCCCTCCCCTTTACCCCCCTCCTCCGGGCGAGCGAGAGGAGTCCCTCCGCCGCGGATCCCTCCAATTTCCCCTGCCCAGACAGCCCCCAGATAACAAGGTGGACGAAGCGCGGCGGCAGAGCCCCTCGGCTGGCTGGCGGAGCGCAGCCTCCGCCGCACTTCCAATTATCCAGATAAAAATCTGGCAGGCGGGGGAAGGCAATCAGGTAATGGACTTTTGACACGCGGGGACGGAGGCGCGGGCAGCCGCCGCCGCGGGGCCAGCCCCGCATCCCCAGCCCCGCATCCCCAGCCCCGGCGGCTCGGGGACACCCGCTCCGCTCCAGCGGGGAGGGCTTCACTGCCCCAGCCCGCCCCGGCGGAGAGAGGGGGGCAACGGCCGGGAGAACGCCGCGGGGAAATTCCCGTCCGAGCCCCGGGGATTAGCCGGGGGCTACTCTGGAAGCGGAGCGCATAATGCCTCAATAGTCTAGTACCGCCCGTGTCCAGCCTGGCACTGAGCTCGCAGCGAGGGGGGGTGAGGGGAAAAAAAAAAAAAAAGAAAAAAAAAAGAAAGAAAGAAAAGAAAAAAAAAACTGGTCTCCCTGTTCTTTAGCACACACATGCACACACCCCCACATATCTATACTCCATTCTTTCCAGTTCCCCAACCCTAATTCCTTTCTCTCTTCTTTTTTTTTTTCCCCCCTCCTTTAATTTGCAGCTGGACAACATTAAGGGCCTTTAAAAACCACGAGGCTTTGACCCCACAACAGTTTGATTAGGTCCACCGCCCCCTCTCTTCCCCTCTTATCCCTACCTCCCGGTGACACGGAGAAAGCAAGTTTACTTTTTGAAATATATACACATATTCGCACAGAGCGGCCATAAAACGTTCAACATTTTCATGCCCACTGGCTTAAAAAAATTCCAAATAGAAAAGCTTATTATTTTTATTAATATCCAACAGCTATACTGTTTAATTTGCTCCTTTTCCCTCTCAATGCATGTGTTACAAACCAGCAGGCTCACACCGGGGCCAGTCGGTCCAGTGTTGGTTGGCACAAAGGCATCACCAGCTACAAGTCTGGGATGATCGTTTAAACCACGAGTAGCAAACCCGCTCGTAACTTATGCGCCATGATTCACGAAGAGCATTAGACCATTCACGAAACAAAGCGCCGAAGCGAAGTTTGCAAAGGCGCCTTCACTGCGGTTCATAAGGGAGGATCTGCGAGGGCTGTCTCCAGTCTGCCTTACACCACCACCGCGCTCGGAGCAGAGTCGCATACAATCTGTCAACTTCTGGCACGAGGTAGATCTAATGGCTCCTCACTGTGGGGCAGGGTAAACTGCCTTCCCTCAGTAGCCCCCAGCAAATAATATTTTCCACAGAGGTCCATTCATAGGAGTCTGACAAACCCGATTAATACGTACAAGGATTTTTTCATTTGTTATTTAGTAGCTAGCCCTTTTAGGACAGCTACGAAGTAGACACTGAAAAGGCAGCCGATGATTAAAAAGAACAATTCCAAATACTTTCTCTTTCATCTGAGGGTCTCAAACCACGTTAAGTCTCACATTACTCCTCTGCAGGTAATAAATATAATTAGGGCCGATTCCAAAACTTTATTTGTATTGAAAAGTATCTCACTCTGCAGGGGCTCCATTCAAATCAGCAAATCTCTGTGTGGAGTAGGAGGCTACTTAGTAAGAGAATTTGGCCTCAAATAAGGAAACTGAGATGCAGGCAGGCTTAGTAGCTTGCCTGAGTTGACACAGTTAGCTAACTCCGGCAAAAGAATGAGAAACAAAGATCCCATGTGCCTCATAATCGACAACAGTCCTTACGCTGCCGAAACATGTATATTTTAGCTGGTTTTCCCACAAAGGCATGATTTTTACATCTATTTGGTTAAAACATACTTCACTGCTGTATTCACATTTGTAGGGCCCCTTTTCTTGGTCTTTCATTTTCCCCTTGACGCACCATTGTCCACCCATAAATGCTGTTCCTTCTCTGCCGCTTCTCACTTTGCTTCCCCTCTTTCCTCACACTTGGCCTTGGGAGAAGTTCACAGAGAGAAGCCACTCAGAAGCCCCGGCTGGAGGAAAATTAAGACCACCTTTCATTAAAAAAAAAAATAATCCAACAGTTTCGGCAACTACCACATTTTGACTGCACAGTAGCCCCACTCAGCTCTCTAACCTCACAGGCTTTTTTTCCACTCAGCTCCACTCCACAACTGCCTTTCTACCATGGCCTTCCCTCCTCTATTCACATTTATTTACCCTTTCCTATATCATTTCCTATTTGAGCTTTTTCAGGGCAATGATCACATACTCCTCCAAGCTGGTATTATGCCTAGCACAATGGGGGCTCCTCGGTTGCCGGCTCTCAGTTAATATGATTGTAAACCTGAGCAATTACCATCAACATCAGGAATTATGGAAGAGGACATTGGCTAGACTAGGAAGTACAAAGGACCATAATAAATGCAAAAAAAAAAATGCAGAGGGGAAAAAACCAAAGATAACTGAGCAAGAAGGAGAGCTGAGAAAGGGAGAGGAAGGAAGTAGAGATAATTCCCCTGAATGCTTCTGACATGGGCCTTTCTTTTCCCTTACCCCAGTTTACATTTACTCTTGCCCCAATATGTTTTGTGCTCAGGTACCTACCCCTTCTTCCCCAGTTTCCTTCATTTTAAGTTTTCTACAACAACTGAGCTCCCTCTCACAGCTGAGTGGGGGGGGAAGGAGAGTTGGGTCCGAAAAGGAGAGGAAAAAAAAGTTACTATTGTATTAATACTGTATTGTATTACTGTGTCATTGTATTGTTATTATTGGATTATTAACAGTCTCTTGTATAGATTTATCGATAAAATTATGTTCTCGTAGTAAGTTCAACTGCAATCACAAGAGGGAGAAAAAGCGAGCTAAACAAATGGTTTGAGGGAATCTCTGAAACCTTTCTACAAATTGTATCATATTAACTTTATGGCTTGCTTTTTAGAAATTGCCAAGACATATCGCAAAGGCTACTATCATATCAGAAAAGTGGAAAAACTGAGCAATTGGGATAAATAACCACTGACTGAGAAAGAAGAAAATGTATGTAATATGCAACTGTCCAGTTTTTAACATACGAAGTTTTATCTATTCCTGACACTTTTGACTAGTAATAGCAAGCCCTGATGCCCCTTTTTAACGAAGTGGGTCGTAGTTACAAAACCCACTTGCAACATGGGAGATCCACGTTCATTTCTCTCAATTCTCTTCTCAAACTGAGAATTGTGTAGTAAGTTCAAATATCTTCAAGTGATGAGAAAAATGAAACTTCCCCCCACCCTTGCCCCAGCAGTTCAGTCAATCTGCATTTCTCTTGCTTTGCTTCCTTTAAGGGGTGCCCAAAACAAACACGTTCAGGTAAAAGACAATTTTGGTCGAACAATTTTGATGATTTTAAATCATCAAATTATAGCACTTCAGCCTAGTGCCTTTGGCAGATACTGCAATACAGTGAGTAAAGGAAGTGCTGGGGGAAAAAAAAAAAAAAAGGAGCTTTTTGGGTTTTGTTATTTCCACTGTAGGTTTTAATAATAGAGACCTACAGAGTCCAAGGAAATGTAAGATGTTCCACAGAATGATTTACTGGAAAATTCTCACAGAAAATATGCAAAACTCTGAAGATCCTAAATGGATTTTCTTTTTTAGGCGCACATCCAAAACAACTGCAGCATTAAGAATGGATCTGTAAGATTTCGAAGAAAGGGTGTTTTGGAACAGGTTACGAGTGCGCGGAGGGAGAATAGAGTGGGGCTGATGCGTTTACTATGAAGAATATCTCGCAAATAATGAGTGCTTACTTCAGAGTATGGAAATGTTTAGCTACAATGCAGTTTGGATCATATGCTTAGGAACAGATTTTTCCTTTCAGTGTGCATGCCTAGCTGCCATTTCCATTAATGGGAATTAAGTACATGTGTCAAGAGGAGAAGTTAACTCTTAGAAATATAACTAATCTATGCTTTTTTTAAAGAATGTAAATGCCACATCAGGCATGTTCGATGTTGGCAAAACTGAGTGCTGAATATAGTATAGCAAAATCTGAGAAGGAGAAGGCGGTCTGGAGGACTGAAATTTCTGTGCTATTTAGAGTTTTTCAATTTACTGAATTTCTTCAAGGAAAAGTAAAACCATCTCATTTGCAAGTGGGAAGCCCTCATTTATCAGCTATTTACTTGCAATTTCAGCAGGGCCCTACCATCTGCAACCCTCCCTGTAAAAAAGAACTGACACTACCCTTAAGAAGAAATCTGAACCTTCATCTAAAATTTGAATTCAATCTTCCCTTAGGGTCACTAAATATTACAATAAAGTTCCTAATAATTTTTTAAAAGGAGGTCGGCACTCTTTGATCCTGTCTACTCTGCATCAGCCGGGGTAAAGGAACCTCAAAATTAATACAGATGTAAACTATAATATAAACAGGGTTTTTAGAAATAAAAATAGTCTATGTAAACACATTTAAAATTAAATTACATATATATTTTGGCAAAAAGTAACTTGTAATTGTGAAAATAAGAAAAATTAGAGAAAGGACACAATCCTGATTTTGTGTCCTGTGCCCCCCGCAGCTCCTTTATTTTGGGTACAGCCTGTTTTATTATTTCTCTGTACTGTCAGTTAGTTACAGGGTCTCTTTTCTGTTTGTCTTAGTAGCCTTGGTCTACACAGCAGCAGCTTGAAAAAGAATTAAATAAAAACAGGACAGTTTTTAAAAAAAAACAGTCACAAAAATAGAGAGCATATCCATGGATAGGAACTGTGCTTGAAATGATTTAAGAAGCTAACTGGATTTCAAATTTACAGTTTCTCGTTAAGGTTCTCAATATAAAATGTTACTCAAATAGGAACCTGTTGCTCTAAGTTTTTTTTTTTTTTCCTATGTTCTTTTTTCAGTGCGGTTAATTTGCAAGGAATGTACCATCCCGACTGAAGCCCACAGCCTCACCTTACACGCAGCCTCCCTCCCCTGCCTCCACCTGATCGGATGATTACTTCCTGAGCCACGGGCCGTGGACCGTCAGCACCCATCCAGCCTCTCAGGTGACAATGCCAGCAGGAATGTTCCTTCTCAGTACCATTTCCAGTGACTGTTACGGACATGTAAATGCCTGCCACAATATACCCGACAATGAACCTAACTCACTTCATACAGATAACCAACTCCCAGCAAACGGAAATTACTCCTTTTTTTCCCCCCTGGTGTGTGTGCGCGGAAGAGTGGTCGCTAGAAATCGAGTGTCTTTTGAACAGGCAACCTAAGTTTTATAGCCAAACATGAGCTTCTGAGCCTGAGTATCCTCATAACACAACTCTGATCTATTTGTAAAAGTAGATAATAATTGTTGAGTGTGATTCCAAGTGCACTGAAATTGAGATGTTTCTGCTTAACCCAGTGGGCCTTTCTGCATGGCTCTCAATATAATTCTTGCAGGTTTTATCACTACAGTCTCATCACTTCCCCAGTAACAATTCTGTCTCTTTTCTTTTTTAACTTATCCACTGAACAGGGTTAGAGTAATCATATTTTGTCTCTGCATTTCTAATCTGACTGCTTTTTCCACTCTATTTTGCTTTTACTAACCAGCGCACCAAGGATGCTGGGTTGAAAACAAACAGGTTTGCTTCCATTGATTGGCTGCTGTAAAACGAGCATCATGCAATGAAAAGCGCAAGTGCGTTTTGGAATAATCTGCAGCACCTACTCCTATGTGTTTTGTGAAGGCATCCCAGCCTTCCTCTTGTGGTCACGAGGTTTGCTCTGGTGCTCGTGATCAAAATTCTCCACGCCCACGGGTACAGCCACTGTCTGCTGCTCCTCGCTAGAAGCGGTTGTCTTTTAGTGCCATTATCATCGTTTATCACACTTTCAGCATAGGGCTACCAGCCACCTTCAGCTCAACAGCTTGAGCTCTTTGGCAGTGGGCATGACGCAGACACATATAGCTCAATTCACGGTTGTCCTCCATTTTATATGCTCTATTGGATTAAGGGAAAAGTGAGAAGATAAAATACTTCCAAATAATATTACCACTTTCTATGCACTTTGTACTGGAAAAGCAGTGAAGAATTAGGTCTTTTGTAAGAAATATCCTCTATCTAAACCAGTTTACAGACTGGAATTGCAATTAGACAAAAACCACAAAAAGGTAACATTCATACATTCTGTAAATTGCTTATCTACTTTATTCCTTTTTAGTCTGCATAATCATAAGAATTCATGTAACTGCTATCTAGTAAATGTTTCAAAAAATATAGATCCTGAAATGTATGGTTTGTACATTCAGAACAAATTTGTAAATATATGCCCTTTCTACTGTACCACACACAAGTTCCCTAGATGACATATACATCTACGATAAGATTAATACAAATTAGTGTTTAATAAAAACACTCTACTGATATTTAACTTGTTATACATGTCACTGGGAAGATCAAACTGTAAATTAAGCAATGATTCTAATGACATTAAAAGCATCTCTTTAAGGGAAGGAGTTATAAAACATGTTGCTATCTTACACCTTGCACACCGAAACAGCAGTCGATGAGTATGTAGAGTTATGTTTCATTTATTAAGTTACAAAAGCCTACCATACCCATTCATTTATTTTAACGGTGCTCTGATGCAGTTTTGTGAGTGATTTTCCACTTTTGAGTAAAAGCAAAACTAATGCCATTTGGTTCTGTCAAAGCAAAAAGCCTAGCTCCTACTTCCAACACACAGACTCCAATTCGACCACCATTATAGAGAAATAAATACGTTAAGTATGGTATAAAACAGACCAATGGCTTGTTGTTATTGCTGTTTCTATGGAGGCTTAACTCTTGCTTCTCATCCCTTATTACATGGGACAGCTAGAGGCTAGAAACATTGCTGGGGCAGCACGCTGAAGGCCCCTGGGAATGCTTCCGCACCTTGTGTAGGGAAAAAACTGAGAAAATATTGCTACAGTATTCTGAAGCATAAGTATGGCAAAATCAGAATATCTGGGGACATTCTTCAAAAGCCCTAATGCAATCCAGGTACAGGGTTGACTACCTTCTACCACCAATTAGCTTGCAAGCAAGACAGATCTTCAACAGCTGCCATTGAGGTATATTCAGAATATAAAAAAATCAGAAAGGAGATATAAAAAAACCCACAGCCAACACCAACAACAAAACCCTAAAAAATAAAAAAGACCATTGGATTGAGACAAACAGTCATTAAGATTAAAACACAAAGAAGTTTCTCAGGAATGTTTATCAAAGAAAATTTATGTCATAAATTTTCCTCTGCCTGGAGGAGATCCAAAGCTGAGTGTCTCTTCTCTTGCCATATAACATTGTACTGAATCCAGACTGCACATTTGGTCACCCGCTTTTCCCCTTAAATAACACTTTCTATTTCTGATGTGGCTTTTGTTTTGTTTTACAAAGTTTAATTTCTCTTTCTTTGTTGATGCATTTTCCTTTTGTCATTATTGCAGTGCTGTGTAAAAGTAATCAGTGACACGATGCCAAGGACTGAACCTCACAAGCAACCTAAATATTTTGATTCACTGAGAATGCAGTCCATAATTTACAAAGTGCCTGACCCCTGTCCAATAAATAAAATAAAATAAATGCGATAACTTCTGCATGTTAACAGCCTGAGGCACACGCAGAAAAATGTCAAAATGCGGAACCAGTGAATGTCACCACATCTGATATCAGAGATACTCTTTTGACACTTTTTCAAGAAACACAATCACATTTTTACATACCTTTTTAGCATTTGACCCCACACGATCAATCCTGTCAACCATCTCTCCTGGTATTTGCATGCAGCCACTGCCCTTTCTTGAGAGCAATGTGGTTCAAAATCTGGGCAAAGATTTCACATGTGAGAATGTCACAGGTGAAACTTGTTTTCTAATGAATTCTGAGCTAGCAATAGAATGGCAGCAGGTGTCTGCAGAAGTGCAAATTGAGTGGAAAATAAAAGGAGACAGAGACACCTACTTTTTTTAAAAAAAACCCCACAACTGGTCTTTTCTTTTGGTTTCTTTTTTTTTTGCAACTTGCCATAAATTTCTCAGAGGGGTCCTAATACTGTAGTCAAAGTTAAAACCTGCTGTATGCAGTCAGGACATGCCTTTAGCACAAAAGCAATCATACAGAGCTTTGCGACTACAACCTCTAAAAAGATCACAGTTTTGAGAGTGGCTTGTGGGCCAAGACACGTAGGACCACTTAAAAAAAATGCCCATGAGGTTACCAGGGATTTGTGTTTAATTGCATGAAAAAGAGGTACATCGTTGAATAAAAGCAAATTTTCTTATAATGGTTTGAAAAATCACCACAGAATTTAAGCGAGGACTCTGCCTCAAACTCAGAAACTACAGCCTGCTTCAAGACAAGAGGCAGTTCTCCACTATGTTATGTCCTAGATGTTTCAAAGCAAGGTGGGCTCAGACCAGACAAATGTTCTAGAATGAGAAAGGGAGTTTATTCCTGTCCCTCATCTCTTGCTGGCTGCTTTAACTCTGGCATATACGTTACTTCATAAAACATTGGCTTAAGTATAAAGTGGCTTAAAATATAAAATAAGCCACTTTTTATAAGACAGAAAAAAAGAGTCAAGCTCTCCTACTGAGAGATACCATGAAGTACCAACCAAGACGCACCAGGACCTCGGAGGACCACAGCTGAGCGATGTGGGTCCAGGCTCCCCTGGTTGGAGCTCATGGCTACACAGGCCAAGTTGGACAGACAGAGCCATCTGATGTGTCTTACAGAACCTCACCCGTTAGAGGTGCGGTCTGCAAAGACAGGGTGAGAGCAACTTTTTTCTTGGCTAACTCCAAAATCTTGTATTTGGACACATAGTGCGGAGATAAACGTGTGAGCCTCTTATTTTATTTCTCTGATATGGAAATACTCTGGGAATGTAGACCAAAGTTGCATAACAGACTGTTTCCTATTTTGTATATGTGTGTTTGCATTTGACTGAATGACTTGTTCTGGTAATAACTGAAAAGGTAAAAAGGAGTAATCTTGGTTTTATCATTTATCTTTTCTCTAAACACTCTCTAGCTTTTTCTTCATATAGAAGCCAGTCTATTCAAGATTAAAATCTGCACTGCTTCTCTTTTAATTTCTTCTGTTTCTGCTGTATACATTCTTCAGGTAGCCTAACCCATTAAGAACAGGAAAGGGCTTGCTACTGACATATGCCACTCCAGTATTTTCAGCATTATTTCTTATTCCATATCCAACAACTGGATCTTGTCTTTGGATCGTTCCACCTACTTTGATTAAGTATTCCGTAAGGAAACGTAGGTCGTCTTTGATTCCACTCCCAAGTGGTCAGAGTTACGCTAGAACAGAGCAGTGAGCATTGTCACATCCATTTTTCTGCCTGATGTGCAATATTCTGCATTTGTCAACGCCACGCTTGTGTAGCCAACCTGCCCGTCCTCCTGCATGGAGACCTCTACTATCTTCTCCAGCCCTGACTTGAATGATACTGCCTCAGACACAAATGTTTCTGTACCACTCGTCACAGTCATGTTCAATTCACCTATATATATAAATATATCTATATATATGTGAAACGCCACCTACAACACTCAGACTTTGAATGCTCCCGTTGTAGATTTCCTATACCAAATATTGATAACATACTTTTAGCTTTGTCTTCTGTCCCTCAGAGGATCATCTAATTCTTGAAAACACTTCTATCCCCCAACCGCTTTTCTAATAGTCCCTTGTGAAGGTCTTTATAAAAAACTTTCTTTAAAAGGGGAAAAAAATAAATCTAATGATCGTCTTCTACTACTTGTTGACAAGCTAAAGAAGTTATCATTAGACATCATTTTTCTTTACAAAAGTTATGCTGATGGATAGCTATAGGATCACAATACTCATCTATATGTCTCCTAATTTTATTTTTTATTACTATTTCAACCAATTTATCAAGTAAGGAAAGAAAATTCATTAGACTAATTCTCAGCATCAATTCTACTGTTCAATTAAAGAGAAGCAGAAAAATTGCTTTCTCCAACCTTACAGGTTAGAAGCCAATATCAAAGGGAAGATGACATATCAAGTTAGCAGCCCTATTTGAGCTCACCATCAATTTCCAGTAGCACATTTTGATACGTCTAACTTTACCTGGTACTCTGTTGCTCTTCATTTGATGAGTTTAGCACCTACTTTTCCATCACTTTTTTCTTTGACAGTAGCTAATCCTTCATATTGCAAAAGAATGGCTACAGGTTAGATTTCCCTCTTAAGTCTTCCGTGATAGAATATGACAAGGAAATAATTTGGTTTCTCCGCAAACCCCGTATCCTCTTTACCTATTATTCTGTGTTACACTACTAAAGAAAGAATCCTTAACTATTATTTTGTGTTACAGTACTGAGGGAAAAATGATTTACAAACTTGATGTGGACAGCCTTTTAGAAAATATCTGAATTTACTCCTTGTAATTTCAGCAGACCGATCCATCCTCAAGACACTATGCTTGTTTTGGATGGTGTTCTCTAGCATTTCTAGCTAGCAATAATCACACCATCCTCCAGTTTTAAGCCACACCTAATCCAACAGCACACTTCCTTTCCTGATACTGTATACTGGGTGGTGCAAACCAAGTCTTGAAACAACTTGGAACCAAGGCCAACCCCTAGACTCGGTAAGCACTCAGAGGTTGATAAACTTTCACCATACATGGATTTATTGAGGGAACCTATAAAATCAGAGCCCGTCTTTGTCAAGGAGGTATGAAATGGCACCAGCTCTCTAAAGCTGGGGGACCTATAGCTTCCTGCATCAGGCAGTTGGGCCAGGGATTTTTGTGAGATTAAGCCACCATGCAAGAGTTTTGATAGTCTTTGCACGTGGTTGGACTAGCCCATATAGGGAGAAATGTAGTATTTTTTAGGAACGATTCAATGACCTGCAGTTGCAAATCTGATTGCAGAGTTTGGTGCGACTACACTGCGAAGCTTGCACTGTTTTCACAGGTAGGAGAGAAAGCATGTGAAACCAGGATGGAAAAGTTTCAACATTAGCCAAAACCTGACAGGTTATTATTTTTTCTTTTAAAAACTATGTATTTCTTACAAATCTTATAAAATATTTCCTTGCATTAGAATTTTAGCTGCGAACACTGCTTTCATTATTGGTAAATATACACAGTTTCCCTGCCACTCTCTCTGATACCCATACAGGACCTGTAACGTGACCTATCCCTAAAATAAAGGATATTCAATGAAAAATTCTTAGTACTGTGTTTTTAAAGGTTGTTACAGACAAAATATGTGTACCACAATGGTTGTTCATATGTGAATATTCAGTTATTAATATAACACAGTGAGTATACTACATGGGGAGGACTACAGTGAGCAAACCTCTTAGAAACAATCTGTTGGACTATTAAGATCTGCAGGTTAACGAACTCCAGGAATAACAGAAAGGAGGCTCACCCCCACCTACGTGGTCAGTACAAAGGCAACAGACTCATTACATAGGCTTAACTGGATCCCACATCATTTGGACAGTGAATCCCATGCATCTTTGTTGCATTAGCCTGACTGCACATAGCCACTCCTCGCATAAACCAGGAGCACCTCTCTAAGACTTTCATATGTTTAGTATTGGTTGCTGAAGACTCAGATGTTACGGAGCCATTTCTGAGTGCCCAAAAATCTCATTGATCACTACACAAAGCAACAAGGCAATACATATCACCGAAAGCCATAGCACATTGCCCAATTCCTTACAGTTTGCATGCCAAGAGAAGCTTTCAGACTCACCACCTTCACTGAGACAGTTACGATACAGAAGAGGATCCTTGTAAGCAACATGTGTCCGTCTCGGGGCATCATTCTAAACTGGAAGCTGACAGTGACCATTTCCATTCCCGTATCAGTGAGTAAAAGTTTCCTCACATTTAGACTATGGACAATTCTTACTTCCAGTGATCTAAAATACATCTCTAATATTTGAGGTAATCTCCCTAACAGTGTGACCATACTCCTTGTACTTATGCCTTTACTCACAGGTAACCATGTTAAGTGTCATATTTTTCTCAGCGTTTAAATATACAGAACTGAATGAAGGAAGTATTCACAGAAAGCATTCAGTTTGGGTACTGTGATACATTTCAAACATCAAAAAATCACAAACCTAACAAAAATCATGAAAAGATAAGCATGAAGTGCCTTTATGAATATAAAGAATCTATAAAGCCGTCACTAGGTGGGTCCATAGCAATGGATTAGACTTTGAGAGATGTTACATGCAAAACATTAATGCTTAAAACAGATGCAATACAGACCAAAAGAGAGTCTGGAAATGGGAAAGCAAAGTGGGAGAGATTCCTTCCTCCAGCTGCAGAGCCATCAGACCTCGAAACTAAAGGGCTGAGGGGCTGTATTTTGCACTGGCTGCCCACCCTTATAGATGCTTTTGTTAGGAAGAGTACAATTCAAATTATAACAGAAGTTACTCGTGGTGTCTGGTAAGCTCACATAAAAGTGGTATTTCTCCTTCCTGTAGGAGTAAGGTTGAGGATGAAGGAAGGTATTTTTACAGACCCAAATCTCAGCATCTTCAAGCCGAAGGAGGAATGCTCCTAATTCATCCTTGAAAGTATTTCTTTGGGTCAGTGAGTGGAAAGGAAAGTGTCATTTCTTAAATTACTTTCCTCTTGAACTGCCATAAGAGTAGGGTGTGGGTTACAGGCAGAAAACCCGTTATTTTTGGTCTGGTCACATTAATTCAGATCTAGCCAGACTTTAGCCAAGTAGGAAACTGCCTCAGCATGGCCACCATGACAGCAAGGAAGGAATAACAGGTATTTTCTCATTTCTGCTAAGCAGAAGCTCCCATCAGAATACAAAGATGATGGAAAACGTGGGTGGATTATTTGGTTCCAGCTGGCTCCACATCAGACAGTAAGGAAATGCCACGATCTTTGACAGGTTCATATTAGCAAAAATCAAGCAAAAGATTATGGGAAAGCTTCCCATTCCATTATCAAATAATTTGGGGGAGGGAGAAGCATGGGAGACTAGCAGTTTTTCTTTCTAAGCTCTTAGGAACTGTCTATTTTTATGACCCTTTTAGTGTTGAAAGCATTGTCTGAAATAAAGACTAATCTCAAAGGATGTGAAAGGAAACCTATCGTTAGACTATTCAGAAAATGGAAAGCAGGAAGAAATGAACCATTTTCATCTGGTGGAGCTGGAGGTCTAACTTACTGACTAGTGATAGGTGCCAGGCCGTGGGGGACACAGCCAGCCCTGACGGGCCCTACCCACCCCCAGGACTACCCCCACCCTGCCTATAGCCCAGGACCCATTTCAGCCCCCTGGGGCCATCAGCCCCTGCCCCAGCGATGCCGCAGTAGGGCTGGGCTCCAGCACCCTGCAGCCCTGCCCCACCTGGCCGTGGGCCTGCCCAGCCAGGCCCACCCACAGGCCCAGCCTTGGCCTGGCCCCATGGAGGTGCCCCACACCCAGGGCTGGGTCTGCCCCCAGTGCCTCCCGCTGCCCTGCTCCTAGCTGGGGTGGTGGGACGGGCCCTGGCTGCCAGGCCCTGCCCGCTGGCCTGGGGGGCCTCCATAGCTCCTGGCCCCCAGGGAGCCGGCGGCCCCTGTTGGCACCCTGACGATAGGTCGCCCATACATCGTCACCTGCTCGTAACGCAACCAATAACCAAATGCCAGTAACAAAACCTACTCCATAACCTCCAATACCTAAACCAAATAAATATCAACATCACAAGCGTCTTCCCTACAGAGACAAAAGTGGGAACACGCAGTTCACACACAAACGCACAGGTCCCAGTTACACACATCAGCTGTCTATATAGTGTACAGAATTAGGTACCTTAAATTCTAGACAGAGACTGACCTGTGGCAGTCAATAAGAAAGTAGTGGGGACAGTATTTAAATAATATAGAATCATAGAATGGTTCGGGTTAGGAGGGACCTTTAAAGCTCATCTAATCCAACCTCCTCTGCAACGAGCAGGGACATTTCCAACTACATCAGGTTGCTCAGAGCCCCGTCCAACCAATATCCCCCACTGATGTTTGAATTCACTGCTAGCAAGGAACCACTCCTTCCCCTTGGGTCCCACAATTCAATGGTATCTTCTACCTTTGGATCTTCCCAGGCCATTGCTTTCAGGAGAAGGGACCACCTAGTTCCTCCGAACACTGCCAGAGGAGGAAGATGGGAGGGCAGTGCCCACGGCTCTCCAGTTTGGATGGGAAAGTTAAGTAGCATGATGACAACCTGCTAGCACGGCAGGTAAGGTAGCCAACCGAGAAGATGGTCTTCCAGCTTCCAGACCATCTTCTAGGGCCTCTTCCTTCATTTTACATTAAATGGCCATGGATGAAGTATTAAAATTGTTTCATTACCTAAGTCATTAAGCTAGGAGAGAAATCTCTTTCTGCAGCCAAATTACTCTTTTGTACTTTCTGGCCAGTTTGAACAATTTCATTAAGAACATTGGAGATCTCATCTCAGCCATTCCCAGATTCTCCAATTCTGGTGGTTGGGCCACTCTCCTCAGAAGTGGAAAACACACATCTGACCCCTCTTCAGTGAGAGGAGACTAACCCCCACAGAGCCGCATTTGATTTGTGGATACGGAGACATCTCTGAGGAAGATAGGTGCTACACTGTTCATTTCTACTGAGACAGCAGCACTTCTGAGTCCACTTTATTTTAAGTTAAGGATCTCATGCAATTCAGGAAGTTTCAGCACAATCAGGGTAGATAGCAGCTAAGAAGAGGTTCTTGGGATCACAAGATTTCATTTAGGCACTTAGGCTCTGTCACTGTTCACTTTAAACACTTGCAGATCTAAGCCTAAGTGCAGCTCCAATTAAAGAGAACAAGATATTCCCTATGTGAAGAAAATGGATGTGGTTGGAATAAAACCGCCACACAGGAAACAGGCTGGAAATACATGTAAACTCAAGAGTTTGAACCTGGTATTTAGCAATCCCTTGGAATTAGTATCTTTGTTTCCTAAAAAACCATGTTTGCTACAACTTTAGTATCTGCTCAAAGCCGTTCAAATGTTCAAGGAGTGGCAACAGTTAATTTCTGGTAAGTATTACTGTCAAACCGCACTAGGATATATGCATAACTCATCACATGGTTCTTTAGTACAGTTAAACAACACACTCAGCCAAGACAACATAAGATAGCAGCACTATGGTATGAGCTAAGTACTATTATATCATCAGGACACTCTCTCAAATGAGCACTCTAAAGACACTTACTTTGTAATTTCTGAGCAATTTCGACTAGAAAATTAACCCTTTTTTGATTTCAACATGCATCACCAAAAATACATACCATGTAATCTCTAGATACAGAAAACGTAATTAAGGTAAAGATGAACTGCCTAATAGTTTGAACAGGTGACTGTATGGTAGGAATCCTCCAATTCACAACGCCAGTGCTGGTCCAAATTCTTTCAGATCTTTAAGGCCTAGCAAAAAGTATCCCAACTCTAAAAAAGTTAGTATCTATTTTGTGGGGCTTCCAAGAGAATCAGCTACATTATTTTTTTTTTACAGCGCTTTCAAAATATAGAGTACTGAATGAGTACATGGTATTGGTAAAAAAACTGACAATGGATCTGGAATTTTCCTTTGGTGAAACAGTTGTCTCAACAGCCGCGATTTCTCTCATTGAGAGACTCTATTCTCTTGGAATCACAGCTAGTATGTTATTAACTTCTTTAATAGCCGGCAAGGAATTGTGGAAACCAAGACAAAAGTTCAGAACAGAGGTTGATCTCAGTGGGGCTATATTCTGCAGCTTCCTACAGAGCCCTCTCATCAATCATCTGTTCCTAAGAAGGCAGAGATCATGCAAGGGATGGAATACTACTTACTGGATGACCTGGAAGTGTCGTGAACATTTATTTGAGGTAAACTCAATGTTTGTTCATACTTGGTTTGCATTCTTTTGGATTTATGGCTGTTCTGAAGAGATGAGGCTAACAGCGGTGGCCATTGTAGCTGCTCGGCTGTTTGGTGTGGTATTTGGAATTTGGTCAACGGAGGATTTTGTTTTACATGCATGTCAAATATTCAAGATCTTGAGTAATGCTGATAAACCAGAAAAACCTTGTTGCAAATCTGATATATTTCATGTCAATAATGTTGCAAAAAGCCTCCCATTTCATATTGTATACTATTTGCTTTCAATTAAGCCTGAAAAGAGAAAAGCAGGGAAGAAGGCAAAAAGACCAACAAAACTCAGAACTTTTTAAGTTCTTCAAAAAGGTTCTGTTCAAACAGCAGTTCAAAGTATAGTCTGGTTCTTATTTTATCCTGAGTTGGCTTACCCATCCACCATAAGGACTTCTTTAATTCCTGTAAAACAACTGTGTGTTCAGGAGAGTGTCTATTCTGAAAATGTTTCTATTCATAAAAACGGTCTTGCTGAATTCTAGCTCTCCAGTATGTTTGCAACTCAATGTGAGATTTACTGGCTGACAGATAAAAGATGTCTTTTTCAAGCACCAGTCCTGAACACTCAGTAAGGGATCATAAAATCAATCTGGTTACCTAGTGGCTCATCCAGCAACAATAGGAATAGACAATTTGTTCACTGTCAACACGTGGACAACTCCATTGCCTTTGCTGCCTTCGGTGGGGCTGGACAGCCTTGCGGAGGAGCCACATTCAGATGCCTGCTCCTGATGCATGGAACAAAGGAAGTTTCATACCACTGTTCTCTGAAGCTGCCGCTCGTACAGCGTGGAGCAGGGGTCGGCAACCTTCCAACGGTGATGTGCCAGATTGTAATTTTCTTTCCCAAATTAGAGTTTAAGAATGCTGGCAGGAACTTTGCAGGAGCCAACAGACGCTGCCTCTCAAAGAGGCAACATGCTGCCAATCAGCTGATTGGCAGTATCTTGCCTCTGTGTGAGGCAGGGGCTCTGGGCTCCCAGGGAATTAGGATCTCGGCAGGAGCCAGTGCCTCTCAGAGATACCTCCTGCACTGGCCTTCCTATGCACCATTCTAAATCTGCCCTATGGTATTGATGCCATGAGTGGCCAGCTCCTAGCCGCTACCCTAAAAATCTGTCCAGAATTCAAAGCCATATCCCAAATTGGGCACCAATTCTAGCATGGAGGCAAAGGACCAAAAGAAAATAGCATTTAACGTTTCCTGGACAAAAAGAAAATAGCATTTAACATTTCCTGAAGCTTGCAAAGTCATAGGAAATAATGCAAACTTCCTCAGTCGTGCAAGTTTATTTCTAACTCTGAGTTTATGTCCACGGGCATGTGGGCAATTCCAGTGTGCAAATGCACACGTTAGAGAAAAATTCACTTAAAATAATCACATGTGCCCTTGCTTCAAATTCACATACCTCTTTCACTTTCAGGACTCAACAAACATTTTCAATTAGTCAGAGAGTAAATACACATAAATGCAACACAATTTGCATTTAGGTTAGCGTAGAATAGATAACTTCAAGCAACTCCGCACATTTTTAAACCGAAAATACTTGAGAAAACAAACAGTAATTTTATGAGGCTTTCGTCGAGACAGTTATCTGAGCTTAACTGAGACACAAAGACTACCATCTCTACTTTTTCTTTCAAAAATTATAAAAGGGGAACAAGAGTCTTCCCACCTCTTTCAGCTTTCGAGTGAGTAGCTGTCATGTTTTGAAGGCATACAAATTTTGTGCCTAACCAGTGGCACTGCCATCAGCCACAGTGAAGGGATACAAGCGTGGAACCATGCTCTCCTCAATTATACACTTCCCAACCAAATACACTTTCCAGGCAAATTCTTCACTTTCCCGTGATGCAAGTGATAGAGCTGCCACCGTGTCCTCTTTGGGGCATTTAAGACCAGTGCTGGCTACTTCCCATCTTCCTATTGCCTTTTTCATGTGGGCTGTAGTTCAGAATCTTCCTCTAAGAATAGCAGTGGCTCTAACTTCTGCGCCACTGGCAGTACTTCACTGGCTGTTGTAAATAGTCTAATTCTGCTGAGTTGGTAGCAGCTGAGATTGTTAGTGATATATTGTCCTAGCATTAAACATGCTGTCATCTGGCAGAATGATTGACTAGAGTCTGAATCTTGGCAGAATAGTGTTTTGCAGTTAGTTTGGCATTTCTTTATTAAGTTCAGGTTAGATTCACTTAAGGAATGCGCTTGCCAGCTATGCCATGTTTTCGACTTTATATCCATCATGATGATTAATGGTCTATTTACAAAGATATTCATAATGAAATTCTTACCTTCTTTTCCCAGACCAACATAAAACACACCTATCATTGTATTCTGTCGAAGCAAGCCAAATTCCATTAGAAACATTTTCAGACATCAGTGTAGGATCTTTCCATACTCTGCCCAAGTCCAAAATCTTCTAAACATGAGTGCTATTTTTAGGGATTGACATTGTTCAAAAAATGTTCAAACAGCATACAAAAACACTCTTCACTTCTTTGCTTTCTTTCCTCTTTTCTTTGCCTCTGTGCTCCTCTAATTCAGTGAGCCATCTAGGAATATATGAAATTTTGAGCATCTGCCTCTATGCCTATGCAATTACCAGAACAGAACTATTATAATGGTAATGCCTAGGAACCTCAGCCACCAGTGGATGGTAGTTGCTACATAAACACAGAGAAAATCATAGTTCCTGCCGCAGGCATTTTGCAAGTGTTGAAACAAGAGGCAGCAGTTAGACTAGTTGCATGGAAGCAACGAAATACACTTGCTCAAGATTATTATGCACTGGTCCCACAGAGACCCATCAAGCTTTTTTAGATATTAAGACAAACTGCCAGTCCAGCCACAGTTTCAACAACTTCATACACCTCATTGTCAAGCTTTGCAGACTACCATTGTTTTGTGGTTTATTGCTTAGGAATGGCTCAACTGTACCATTTCACCTTCTGCAGTAATGGACTTCCATCCAGGACTGTCACTGCTACTATGAAAGCTGAGAGTACAGACTGAAAGACACAGCTGTGCTATGAAGCAGTTACGAAGTAAAGAAGTTATTAAACCCTACAAGCCTATAAATCACCATGCCCAAATGCATTACGGTTTCTCTAGTATATTTTACTCCCCCTCTGAAATATGAATTTATCTTGCTCAACCTCCCTTATGATATACATAGATTTTGGGGTTTTTTTTGTGTACCGAGGGCCAGATTCTAAAAAAAATGCCTTAAACTACAACTAGAAGATCACTCTGCAGTATTCAAAACTACTTACAGAAGTAGTGCTTAAGCATCTTTTAAAATCCCAGCTGACACTTTGATGAACCTCACAGTGCCTAAATATCTTAGGCACTGACCCATCATGCTAAAAAATTTGCTCAAAGCTTCCCCCTCCTCCCATACACAGCTCAGCACTCTATGACAGTAATAAACCCTTTCTTCCTGGGTTAAATCTGGTAGCAGCCAAGTTTTCCCTTTAAGTATTTAATTAATCTTATTGCCAAAGTAGTCTTCTTGAAACCTTGATAAAGAGCCACTTAGCACTCAGAATTAAAATTTATGGGAAAGAAATCTCAGATGGGATTTGTCTCACCTAACATTACACGTCTTCAGCATAGCTGTTAATATCTGAGCTAGGCTCCATTCGCAGTTAGTGGAGAGAAGTAGGGTCTCACAGGACAGAATTCATTTGACCCGTTCTAAATAACTACTAAAGGATTTGGTGAGTTGCATCTCAGAAGTGCCTGTATCTCTGCTTTGACCAGAAAGGAAGAACAGATAACTAACTTCAGCATAGCAACTGCTTTGAAGACATCTGAAGTTAGGTGAGATGGATTGCAGCCCAGTACCTGGAGGTTAAAACAGGATGTTGACAGTCCAGTTTTATGAATTCCTTCCTTTCTGTCATTGACTCCAAACATAACCACCAGCAAATCATTTAACTTCTCAATGTTTCAGTTTATGTATCTATAAAAAAGGTGTATTATGGTGTTATTACATTCTAGATACGCTGCAGAGTCATAGCAAGGCAAAAGTAGCTCTTGAAAGTGTGTTGAGAACCTCAGAGGGAATATATTAAATATGTGCAAACCATATTAAAGAGACTACTAAAGAATGGGGAAAACAACTGACAAGACTTGGAGCAAGGCATAAAAGAGATTAAATTCCACTCGCTGCACATAAACGTTGTGAATAGTCTATCTTACAAATGTTTAGCATGTTGCACATGCTCAAGAGATCTAATATTTCAAGGTGGATTTTCTCCACACCATGAGGAGAGGCAAAGAACTTGGTTAAATTGTCAGCTAGAGTTACGGAGCGTATGCAAGCTCGGAGAGTTTATTGTGCCGCTAAGCCTTGCAACAGTGTAAATGAAGCTCTTGTTGCAGGGTGCTAATCTTCTCAGAATTCTTATTAAAAATGGATGATTGCATGTACTTCCAAATAGCCAGGGCATCAGTTTTTGATTTACTAAGCCCATGAGCATTGCTCCCAGTGTATTTTCACAAGCTTTTTATAAAAATGAAAGGGAAAAAAATTGAGGGTTAAGATGGCCATTTGCATGGATTATTTTTTTCCCTTTATACCAACTAAGAAAGCCTAAAGGAGACACGTTTAAGTTATTAGGCAGGACAATACGGTAAATTTTGTTTCTGGACTTGGCACTCTCCCAGTCTGTGTCTGGAAGCAAATGGTTAATGCTCCACACACAGCCAGAGGTGCTGTAAAGGAGGGAGGAATTGAGCACCCGAGGTGATTATAGCTGAAAACATGACTCTAATGTAGGGAAATAATTCATATTTAAATAATTGATTATTATCTACAAAGTTATCATTATAATCATGTTTATAATGAATGCATGTTTTACCAATTTGAAATAACTAAGTATTCTAATCTTAGCAAGCTTAAAGAAAGTCTGTTAATGAGATAAGAATATTTTCCTTTCTGCATATGTATTAACTCCTCTTTTTTTAAGTTCAGAAAAGAGGCTTGCAAATGGATTACTCTGGGATGTGCTCTTGCAAATTCACCAGTGTGAGTGCAGGTAGCATCAGAAGGGAACACTGCTGGAAAACAATCTAGATAGCTAGAGGTTTTAAATTGTGCCTGATACTTCAAATTGATACAGCCTTTCCTTCAGTTCAGTGGCCTTTCCGTTCAGTTCAATGATGTCTTCACTTCTGTATTTTGTTAGCGGCTGGGCCAAAGCCCACTCCTGAATATCCGCGAAACATTTTTGACTCAAGGCTGTGGGATACGGAGCATCTTTATTTTAGTGGTAACTGATGACGCTCTTAGAGGAGCACATCCTTTGAGTTTCCTCAGTGCTATTTATTTTTCGTTCTTCCCAGGCACAGCAAAACCTTTCATTTCAAATGAAACCTGTACTATAAATATCAACACTGTAGTCACTTAGAAACCTATGCTCATACCGTGTTAGGTGTTAGCTTCCACCAAAATCAATGGAATTTAGGAATTTAAATCTCTTTAAGGATTGGGGATTTAGTGTAATATAATGAGTTCTAAAGGTATTATACTTTGAAACCAACTGGGAAATACAGTAACCAGAGAATATTCCTGCTTACTTTACAAACAAGGCCTCACATATCCTACATTTTACCTTGGGCTGGTGAATCACCAATGTCGTAGCAACATCATCTATACACTTTTGGTGAACAGCTTGACGCGTGGCAGGCAGACACCTTCCCCACGTGCAAGCCTCACAGTAATCATCAACAGATGGATTCAAATTCAACATATTTGGCTTGGAAAGGTGGAAGACTGACAACAGGTATTTTCCTGGATGTGTATTCAGGACCCCTTCATCTGCTTCCACAATAACTTACATAAGTGCATGGAATCATTCCCCTTCAGCTCATGATAACAAAGGGCACCAGTTCGTCCCATTTCACATCAAAAGGAGTGCTGGGATACAGAGATCACCCTTTAGGTTACTATCTGTCCAATTAGATGGACTATGATGGATTTTCTGTTGCATAATTTGAGGAATACAATTTTATGAACGTATAGAATTTTTTAAATTTAAAAATAACCTAAAAATACTGTTTTGCCCGTTTTTGCAAGATATGCACAACTTAAAATGCCACCGTTTTGCTAAATGGCAAAACACTGATTACCAGTAATAGATTGATCCTCCAGGAAAAGAACGAGTCTTGTTACAATACTGCCATTGTTGAGAGACAAGTTCCCCTGATAGTCATAATCAGCACTTGATGTTCCAATTAACACTACTGAACATCATTTTTTTCAGGAGTATGTAAACTGAAACAGTACTTTTACTTTTCCTAATTGCATTGCTGCTCATTTGTGTATTTTAGCTCAAAGCAGGAATCTGGACTAAATTTCCATTTGTCAAAATACCGGGAGTTAAGCTCTGGCTGCAGGTTACACGTTGCCTGTGTAATCACACGCGCGCGTGTGAGAGAAATGGAAAAGCAATGGGAAATCGGGAAGCAGAGCCATTTCCAGTATCACAGCCATTCTGCTTCTCCTTGTATCTTCTCTATTTTATGAACTCCCGGAAAGGAGAAGTGTGGGAAAAGGCCTCCTCGAGAAGCAGTGCTGCTATGGGGTCCAGAAATACCAGGAAACAAAACAGAAGCCCTGGGGTGTAATAAACAACATGCAGTCTCCGTGGACTTTTATCCACTTAGAATGATTATTTTAACAGCATCCCAAAGGCTAGTGTATATAGTGATACGGGCTGCAGTAGCAGGGATTATGCCTTTGCCTCCACAGTGAGCATATGGAGAAGCGGTACCCTTCAGTAAGGTCTGTGGAGACAAAGAGAAGACAGGCATTAGACATGTCTCAGGCTCACAGCCAACCCTTCTTCCAACTTGGTAGGGAAGTCAGCTACCCTGTGCTTTCCTTCAGTTCACAGCAATAAACTTCTACCGTTTAGTTCTTACACAGCATAAAATAGCTGCTCACATGAAGAGCAGTAAAATATCAGTGTCCTGCAGTCTCAGCCCAAATACATCTTAGTGGCTGTTAATTGGTAGCTTGTCATCCCAGCCCTTTTCCTAAATAGTAATGCTCACCTTCAAATACCCTTAAAATTGTCTTTGAAAATGAGTTCACATTGCTGCCATTGTTAGTTCAGAAGATCTATCCAATTTCAGGCTTTTCATGTTTATTAATTAAAAGGTGACCGAAAATGACATTATCAAAGCCTGCATTAAATTGCTCTCTTTGTTTTATGATGGTTAGAGGTCCCCAAATGGAATTGAAAAGGCCACATGTGTTACAATTATTATTTTTTTTAAGCAGACACCACTTTGTCATCATATACTAGATTCAAAGCTAGAGGCCACAGTCAAACACACAAAAGAATAGCTGGCTTTTTTCTCTTTCAAATTATTGATATGTAAGGGAGAGGACAGAGTAATTGTTTAATCACTGGCACATTGCTTTAAATCTAATTCTCAGCACACACACAGAAAACACAAATGGATGGAAAGGGCACTGAGGCATTTGAGTTGATTGATAGCAGGTCAGCGGCCAATGCACAATAGTTTAGATATAAAATGTAGCAAATTAAGAGCATCACATTCCAAAAGCATTATATGAAGCTGATCTCAACCAGAGAGATGGTTACTACTATTAAAAGGGGGAAATACTAGCCAATGTGCTCACCCAGCTGAAGTGTGCAATATTACATAGTGGATTGCACTGGGAAGGAAAAGGTAGGAAACTGAGGGTGGGGTATATTTTTGCTACTCTTTAGAGCACTCGCTTTGAAGCAGTGTTTGCTTATTTGAATAAACATTATGGTCCAGAAGTTGACCCTTTCAATTAACAAAAATGAGAGTGTTACTCATGAAAAGCAGTCCCAATGGGCTCAAACAGTACAGGCAAGTCATGTGGCTTTCAAGCTAAATTCATGTACACCCTAATAGCACAGGGTAAGCCCATCTACACAGCAGGTAACTTTTTACATAGCTAATATTTTGTACCTACTTGGCATGCGCAGCACTCTGTTAATCTGGACGAGTCACTTGGTCTCAGTGAAAAGGCAGGAGAAAAGTTTCCGTGGTTATTACACTGTCTGACGTTTCCTAACCGCTTCATGTAATTAGTTCTAAGTTTTAAAATGCCTTTCTTTCCTATTCCTGTGATATGCATTAGATTTTTAACATAAATATTTCATGTTTGCAGATCACAGGAGACCATACAGCTGAACAGATTATAAAACATAGTAAAGTTTAGAACAACACATAGCAGACTAGTAGCAGGCACTCCTGGAAGTTTACGAGGACAAGAAGTCCCCTGGTTTTCTGATCGTCCTCTGTGGATTTCGATCTCAGAGTAGCATGAAAGAGCAATTATAAAGTTTTTAAAATATATTATTAGGCCCTGGAAGTTTTTAAAATGTATTACTAGGCTCTAGTTTGAATAGGGACCAGACGAGAAAGTCACTGTCAACAGCTGGAGAGTTAGCGACTGACAGAAGAACCAACACAGCTCTGGAAAACCTCTGCAAGTGCAGCTGGAATTGGGATCGCTCACAGAGCGGTTCAAGCTAACTGTGGGAATTTGGGGGATAAATTTTTTACATCCTTTTTTATGATGTAAGGTGTTACTGCTCAGGGCTACAGTCCCAGCTACTTTTTATATCCACATGTAACTCCGTGGTCTGCCAGGACTTGAGCACTGTTTCAATACTCAGATCTGAGAACTCGTGTTAGGAGGGAGCTACAGGCTTTCATGCGTGTATGAAATGTGAGTTAAGAAGTTTCTTCGAATTAAAGTTCTTGTGAATCTGTTCATGTAGATGGAACCGATCTGGCTACTTACCAAAAGTGTATCAGAATCTGCCCTTTGATTGCCAGGCAGAAAAGATCAGGCAGCTCTCTGCCTGATCAAGTGATTTGTTATGACCTAATTGTATATTTAGATGTAAATGTTGCCTTTGGATTTGCCTGTAAGGGCACAATTTGACCCTTTCCTTTTTTTTCCAGCTGAAATGAAATTACGCCTAAGTAACACATCAAAAGAGGTAGGAATTTGCAGTTGGCACCATTTAAGGATTAGTACTATCTATTGATATCACATTAATCAGATGTTCCTCCTGCTCAAACGATTCAAATCTTTTTTCAGAATAGTGAAAATAAACATGACTTGTATTGCAAATCAAGATGGGACCCAGCCTTCAGCTGCAGCTTTTGCTCTTTTCTTGACACTACCTAGCACAAACGACAGGACTGGGAGAAAGCCCAGCTAAGAATACGCCTGGACCAGGGAAATGTGTACCAAAGCAACACATCACTCGTTGGTTACTAATTCTGAGTAGTGATTTCAATAGGACTGTTGCTTGTTTGCAAAATTCAACAAATTATATTCAGGATTAGGACTGATAATCCTGATTTTTTCCAAGGAATTAAATGGGCCAAGGAATGAATCATATGGAGAACTACCTATTTGACTGTAGCAGAGATCCATCACAAAAACAGGGCATTTCTGTGATACAGTGTGGCTGAACTTTGCTGCTGAGTGTGATACAGCAGCTCTGTGAATGAACTGAGAATTTCAGTCCCTAGAGCTCAATTCATTAGCCTGCACAAGCATTAACATTATTTCTTTGAAACAGAGGAAGAATGAGACTCTCACAAGTAGTATTGGCTCCATATAGATGTACAATATAATAGAACATACTACATTCATATGTTGTAGTTGGAGATATCTGGCTATTAACAGGGAACACTTATAATTAAAAATACATTACCCTCACCTAAAAAGTTCTGGCTTAACAAGTGAAGACTGTTTTCATGATGCCTGGAAGTTTAATAGCCTCGGAAAATTATCACAGATCAATAACATGTTATCTTCTATTATGGCTAACCATTTCACTACTCGTTCATAAAATAACGCTTTTCTTAAGAGCACCAGGTCCTGGCTACAAGTTGCAGCTTTACTCCCTAGATGCAGTGTTTTTCTTTTCAACCGAAACTGCAGAGAAAGTGAATACTGTCAAAACAGACAGTATTCCAAACAGTCATCATGACAACTTCATCTTAGTATGTCAACATACCAAGTGTTTCTCCTAGATACCTCGATGGGCCAGACTCAATGACCCCAGAGCAAGAGAAACTTTCAGCGCTAGAAGCGGCTCTTCCTGTTGGCTAGATAAGAATAACAACAAAAAAGATGTTCCTTAGAGAAAATAAGGAAGACTGAAACAGTGAAAGAGGAAGAAGAACTGACAGGCAGAGGGGGATGCTGGAAGGAGGCAAAATGGAAATGCAGAAAGAAAGAGGTTAAAGAAAACCACAGGTTGTGTACATAGCGAGGGAGACAGGACAAGAGTTTGAGCTGCAAGTGACTGAGTTTATACCCAAAGCCCTCAAATTTTCAATCAGGATCCGCTTTTGTTCAGACTCCTAAATACACACAGCTTGCTCTGCCATCCTGCTGCCTCGCAGGACTGTCTCTTCCCAAAGAGATCAACCTATACTACTTCCAGAAGCACTAAGGCCGCACAAGATCTTCTTTTGCTGCAGGCCTAACCCTCTTTGAGCAGTTCCCTTTCATACCAGGCCTGGCAGGGTTTTGTCACACTATTAAATTCCTGCAGCCGCTCTGTAGTAACATGCCAGCCACTATAGGCCATACGCGGTATGGAGAAAGGAGGGGGATACGCCAGAAAGGAGCCAAGTAAAACTGCTACCTTTTTCCAGATGCACATTTAGAGATACAACGCTAGGTAACTGCATTCATTCCTAGTCAAGAAAGCCCCTAGCAGCCAACTCTTGCCAATAAAAGCTACTGCAATAAATTTTTTTAAGTGCTACAGATATGGAAAAGCCTGAATGATCAGAAAGCATTTTTGGTTTGTTGTTTGTTAGATCCAAGGAGACAAGCTGTTATTTTATTGCTCTGTGTAGAAGCTCCTACTTTGATGGACAAAATGTCTAGAACAATTGGACCACAAAGTGACATAAATCCCAACAGAACAAAAATATATCCATTACCTACGGTATGTCCAGAATCAATCTCTGTGAGGGATGATTATGGTATTGACCTGAGATCTGTCAGTACATTTTCCTCTGAGAAGTCCCTAGTGCTTGTAGACAGAGCCCCTGTGGGGGTTATCTTTCATGTACACCAATATGAACTGAATACTAAAAACTTGCCTTGCATGTGTGCTTTTCTTAGCCAGATTATAACAATTAATGTCTATTGAATTATTAGCTGGACACAAGTTGGGCTGAAAGCAGGGTGTGAAAGAAATGAATATATATGGTACAAAGAATCTGTATCACCAAGTCCTCAGTGACTGAGACGCTAAGCAAGTCACTCCACAATATTAGCCTTCTCACCTCAGTGCTTGATCTACCTGGACAAACTCCAGTCAATATCTGAATAAATTTGGTAATCAGGATGGCAGCAGAAAGGAATCAAAAGCTGAACAGGGGATAATCAGCAACAGAAAACCCTTTTTGCCTAATGCATTGTAACTTCTCATTATTAGAAAGACCCTCATGTTCATCTGGAATTAATATAACCATTTTTTTTCAGATGGTCACTTGGTCTGTGTGGAAAATGGAAGAGAGTTACTGTATCTCCTTCGACAAAGGAAGATACATCCAGTCTGAGCGCAATAATTGCAAGTGGACCAACCACAAAGAATTGCCTTCAAAGATCACATCATCACCAAGACCCAAATAACCCATCCAAGCCAGAGAATTAATTGATGTCCAAAAGCAGAGTTCTGCTGGAGGGAAGAAAACCCTACAGAACAGAAACCTTGCCATGTAGCCCAGCATGATGTAGATGGAAGAATCACCCTCCTTGTTCCCCTGGACACTAACCAAAATAAAGTCAGGAATTTTAGTACACTGCCGACTAATAGGATTAAAACCAGGTACATGAAATTTGAGAATGTCTCCTGACACTTAAGGCTGTCTTGGCAGTCTGTTCATCACACAGGAGCAAAACCACGATATGAGAAGCAATCTAACAAGCTGAACACTGTAGCCCAGGGCCTCTGTGCAATCAGAATATCTCTATCATCCTGTTGTTTTCTCGTACACCCCGGAAAACCGAGATCAGCTAAACAGTCCATGACAAAGTACTCGAAAAAATACATCTGCTGCTCTAGTCCTTAAAGACTTAGAATCCCAGCTCTCTCTCCTTGAAAATAAAAGGGAAATTCAAAGTGAGTTACTCTGCTTGTGACACACGTTATTGCTGGGGCGGCTGATACCTCACCCCCAAGAACCATACGACAAAATCCTTCTCTGGCCAGGATCCCCAGCGCTTATATCGCACAGCTTGAGAGCCAAAGAGAGGAGAAAATCACAGACAGGAGATGGCAAAGTTCCCCCAGGAATCCCAGCGCTCTGTCCCATGTCAGTATAGGGTTGAGCGTGTGTTACAATCCCAAAGACACCTGGTAATGCCAGATTTAGATTGCTTTCAGACCTTGTGATAGCGTGCACTTGTGGCTGATCTCATGACACAGTTCAGGCTGTGAAGCAACTCTTCAGTTTTTCAAGAATCAGTGGTTACCCAGCCTTATTCTGTGGAGAAGTCTGGCATGTGGGGGACACCAAGTTCCTTTGTATTTGCATTTTTAAAAGACTTTAAGTCTGTCACAAAAGGTTTTTAAATTAAAACACTTGCCATAGAGACTAGAACTGTTCGTAACAGGCATAAAAATGTTTAACTGACTTAAATCCTTGCACGCGGACAAAGATGATTTTTACCTGGCATTCTGCAGCCGTTCCAAGTTTTAGCATTGTAACAGCTTAGAGGATGGGACATGGATTGCACATTACAGTGTCTGATGCGTTAAAAAGGGGGTTTTTTAGTCATTTTATAGTACATCTGCAGGAGACTACTTTCAAGCTGGGACTATCACTACATCGAATTGGAATAAATACATATTTTGCATGCTTATAAACACACATACACAAAGTACAAATACGCACACTGTGTACTTCTCTGTAAGAACTCAAAGAATTTTTCAAGCATTGGTTGATTAACTGAAGAAAATCGCAGAAATGGACACAAATGTTCCCATATCCACTCTATAGCAGAGTATAGTGAGGTAAAACTACCTCACTAAAACTACCAGTGAGTGAATCCCTGGGTCCCAGACTGTCAGGAGTACTGAGTGCCAGTCCTCAGCCAAAAGCTCGCTCCGGCTCCGCTATAGGGCTTGCTTCTGCCCCAGCACTCTCGCTGAAGATCCTATGAAGCACTTAGTTATATTTAATCATGTAAGTACTCTGGACCTTGCAAGATCAAGCCTCAATGAAATATTTAAGAGACATGCATGCGAAAACAAAGGTAACTGACATCAGGAATAACCAGAGAGCCTTACAAATTACTTGGAAAGAAATTAAATCTTCATAATGTTATAAAGAGAAAAATCAGCTTCTAACGGGCAATAATTAGAAAAGAAACAGTCAAATGTTTTGTATTTAAATCTGATAGATGTGTGCCCGAAACCTGAAATTCCGTACAATAAACATCATTGCGGAGGATGTGTGGACAGCTGAAACAACCACATGAAAACTCAGGTTGCAGTGGGAAGCGCTGAGGTAACTTCAGCTACAGCGGCACAAAGGTTGCTCCTGTTTACCAAGTCCCATATAGATCTCATCAAGCTACTGTTAATTTCAAGAGTGTTTTATCACAGCTGGGAAGAATTCATACCATAGAAACCTTGGCTTTACAAAAATAGTGTTTTCTGAAGTATGCTAATTATTTTATAAGTATACAATGACTGCAAATACTTCAAAGGTAAACAGAAACAAGAGTGGATTGAGGCTGTGGCTTAAAATTGAGGTGGGAGACCTTTCAGTAGAAGCATGCAAACATTTTCAGCATTTTCAGCTTTTGATGGATTAATACGTTGTGTTTCCTCTCCTTTTTTTTCCCCCCATAGAGTTGCATCAAAATTTAATGAGCAAGAAAATGTAAGGAAAAGGAAAAATAGCTATGGAATCACTCAGACAACAAAGATTTAGCGGCCATAAAAAATCCTGAAGTTGTCATTATTACTATTTATATTACATTAGCACTCAAAATATAATGCACACTTTACAAACACAGAGAGATTATCTCCGTCCTAAAAACAAATTTACTTTCTAAAGACAATGAGAATGAGGACCTGTACCTCCTTGCAAGATACGACTTGCTGGGCTGGGTTTCTTGTCAACACCGATGGCTTTATGCACTGGTCAGTTGTGCAGCCAAACAAGTTGAGTTTTCTAATGGCACACAGCCACAGTATATGGCATGGTTGTTTCAGTCATGGAAATACATTAACTCAGATATGCAATGCCAGTTACAAAACAGTTTCGAACCGGTTTTCTTTCATGCTGTTGCAAGCGAGAAAAGCTCCCAAAGTCCCCGGATTTCTACAGACCTTACATAGGAATAGAAATAAACTAATTTAGAAGCAAATTCAGACATTTTAGTCTATGGATTGCCCTCATTACTGAGGCTTGTTGGTCATTCCCAGCAGCCTTCCACTCCCTCCCTGAATGCACAGGCAGAACCATTAATGACAGAACAAGCTGCCTTTCCAAGCTGAGGTACTCCTCATGCAAACTGCCCTCTCCTTTGCCTGATGTCCCAAACCTTGCATAATCTTGGTTAGTTTGAGAGAGAGAGAAAATGATTACAGAGAAGATCTCATCCCTTTGCTCATGTTGACTTTTCCGGGCCAGTTATTAATGTCATTTGCATCATCTGGAATAAGGTACAATTCAGTATGCTGGAAACTCAGCAAGAATATAACCCAGGAAAAGAAAGGTCCAAACAGAAACTCACTCAGAAATTCTGACAAACGTGACTATAGGCATTGCCGTGCAACTACGATGTGCAGAACAGAATCCTGATGGACCAGTCATAATGTATATAAATACTGATAGATCAGATCTGCCCAAAGATGGCACATTTGTTGGAAGACAGATGTATCTGCTGATGCTTAAATGCACAAAAAGAGACAGAGATCACAAATTGGTCATGCAGTTTGTCTCTATCCATCCACTATTGCAGTTCTCTACTCTTCAGCAGCACCTGAAGGAAACTGGAACCAGAGCCACTGCTCAGACACGATGATCTTCAATGTCCAAACAACAGCCAACATAAAATATAATTCAAGCTACACTACAGGGCATGTTTTCAGCATTTTTTTTTTTGGATGATGCTTGGGGATTTAACTGCAAAACTCCCATTATTAATAGAAGTCATACAGCTAAATCCCCACATACTATAGCGAAAATATCGCCTTACATTTCTCTCTGGTACCACTCCTGATCTGTGCTGACAGCTCTCTCATCATGAATAACATTATGTCAGGCTGCCCAATGATTCCTGAAACTGTCAACAATGTTTAAAGTCAAGTTCTCCAAACTTTTTAAAACTTAATCATCTTCACTCTGGAAGCATAAAAGTTGAATGCAATAGAAAATGTGCAGATTCACAGCAAGCTTTATTGACTTGCTGGCCAAAGACTTCATCTAGCTGCTGAAACATTTACATACTACAAAGCACTGTCTATAGAAACACTGTCCTTAAAGGCCGGAATATACGTGAGATGCCAGAAAGAGTTGAGAAAGTATGGAGAATAACGCATAGTGTACTTGATTTTTACACTAAATTATCAAAGCCCCTCAGTCAATCCAATATATGCCATCAGCCTAGTTTGGGGAATTTTGTAATACTGTACACAAACACAGTTGAGAAAGAAAAAGTCTTGAGAAATCTTAATTTCCTTGGGTTTTTTCTGTTTAAATCTGCCTTGCAATGTCACTTTTCAAAGCGTGGAAGACCATCAATCCCTCCATATTTTTTTTTTTAATTACTGGTCATCAATGTGATGAAAAGTTCCAGACTGAAAGCTTGAAGAAAGCGTAATCAATGTATGCAGGTCCACAGGGGGCACTAGTAAAGAAAATACCACCAAACAATCTTCTGAAAGGAAGCCAATCAACTTGACATTTTTAAATGGCTCAATTAAAAATAAATACATATATAAAATGTTCCAAATTGAGTGACTGGTAAATGTTGTATATACTTTAAACGCCTATGTTTTACATTCTTTTTTGTTACTTTTGCACTCCCCTTTTGTTGTCTAGAAGGGTCTTTTCAGCAGGAATGACATTAACTCGTACCCCAGACCTGCAAACTATTGACCTACACACAGCCAAACACACAACTAAGTATCAGCAGGATCAGGAGGAGAATAAAATCTCTCAAAAGTGTACGCAACAAACAAACAGATAGCAATGAACAGAAAAACTGTTTTTTTCTCTGCTAACTCAGTTATTCACTGTATGTGAATTTTAGCAGGTGCAACATTCTGAGACAGAAAAAAACTTATTTGCAACTACAGGACGGCTCTGCAAACACGCTCAAGGAGAACCACTGCAGGAGGGGACTTAACAGAGCACCGTGAAATATCTACTGCAAAAAAACTCAATTGGCTGCTACTTTTCCATTACTAATTTTTTTTTCCTTTTTTTTAAAAGATCATAGTACTTCCATGAAAAAGAACTCTTTCTCTTGTCATCATCTATCACAGGAAGTATGTACATGTTGGTAAAAAATAATCAGGAGACAAAATCCTAGCACGCTCATAGGAGCACTCATTTAACTGCCTGAATTGTAGAGGCAGCCACTCCAGATTTCAGGAGTTGATCCAAACTGAACTGACTTTCTGTGCCTTCTGAGATTCACCCTTCATTTTTCACAAATCTTCCAGTGTCTGTGCTTCTCTCAAAGCTGCAACTCCTTGAATCAAGGGATCACATTGAGCTTCACTTTTTTAAATGTGAGATTTAGTTTTAATGCCCAGAATGCATCAGCTGAATGCACTTGAGAAGTTCAGAAACACAAAGGCAAAGAAAAAGGGATGCAGAATATATTAGTTTATAACACCAGGACTATTATGGCAAGTTTGTATTTCGGGCCTTAATTTATGATTTTTGAATAGTCTTTGCTGGCCACACTTCTATTACTGTTGAACCAAAGCATGTTAACAAAGCAGCCAATAAAATCTCTGTGCACTGTATTGAAGTCCTCTTCAAAGATCTCTAACATATGTTTCGTGAAGAAATAGAGGGTGTATCTGTCAACTTCTCTCAAGAGCTAATAGAGAACAATTTCATTTGCAGAGGAAGGCACAGTTATTCTGCTGCTTCCATATTAACCTGGGAAACCCTTTAGACCAAGGGTATTTCCTCAAAGTCAGTTTCTACTGGGTTTTTTCACTCTGGAAGGAGCAGAAAAATGTTGAAGTTGAATGGAGAAACAGTCTCACAGAGTGCCCACATGATAGGGCCTGTCTTAAAGAAAGCTCTTATCTGTAGGAAATTTATTCAGTCATGAGAATCTAAACATAGCTCCCTGTTCGCAGAGAAAATAAAAATGACACACAAAAGAAGTCCTATCATTTTGGCCCTGGGTAACTATGGATAAAAATAAAGTAAGGAAGAAGTAAAAGTGACCAGCGACTGTTTCCTTTAACTCCTTTTCAGTTGCCCCCCAGTCAAGCCACTGATGTGGTTTGGTCTAGAAAGGGATAAACCAAATGACCACGGTTAGTATGTACACAGCACACTGGTCTCTTATACTTTATTTGCTACCTAAGTAACAGAAGAAGGATTTTCTCACTCTCTTTCCTTCCCCTCCTTTCTTTCACTTTGTCAGAAAAGAGGTAGATGTATTAGTAAGAGAGAGACAGAAAGAGAGGCAGAGCGGTGGTTACTCATTAGCCCCATGTTCTCTAATAGCCAACACGCACCACTAATTTTGTCTTCTCAGGGGATCCAGCCACGGTGTGCATCTTCCACGTTTGCCAATAATTGCACTAACACTCAATCTTGTACCATGTGAATTGCCTCTACCAAACAGATATGAGATCTAACATTGTCCTGAAGCTTGACTCAAATGTTTTTAGATCCAGCCTATATTGTTAAGTAGAACAATAATAACAAGGGAAATAACAATTAGATATATAGAAAAAAATTATTGGCAGTGAGGGTGGTACAGCATTGGACCAGGTGCCCAGAAACCGATTAAGACCCTGAACAACCTCAGCTAATTTCTGAGTTGGTCCTCCTTTGAGTAAAGGGTTGGACGAGGTGACTTTCAGAGGTTTGTTCCAACCTAAATTCTGACTCTAACTACAGTTTAAACAGCCAAACTCTCCAATGCTAGTGGCTAGTTGTGGGGTTGCTTATGTGACAGACTGGTCACACATTTGCAACACATCCTATTCTCCCAGGGAAATTTCTCATTAAGTTGAAAGACAAGGTAAAATTGTCTAAAGAATGCTCGACCAAGAAACATGAATTATTGTATCTTGTCCTTCTCAGTTCTTCACATCTCCTCAAACTCCTGTATGAAAAATAATTACTCTCTTTACTACAGAATAACACAGAAATAACACAGATCTTGGTCCTTGCAATAATTATTCAGAAATTGTTTTGGTAAAGGAGTAGGTTTGCCAAGACAGAATTCATTCAGGGGCTGCTTCAAGCTCTGCTGAATGTTTATATCAACTTTTATGCAATCTGACATTCCCAAAAAGAAATGACAGTAATGGACTGGAAACACAGCGAAACCATTACACAACACAGAATAAAGAGTTTCAAAAGAAATGGAACTTAAGAGCTAAATTTCTTAAACTGGATCTGATAAGGGACTGGCCTGAACAGAAAACCTGTGAGGAACTTTCAAACTAACAGCTCAAGATGACACTCGGTGTTGCTCCAGAATGTAACACGGAAGTTGTAATGCAATATTCCCCTCTGGGTTTTATTTTGTTAGATTTGACGGACCCAAGCAGACTTCACACCAAATAGCAATAAAGACAGAAAGACCTTCCAGGGAAGCAGTAGAGACTCCAGGAATAAGGTCCTGGCACTCCTCTCTGGAAATCTGTCCCCATCCCGTGCTCCAGACTGGTTTTAGGTGAGCTACAATCCACTGGTGTCACAGCTTGTGAGACTGTAGGCTGCAGTGCAGAGTATCTCACCTTCACCATCCCAAAACCACTAGCTGGTTGGGTCTATCTAGACAAGTATATAGTATTGCAGACCTTAGCAACAGTGCCAGGACATGAGAGGAAATGGGGTCTTTTTCAGTTCCCTTCCTTGGAAGGGACAAACAACATTTTGTTTCAACAAAATTAAATGGATCTAAGCGTGTACGTAGAAGCGCATTCATAGAAACAGAATTCCTTGTTATGATGACAGTGATGCAGCCTTGCCAATAAACGCTCCAGCTTTTATATTGGAGCTGAAGCAGACATTGATCTTTCCTGAAACTTTAAGAGTTCTCCAGGAGGATCCTTCCATCTCTGTAGCTTCAGGACTCAGCAAAGTTCCTCATGTCTGAGCCACCCTGGAAATTTTTTACAACAAGCTGCTGCTTCTGAGCCCAAGTGAAACCTTATCAGCCTGAAACATATTCCTGTTTCTCCCTAGCAGTCACTTAAAGTGGCATTGCATTTTCTTTATTATTCTCTTTTTCCTCTTTCCTTGATAATTCCTAGCTGGAGATAATGTTCTTTAGTGACTAAATGCATACACAAGCAGGAGCAATACGCCTTTGTTATTTCACGTTATGATGTCTGTCTAACAAGTAATGGGTCTGTCCACACTCCATCACTGTCAACCTTTTCCACAAGACGTAAGAACAGTGTAGGCCAACAAAAGTTCTTAAATGCCCCCTCCCTGCCCATCTCTAAGAATAGGAAGGGTAACCCTACAGTCTCTCCAAAGTATCATGTAACATCCTTCTCTAACTTGTTACGTGGAGTCGTGCTGGTTTGCTCTAATAATGGGAGAAGATTCCCGCCCCCCCCCTCCCCAGTTTTGGAGGGTTCTTAATGATTCTTTCAGAATGAACATCGCTACTAAAATATAAAAATGCTATTTAAACAAACTTGTAAAATATTCCTCTTCCTTTATACTGCTAACAGTCTCTACTCGTTACTTCACTCCCCAAATCTGTCCTTCAAACAGTACCAATTGTGTACTGAAGAGTTCTGTCCCTTCTCTTTTTTGCACGCAGATAACATATAACCGTCTTTCCTCCCCCACCTCATCGTAATGCGTTGCAGAATTACTGAGGACGTTCTTCTCAGAGCTTGTAAAACGATAGCTAACACTGGGCTAATTGTCTGTGAGGTGACAACTGCTCCATCCAAATGTCTGCAAAACATCTCAGCAAGTCTCTTCAATTAACAAAGTCAAGTATGATTGATTTAATTTTCACTTGAGAGTTCTTCTCAGAAGAACTGGTTCAGGTATACCCAACATGGCATTTATTGAAACAGAATGGGTAAGGATTAAATGTTCTGCATTTATACAGAGCTCTGCATCCAAGCATCTCAAACTCTGCGTAAGTAAGTCCTTAATTAATTAAGACTCAAGTTATCCTCCGTGGTAGAGAAATATAGCTTTGCCTACTTTATAGGTCAAGGTCTGAGGCAGAATTAGGCCAAATGAATTGGCCAAGATCCCACAGAAAGCACATGGCAGAATGGAAAATTCAAATGATTTCAATTCCAAGATTCCTCACACTCCCCACACAAAAAAGCTGTTGTACCTTCATTCGTTCTTTCCTCCTAAATATTTGTAATTTTTTAACACGATGACTGTCATTTCCAGTCAGAGGGAACAACACACCGTCACTGAAGCAGCTCTTAGAAGCTTCTTTAGAGGAAGAAAATATAAGAACAGTACTTCAGAGCAATGCAGAATAGGAGGTTTAGGGTTGTTAACCTGATACTTGTTCTGATTTTATCAGCACAGTCCAGGTTTGGAAAGCTCAGATAAGCTAAAATTGGTAACTTCAATATTTTTGTGACTTCATGTCACCATCCATAACGCTACCAGATAGCAAAACATTATACATGATGACATAACACCTGGAGAAAGCATTATGCTTATCAAAAGGCTGTGGGTTTAGCCAATTCAGTTCAAGAGCTCGTGAACGTTTCTGAGCTTTTAGCCAGGCTCTATCAGCTCTGGTTATTACCTCCGTCCTTTTTCTGGCAAGCTGCTCCAAAATAAGAAGCAAATGATGTGGCTGCATTGTCTACCCTATGCAAAAGCCGTGCAAGGGTTTAATAGTTTGATGCACAACAGGAAAGATGCAGGTCGCTGTCGTCTGTTAAACCATGACCTTGTGAAGGTAACTGAAAAGAAATAAAAAAAAAAATAAATCAGACTGCCCTGCCTTCACAGACCTCTGCCTTTTGTGTGAAGGCAGCTATAAAACATGTGTCAGGGAAGCCACAATACTGCTAACAAGAGACAGTGGAAGAAAAGTTGTCTCTCTCGCTCAGAAAAAACCCAGCACATCTACTGCAGACGCTCTAAGTCAGCGACCGTTTAGTCCGAAGTTTCAACCAACTCCTTAAATTCACCATCTCGGGGGCCTTGCTGCTTAATAAAGACTACGGGGTGTTGAGAAGCACAGTATATTATTTCATTAAGTGCTTTTCGGGAGAAGGGGATTTAGAAGTAAAACTGCTGGCTTTGTGTGGCAAGGTTACGACCTTTGACAACTTTGGAGCTTATCTCTTTCATCTTCCCACTCCCCCGAGACCCCGAACTTGCGGAGGGATGGAAGCGGGTAAGCCGGGGCCAGACAGAGTCCAGCATTGTTGTGGGGCTGCCTCCTCTCCCTCTCCCTCTCTCCCCTTCTCTCTCTCTCTCCCTCTCCCTCTCGCTCTCTCTCTTTTTTTCCCCCTAAACAAAACAGATCTGAACTGAGCCAAGGAAACAAAAATGTATTGTTCCTCGCAGATGGAAGCGAGTGTCGCCTAGGTAACCAGATTAATCTCCTTTTTCTCTCCCTTCCTCTCTTGTAGTGCGGTAATCGGTGGGCTCTTTTCACAAAAAAGCCAGCCTCAAAGCTGGGGCTCTAACTAGGTTCCTAATTAGCTGCAATTTACAATGAAGACAACATGATGAGATAATAGAAATTTGCAAAATAATGACATACCTCAGCAAAATATTCCTCCTCCTAAGAACCATTTTTATACAAAAACAATAAAGAGGGCCCTTCTAAAGCAAAGCTGGAAAATGGTGGTGTATTATGTGACACAGAACATTATTGTTCGCCTCTTGTTCCCCCAATCAACAGCTTATTGTTTGGCATCTTAAATAAAAATGACTCAAATACAGGCCACATAATGATCTCCATTGCGCTAATACACTGTATATACAGAGTAGTCAAAAATGTACCCAAGCCAAGGCCAGTGGGGCTGATAAAGTACCGGGGCCCAGAAAGGTAATTTACAATACAATGCACTAACTATTATTACTGGTCTTAATCACACATATCTTTCTGATTTCTGTCAGGATGCGCTCTGACATCAAAAAAGGGCACCCGAACAGGGGGCAGCTAGTTAATGAAATATGATGGATCGCATTTGTTTTCATGTGGTGGTTAGCTCAAACGAAGCAGCCTCCAGACTGTTAGCCAACAGTCTTCTCTTGTGCGACATCAAAGGCTCCCATTGACGGGGGGAGAGGGAGGGCGCGGGAAGGGGGATCGCGGGGAGACAGCGCAGAGGGAGGAGCGCCGAGCAACTCAAAGGACCATTAATCGTAATCTCTACCTTATGTCCAAAAGGGGAGAGTAGAGAAATATAACGGGCTGGGGCTGACCTGCCACTGATTTCAAGGAGAAGGAGTGTCAGCACCTCCACGTGCGGTGGAGGAGTGGCATGGACACTGAAATTTGGTATTTTGTTGCACAAGGGTGACTTGTCATTGCAGATGTGAGGAGCGCGTTCCTGTTGAAGCTGGAAGGAGAGGGAGAGGAGAGGAGAGGAGAGGAGAGGAGAGGAGAGGAGAGGAGAGGAGAGGAGAGGAGAGGAGAGGAGAGGAGAGGAGAGGAGAGGAGAGGAGAGGAGAGGAGAGGAGAGGAGAGGAGAGGAGAGGAGAGGAGAGGAGAGGAGAGGAGAGGAGAGGAGAGGAGAGGAGAGGAGACCTCAGGGCAGTTTTGATCTCAACAGAAACGTTTCATAAATAGCAACAGATTGTCTAAAACTGTCAGGAATACCAGCAGCAGTACAACAAAAGTAATTCCTTATTTATTTGTGGACTCAGCACCATTGACTGTTGCAGCTGCAAATATTCAAGAACTGCTGGTCAATGGATTGTCCCTTAAATAAATGCAACTACAACCACTTTGGGCAAGGATAGGAAAGTGTTATCATGCACCTTGACCTGGTCTTTTGGTTCCTGAATATGGCAAGAAGCCTAACTTCCTTCACAGAGTAATGTCATATTACAGAGAGAGCAAACCAACTGCTAGAAAACACCAACAGGGTACCTGGTTGTAGCTGTATAGTAAGGTCCTACAAGACCGTTTACAACGAGGGCTAACCACCCAAAGAAGCATTATAATACTGCTGCTATCTGTTTATACAACTTCTTTCATCTGTAGGGATCTCAAAGGACTTAAATGGTATTATAAGTTTGCTGAGGAGAGCTGCTGAACACACTAATGATTAACATTATGCTATACAAGAATAAGGAAAAGAAGCAGATTTTAGAAGTACCCCAAATATACCCATTCTAATGACCACTGCCATGAGATTTTTAACAGCAGACAGAACAGACTGGACTTTGGGTTTTAAGATGTTACGCAAAACACTGACACAAGAAACACATGGGGGTACCATTCATCCCGACCCCCTTTGGAAGTGTAATGTCACGCCTTTAAATGAACGACAGTGAACCTTCAAACAATAATTAAAAAAAGCAGCACGCAAATTTGAGACACAGTACGGCATTGAAAGTAGGCTTCAATTCTGGAATTGTGTCTCTATAAACAAACATACCCTGGTCTGCAGAGATTTCTAGGAAAAAGAGAACAAGGTGGACAAATGTGAAGCATTCGCTCTTGAAATGGAAATAAACAACAATAAGCGATTGATGGTCAGATTCTGATATGCTTGCTCTTAATACTGTTCTCTCCATGCAAAGTCTGATTGCAGAATAAGGTGTTATTCAGTGCAAGGGCATCAAAACTGATTCTGAAAAACAAAATTATGTGCAAGGTACTTGAACTGCCAGTAAGGCAGTCCTACTCCAACAAAGGCTGAGCATCTTCTTATCCCATTGACTTCTCCCTGCACGGGAGCTGAGAATCCAGAAGTATCCTGACACGCAGGATCAGGCAGCATCTAAGGAAAGAGCAGGAAAGTCAAGAAAACAGCTTTGAACCTGTGAACCCAATTCAGTGTAAATCCTGTGTTGACGTGACTGAGTATAGAAAGAAATGAAGTCACTGGTGCTTCTTTGCAGCAACTGAAGGCCAACCCTAAAGATTTGTGTGTTAGTTTGGTTTTGTTTCCAGATACTCTACATTTATGCGGAAGACTGAATATATAGCCTGTTCTTTTGAGGCTCATCTGAAAAAGCAGACTCAGTTCACAATTTAGATTTCTAAATACGGAAATAAGCTTTTACCTGGAGCGTTTTTCTCCTTTGGAGTTTATACTCTACTTTTGCTTAATCTATCTAGAGGTTTTATCATTGCATTCTTAGATAATCCTGTGTGGAACAGCCACCGCTCATGGAGAATTCAGAAAAGCAGCAACAGCATTGTTGCCCTGTATATCCCGTGCCAGAATCAGAACGGCAGCTCTGTATCTGTGCAGCCTGGTATGATTAACACCGGCTTGCCATTTTACACAGAAACATTAACTCTTCCAAGTGCGTGCTTCCCCCATCCATCCAGCTCCTCGGATAGATGAAATAACTCAGGAAGAGTTAGTTTCCCACACTTACAGAGCTCTATCTGATATTGCAGGTGCACAGCACAAATTGAATTCAATGGAATTTCTGTATACAACAACTGAAGGTTTGGGATCCTAAATATTAACCTTTCTCCACAATAATCATATAAAATGTACTGCACCATAGAAGACCAAAACACTGGGCCTGATCTTGTAAATATGAATAATATGAATCCTGCCATCCTTTTTTTTTTTTTTTTTTTGTGCAAATAAACGTTGCAAGGCTGGGTGCTCAGTGCATTTTCTTTTCCAGCATCCCAAATGGCTGGCGCAGGCTGAGTTATCCAGCAGGAAACTAACTGAGACCCTTTACACCATTCCTCTGGAATAGCACCTGCGCCTTTGTGGCCCTGAACTGCTCCAACAATACAAATTTACAAACAGCTTTTGACACATGACTCAAACATCCTTCAGTATAAGCAAAATCGGGTGTGTGCCACAACTGGCTCGCCTTTATTGTATTATCATTATTACCACTCCCAGGCTTCAGAGAGCCGTGTCTCTCGACACACTTTTTTAGCACCTCTGATAGCCTTCAATCTTCCTGGGATTTCTACCTTTGAACCACAAGTAAACAGCAAGAAAAAACTACATAAACAAATGGGATCACGCAGGATACAAGAAAACCCATGCAGTTAGCTTAAGTTTAACGTTCTTCAACTCTTTTCCTCCCTCCTCTACCCTTGCCCCTGCCCCCCAGGGGAGGTGGGAGGAATGGTTTAAATCAATAACCAAAGGCTTCAATTTTACAAACCCTTGACCCATTAGAGCTCCGCGTCCTCGGCGCACCCGTCATAACCTCCCCCACCCCAGCACGCACACATACACACACGCACATAACACATATATAAAAGAAATACTCCCAGCCTGGCATTAACAATGTTCATTCAGTGCTCTTTACTTAAAGGAAGAAAACAATTAAGTGAAACCTTGAAGTAATCTCATTCTGCCTATTTAGCCTCTTCATCCCTCAATGTGTGGTTAGTAAGTGTTGCAATCAGGGGCTAAGGCCTGCTATCATTCGGCCTTAATTAAAAAAGACACAAGCAGTGGAGCTGTGAATTAGAAATGTAACAACGCACTACCCCTGATTAATTCGAGGCTCATGTTGGATTAATAACTCCAAACAAAGAACAAAAGGAAATTGTTATGCGAATTGCAGCCCTCCCAGGCCAGACAAAGGTCAAATCACAGGATTTCAATTTCATCCGGAGTCGCTTAATCAACTCCCTCGGAAGGAAGACCATATGCAGTCCTGAAAGCTACCCATTGTAGTCGTGTTGTCACTGGACCTGAGAGACGGCACAGAGATAATCCCAACTATTCCCCATCTTTTCTCCTTCTTGGCTGTTTCTTTTCTCTTTTTCTTTTCTTTCTCAGTTTCTTTTTTCTTTTTCCTTTTTCTTTTTGTTTTAAATATGACAAAACCCCTTCATTAGGGCTAATGATTAAGGAATAAGGACACTATCTGTCAGAAAGCGGCTTTTGTGGCTGCTGCCCCGTGGAAGCACCCCGCCTCTCGCTGCCCATGCAGCTGCAGAGGCAGCTCCTCATTTTGAGGGGGGGTCCTCTCCAACAGCTTTGGCGTCATGCAGTCACAAGAAACAGCGCTTGGGGGGTGTGGGGGGGTCAGAACAGGATGCGTTGCACTGATTCAAGGCAATGCCTGCATCTTCATACAGAGGTCTTGTGGGCACGTTAGCTGTGGAAGAACGATGTCCTGAAGACCCATCTCTGATTGAAATTAAGCCAGAGAGAATAGAATCGCATATTTTCTTGCTGTTCGCCCCCAATGAAACGATGATGGAGCAAAGCCGCCCCCAGTTTTCATGATCTAAAAGGCATTGTCCCTCCAGTGTGCAGACACAGAGCATGTTCACCACTCCCACCGAACATGACTTCTCAAGCAGCTCACATGGCAGGGCATTTTATATGGACTGCACAGTTGATCCTATATAAAGAAAAAAAGGAAAGCCCAGGTCTGCCTAGGAACAAGGCACTTCATGCCCAAGAGCAAGTATAAAAGCCTACAGAGACTGAGAAGGAGCAAGGAAGAAACTTCAGGGTGGGGATCTGCAACACGGAGTTCATTCCCACCCTCACTGCCTTCCTGAAGGGTTCTGCCCCATCAGCCCAGTAACAACAGTTAGCCACACGGCTGCCTGCAGCTGGCCCAGCCTGGATGATGCAAGTAGTCTCTCTCTCAGCCAGATCCCTAGTGTTTATACACAACATTTCAAAAGGCATGCCGGAATTTCTCAGTTTTGGGTTTTTTTTTAATATATATTCTGTAACAGCAACACAGTTCAGGACCAAATTTACTTTCTCCAGGAACCAGCTCCAGCAAGGGGCCAAGAGCCGACAACACTTCCCACCTTGATGTGGACCTCTCACTGAAATCAAATAAATTTCTCCTGATTCACATGGAAATGAGATACAAAGATAAGAAACAGTCCTCTTTTACTCTCAAATTCTGGTCCCAGACATATTCAGCGTACGCATTCATTACTGTAGGATTGCTGACAAATGCACCATGGCTCTTTGACTTGATTTTGCCAAAACAGATACCTTAAAGCCAAATAAAACAACAAAAAACCTGGTACTGGTAGCTGTCACTGCATCACTAGTTTCAAAACCTGAGAGCGCCAATCAATAAGAGTTAGGATTCACAAATTAAAACACCTTGGGAAATGCAAATGCAGATTCTGTAGAAACCTCTTACCTGTGTTAGGCGCTGGAATAAAACTGCAGGTCACTCGGTGAACTTAAAAGAAGATCCTGTTTTGACTTTCAGCTTGGGATCATCTCCACTCAGTTCTGTCACAAACTACACTTGGTCCTCTTTCCAAGGGGCGGCTGACACACCTGCTGTCTCTGAATTAGCTGTTGAAGGGGAAGAAGTGGTTTGTGAATTGCCCCGTTCTGAAGCCCTTTCCCACTCAGAAATATATGCCAGCTTTAAATACTAACCCAGTTAATGACTATTCAACTTCCCCGATGCTTTCCTTTTAAGTATCTGTTCACTTTTGCTTTACATATTGATTTCTTAGCATGCAACCAAAAATTAAGATGAAATACCTACTGTGCCACGGAAAAGGGGAGTCACATACTCAGAAACCCTTTTGCCTGCGTTACACCGAGTCATTAAATCCAAATTACATGGAATGCAAATTCTGTTAGACATAAATCCCTCAAATGTTCCACCAGCTCCAAAATGTAAGTGCAATTTTTGAAATCTGTTACTATTAGAAGCTCAGCAACAAATGATTTTATGTGCACTACCAATTATTGTAGCTACTTCCACTCTTTAACTATGCAGCTCCAAAACTTCAAACCATTTACTAGCCCGTAAAAGAAGGCAACCTGTGTGCACATCCCAGTAAAAAGAAATGGGAGGGCAAGCTTGTCCTTTTCCATTATTCCTATTACAAGCTCTATGGAGAAGTTCTTCATCTCCTTGTCCCAGAGAGACGCCACCCTCTTGGAAATATCCTCCTGCTTTATCATGAATTCTGAACCTGAAGTTATTATTATTCTGTGATACGAAACAATAACTTATTGGATAGAGATACGTGACAGCAGCTTTTGAGTAGAGTCAAAGACTTTATAGTGCTTGACTCCATTGCAAAAATCTTCACTGGGAAACCCTCTGCAGCACCTTTTAGGAAAGTGACTGTCTGGTGTTAGTGTTCATTCATCTTAGTTCTTTATGGGAAGCAAAGGGCTCGCTTCCATAAAATTCAAATGGACTCCCCTCAGGTTGCACACCAGCATCTTGCAATACTGTTTTACATGAAGCTTCAACTTCTTGCATCAGCTGAATATAGAAGAATTTTAACTTTCATGTTTAAAGATAGTTAAGTTTATAGCTTTCAGTCTAATAAGGAGAAAGACCGGCCACACATTTCCAATGCATTCTAATTACTCAAGAATAAATATGAGATTTTTCTCCCACAGTTAGCGCACAATCATTAATTTTAGGGCCTAATTTCATAGCCCTGGTCCCCAGGCCCATGAGACGTCGTCACTCTTCTCAATACAGGACATGCATCTCTGGCTGATGGTGTGCAAATAAACGCAAAGACAAAAATGGATGTATCAAGAAAAAACAGCTTAGTATTTGGTCACCATGGTGTCCAAATAAATCCACTGCTATTGTAATACAAAAAAGGCACCTAAGACAGCTTTCTTCTGCTTTCTACAGAAGAAGGCAGGGACGGGTAGGTACTGGGGCATCTGCTTCCCTCCAAGCTCAAATGCTAGCACAGGCCAGGTAGCCAGTAGCTCCTGGAGCTTACACCAGATGAAAATCAACTAAAAACCTGCTGGGGATGGCGAGGAGAAGAACTTATTTAAGTGGCTGCACACCCAACCAGCCCCTACCACCAACTTTGGCACACGTGTTCAGGATCTTGAAATCAAGTCTTGCCCACCTTCATAGCTCCTGCATGTGCTGCTGAGAAAAACAACTTCCAAGCAGCTAACTCTTGGCTGGGGACAGGCATAGCCTAAAACCTTCCCCGTAACACTTCCAGCACAACTGCCTCCCTCTCTGACGCAGCTACATTAAGGCTGGTGGGAAGACAAGGCAAGCCCCAGCTAAGCTACATCTGGGGACCAGCAGACTGCCCCGTATTTCCATGCAATCCCTCAAAATTTCAGGTGGCTTAGAGCCCGTCCCATTCTCCTTGCTTCTCTCAGCTATCTCCAAAGACCGAAGGGGCCTATGAATTTTTATAAATCCCAAAGCATCAACAGCAGGCAAGCATTTAAAGCTGCCCTCAACTTGACTTGCTCTCTTCTTTTCAGTAACCATCTCAAAGCTGTGCACCTGTTCCTTTAAGCAAATAAACCAATAAATTTCTCTGAATTTACTTGACATTTTTTCCAGTCCTCTCCCTTCACTTAGAAGCTGCCTCTTTCTCTTCCCTTCCACTCAAACAAGCCACTGGTGAGAGATATTCCTCCTCTGCAGCTCCTACCAAGTGCACAATAGCTTTCACGTATCTCTACCTCACTGACCCTTCATCTCTTTTCAAATCACAGATAAGAAACAACATTTTCTTATCTTGCTAAGAACTGGGAACACTTTCCACTTCTGTTACAATATTACCTACAATATTACACACCTCTATAAAGCAGTCTAAGAGAAAAAAAAAAAAGCATGGTAGTTTTCTGCCAAATTCCAGGCGACAAATTAGGACTACGATTTTTCAGTGGATAGTACTTCAAACCATACTGTTAGCAAGCAGCTGTGTCAAGAGATTAAATATGAGTGGACACGCAGAGAAAACCAGTTATGTCAAGCGCATTTGTCTCTCTCCAGAAAACCCAACCCAACCAACCAAAGATAATGCGGGTTCTTCTATTCACCTTACCAAAATGCCACTTCGGTTAGAAAGATAAAATCAGAACACGGGAAATTAGGTTTTACTTCTGGATAATTTTTCCAAAGAAGCCCAGCACCTTTGCTTAAGCTCAACTTGAAGAATTGCACGGCATTTCTGAGAGCTGCTGGGCAGCTGCTGCGTTCCCTCTCAGAGGCGGCTGCTCCTCAATACCGGCTGGCATTAAGCAGGGCAGGATACACAACCCTTATTCCCATAAAGCTGTTTAACACACATAATTAGTCCCACTGATATCAACAGGAAAACATGCACTGTAAAAAAGTAGGGCAGGAGAACATTCACCTTTCTGCAATAAAACCACACAACACATACATCCAGTCTAAGCACACTAGAAGTTACTTTCCAAGAAGTCCAAACAATAACTGCCAACATAACCGCACGGATTACATGTTCTTAGTTTATGGAAAAACCGGAGTAATGTCTTGTAACTTTGGTAATGACTATTGTCTGATATTTTATTTTTAGTTGAAGAAATAGGTTTGGTAAGACAATTTTGTGGGAAAAGTCTTTCCTACTTAAAAAAAATATTAAAATGCAACAAACAAAAAAATATCAATATCTCAGTTTTGACAAAATGTCCATGACAGCTCAGACATACGGAAGAGAAGTCCTAGCACCTAGAGAGGCTGGAACTCTGAATCAGGCAGAACAGAAACTTAACCTGTTTCTACCACACCCCCACTACCACTATAGGTCCTGGGGTCTTCTGATTTAGGAATTTCACAATTTCCTTGAAAGATGCAGTTATCATTCCAAGACATAAAAATATTTCATTAATATTTTTGTTTTCATTTTAGGCCAGGTTTAATGGTAACTACGGGGATTGCTAATTACTGTTATAAGTCCAGAAACGGTTTTTGTTTTAGGGTCATTAAAAGTAACTTCCTTGTAAAAGAATCCATAATATTTTCACAAGGTGATGAGGAATCTTACCTAATCCTTCATTACTATGATGAGAAATTGCACAAAGGAATAAGGCCAAAAGTCTACCAAGGTTACCTAAAAAGAAAGATCCTGGAAAGAAGTTCCAGAAGCTTGACAGAACTGGATCCCATGGAGTCTTATTTCACCTTTGCCTTTTTTTTTTTTTTTTTTTGCCTTTTTCTTGTGAAATCTGTCTCCTTTGCTTTGATGCCTTTGATTGAAAGGTATTGTGTAAGTGACTCACGTTTGCACAGCTCAGAAACATGAGCACCAACAAAAGCCAAAACATACAATTTGGTATATTTGCTTGCTGACTAAACACTTTTTCTTGTATCTTCCTTTGCTTGGAGGGTAAATTGTTAGTTTCAAAGCAGAACGACTGCTTCAGTAAGTTGGGTAGCAGACTATTGGTACAGTGTGATAATTAAGGGATCTTAGTTCTTAAACAATGCTGATAAAACAGAAATCCCTCTCCCTTTTTTCTGGATTACCTTTAGAACTGAAATCAGAGCACGCTAAATGAATAATAATTTGCACCTTCTGTGAATGATAGAAGATTGAATCAAATTTTAACTAGACTCTATTTGTAAATCCCTCAGGATGACATAATTACTATTCAACACATACCTTAATTAGCTGTACACATCTATTTCATAGTATTTAACAGGTTTAAACAGCTTTTATTGTCTGTTGAATGGATGTTCCATTCTTATCAAAATGAAAATAATCCTGAATTTCCCAAACTGGAAGAAATTTGTTCACAGAAGTCACGAAATGACCTGGAAATTGCTGTCCCTGTAGTCAAATTGTTATCGTTTTGTTAGCATTTTTAATTTTGTTGCAAATTCACTAACAGTACAAATAATTGATAATGCACTGATGTGAATTATTGTTGCTGCTGCTTCTTTCTTTCTGATGAAAAAAAGATCATAGCTGCACTATCTACTCAAAAAAATCTACTCAAACTTTTGCACAGAATTTGAAATGAATACAAGACAAGTTGGGACACAATCTCTTTTTCTGGTTTGGATTACAGTATGACCTTACCTCTAGAAAGAACTATCACTTTCATTGCTCCACCATGGATCAGAACCAGCCTGAAATTTGGCAAGCCGTACCTTCAGGTGAAACCAAAGAATTAGCATTTGAGACCTTGATCCTCATGTTGCGTAAAAGCAGGTACTTGCTCACACGCAGAGGCTGTTCTTAAAACTCCTGGGCTCCGCAGAGCAACGCGTCTCAGGTCATACGCTGCAGGCTGCCTTAGCGAAGGCTGGGCGCCCCTGCCACGAGCCGAGGCTTGCCGCCGAATCGCAAGCACAACCTTCCCTGAAACGCTCTGCCGCTTAATTTTGCTGACAACAAAAGCAAACGACGACGACAATGATTATGTGCAGACACATATGCATGTGGTATGTTTTCATTATTTTGTCAAACTGCCCCAAGTGAGATTAAAACGTTTACTTAAGTACTTATTTTATACTCTGTGTCATTTGCTTTCCGTTCTCCTTAAAATTTAATGTGAAAGACGTCTGGCTCTTCAGCACAACTCGCTGTTCCCGGGGCCAAATCTAAATGAAGATGTTGAACACACGGCGAAATGACAGAGGCTGAGCCCGGCGGAGACAGGAAGGCAGGACTAGAAGAGCCGTACTCTCCTGGCCACCTTGGCTTCACTGGGACCAGAGAGAAGCCAAGACCTCCTCAGCCACAGTAACGGAGCACTGCCAGCACCTAAGAGGATTGGGAAAGGGGAAGACCGTGCAGGATGAGGCACGCATCTGTGGGATAGGAGAAACTAAATGACTCGAGGAGAGGACCAATAATTTGAAGGATATTTTGGGTACTACCCCTTCCAACTACCCAAAAGTCAGCAGACCGGTGCTTAAAGTCATAAGATTTGCCATAAACAGTGAAGCTTAGAAACAAAAAAGACCCAAAACCGTACACAAATGCCTTTCCAATGCATTTGAGATCCTTCTGTTTTTATCTTTCTCTTATTTATTTCAAGTTTTCCACTGCAATTCATTGAAGTCAAAATTTACTTTTACATAAGTGGAGGTAGAGATTCTCACACTATTCGTGTAATCTCAGAATGGGGCTTTATAAGACACATTACATATTGTAAGCTTTATGACAAAATTGTAGGCATGGTGTTGGGAAACTAATCTGTTTTGTCACTGAAACAGAATTAAGTAAAACAAAATAAAAATAAACTCATTCAGTAAGGAATGTTTCTCATTTCATAGTTATGTTTATGTGTTTATGGTGAAACTGTAAATGCCCAATCATTAAGAACTAAAAAGATAAGGATCACTCTTAAATATATCAATCTGACCCTGTATCTTTCTCAGCAGATTTAGGGATGGAAAAAGAAAAAAAAAAAAAAAAAAAAGGGGAGGAGGGGAGGGTCTTTATGCCAAGATGCTTTATACCTTCCCAGCACCTTCCCTTGCACCTAAGTTTCAGCCTAGCCTTGCTCTGGTCTCAGCTGTAGCAACATTCCCAACAAGAGAAGGTAATTGGGTCCCCAGCCTTTCTGGAAACTCTACAGGTTAGAGCCAACACCTGCAAATCCACTCTAAGCATCAGAAACTTATTGGATGGCAGCGCAGGCTGGGAACAACAGGCTGCTCCGCTCCCATCACGTGACCCTGCAAACGAACCAGGCTGCAATCTCCTGCGCCAGCGTCCGGCCCGGAACAGCCCGCAGGTTCCTCCCGGACAGCACACTGCCGGAACCTCATTTGGAGGTGACAAAAAGATGGACCTCATGTTGCTGCACTGCATATCTATCTTCAAGTCATTCCTTAGGAAAGACAAAAGCTATTTGTAGTCTCCCCAGTAAACTCGCTCTTCTCGATTTTCCTAACATCACACTGAAACTTTCCTGCCTGTCGTCTCGGTCACTTATTTTGTATGGGAAAAACTGCAAACCATGGGGAGCAAAAATACTGCCATATGTAATTACTGCGCAGCGTTAGAATATTCCTGGATATTCTCTAACTACATAGAGTACTGTTAATACGCGTATCCAAAAAAAAAAATCATATCGATTACTTAAATATCATACTGGAAAGAGAAGTAGTTTGAGCTCAACCGGCTACCCAGGAAAAACTACAGGAGGCCAAAGAAGCATTTACAATTCTTTTCCGCTTAAATGACATCATCTGTGAGGAAACATGCATTTTGACGGAGTGCATTATAGAAGACCATTGTGAGGGTTTAAAAAAGCATGATAGGAGATCCAGATAGCAAAGATATGCCATCTTGAACCTTCTAAAAAGGACAGTAGTATCAGCTCACATGGATCACCCACTACGTTCGGTCCCTAACTGAATCCTATTGCCTTATAATACTTTTGCTATATTACTTATTATTTGCCTTATCTATTATTTGCATTGCAGTATCCCCAGCAAGGCCTCCAGGAAAGCCCGTAGGAGTATTTTCATGTTTGGCTGATTAGTTTTGCATCTGCATAAAAATATTTGCCTTGTTGCCTGAAACCTTGACTTCAGTGCGGAAACGCACAAAAAGCAGGAAATAAATCTGATCTTTATGTTTTCCATCGCCAAGTTAATAAAATGTTTAAATAATTAACTTAGAATAATTAAAGATGAAGTCAAAAATATGAAGAATGTCTTTAAAGCTATAGTGTGTCAAATTCCTGAAAGCACTAAGTCTAAGTTCTGCTGAAGCCCCAAGTAACTGAAAATCTGTTGAGCGGAGAGTACGGGCGCCTGAGCCATCAATGGCCATTTCACATTTGCCTTAATATCTCTGTGGAATATGTGACTGCAGAGGTCAGCTAGGATGATATCTGCTGTGTATGGCTGTGATTCCACCAAGAGGGCAATAGCACTTTCATGTGAAAGCCATTCTGTGGGTAACACGTGGGGAAAAAAACCCCACCCGTATGTGAGCCTCCAGAAGAAAGAAAACTTGACAAAAGCATCAACTTTGCAGTGTTGGTTCTTCTCACAATGAATTAGTGTAAACAGAGATATTGTCTCTACATATTGCATGTTGGCACAACCACAGTTCATTCTTGTGTAAATAATGTAGGATAGCGTTATAAAAATTGCAAATATGGCACTTAATTTTACTAAAGAAAACAACTGATGCAATAGCAACTACAGCAAAATTGGGATGGTAAATAGGTTATTTTTTATCAAACTTTTCCTTGGGCCTTTCTGATAGTTAATAAAGATACTTTATGGAAGCCATGCACTCAGTCACTCTGCCTATGCTAATTAAGTTGATCCAACCAATTTCAATCGGGTGGCAGAAGACTCTACAATCCTACAATAGGAAAGGGCGATACAACTAAGTCAGCTAAGTGATTTGGCTTTATTATTTCCATTGACGGAATCTGAAATAATAATTCCTGGACTTTGATTAATTTGGACCTAGAATAACAAGATCGTTGGATGCAGAAGTCAGTCAGACATGGAAGGAAGAATGGAATAGATTAATTCTTACCAGCCATTTGCTTTGGAGAGCTTGAGCTGACAGGCATCACCTTATTCTCAAAAAATTAAAAAAGCTCCAAGTGGGAGTTGCCATGCAGTGGGAAAAAGTGAACAGCATATTTGGGATCTGGTAGGCAGAATACATCTGAAAAAAAATTTGCTCCTAAGTCCCAAAGTACAGCAGATCTGTGCCCTGATTAGCTTACATTCATCCAAACCTTCTTCTGTGCCCTTCTGTGCTTAGATTAGGCTGCGCACACAACCTATTTTCTATTTATGCAACATCTGCTCTGCTTTGAGATTGCGAGCAAGAACATTTCCAGGCTCCAAAGCAGGATGAGATTACAGACTGGCAAACTGAGCTGGATAAAACAAGGCTGGGGCCACAAGATTTAGGTTCAATTCAGATTATTTAAGATTCAAAAAATGTCTCTATTTCGCTTTAACATAAGTGATTTCCCACATTTATACCTCCTTGCAGTTTCCAGAAGTAAGGGAAACAGACTGCTTAATTAGTATAAGTTCATCTAGTGCTGTTCTCTCACATGACCAGAGTGCCAAATCTTGTGGATATCATGTGTAGTGCCATAATTAAACCTTCATCCCTGATTATTCAGAGCTCGGAGAATCATCTAAGCCTTGTCATCCGGACATGGTGATGTTCTCTTACTACTGGAACGAAGAGGGGAGTCCGGGAAGAAAGGGGACGTCCAAGCACAGACGATGCCAGTAGGAAAAGCGCCCACCTTGTGGGGAAGTTTCAGGGACTGAGAGGGGAAAGAAGCTGCAGTGCTGCTGAAGTGGGGGGAGACAGTGGGGGTGGCCACGCAGGATCCCCCTGGTCCCACATTGCCCTGGAGATGGCCATTTCAAAAGAACAGGAAGGGGGACCCTTTTTCCGAAGGAGCAACTAGCAATGTCTGTGGTAATGTCTGCAGTAAAATTAACACTGGTTCATCTACGTGGGCAGCAGGACCATAATATGATGTGCCGCAGCGACAGCCACTATATATGGAAGATCTATTTAATTTTTTAATTTTTTTTTAATAGCAACAGGCAGAAGGTTAAACATCTAACCAAGCTGACAACCTCAGGGCTGACCGACAGGACCACAGAGCTCTTCTTACCTTCCTGCTGGACTTGGCTTCACTGATTGCATCTCACACTCACTGTCAAAGTACACGTGAACTAAGGAGATGCTGCTGCTATTGAACTGAGAGTTCAACAGCCCCACTGACACTCTGGGAACCCACAAGCTCACAAAAAAAGACCCAGCTCAAATTCAGGAGCTGGCCAGAATGATAGCGGTTTACCAGTTTGATTGTCCAAATACTTTCATCTGGGTTCAGTGGAATAATAGTTCACTGATAGCCTTAAAAAAATAACTAAAAGAACACCCACTAAAAAAAATTAAATAAACCCTTCTTTACTTGGCCATGAGTGAGGGATTCTTCCTTCCTTGGAGGAGGCTGCAAGACAAGGAATGCCATTCAGCTAATAGGGACTGGCTGCATCAAAAAGCAGCCAGGATTTCTCCCTCTCCCCATTCTTCCCCTCCCCAACACAATAGACCTGAAAACAAAAGACAGATTATTAGGTTTAAGTATGTAGCCCATTCTCCACATACCCCTTCCCCCCTCCTCCCACCCCTTCTTCGGCACATCTGGTAACCATGTGTGGCAAGTGCTAATGAAGACTTTCCTGAGCGAGCTACAATTAGTTCCGACTGCTGTTCGCCTCTCTCGGCTGTTCCGAGGATAAAACCCAACACAACACAAAACAAAATCTTCCCTTCACTGTTCCTGAAACCTCCTCCTGCCCCTGGGATTCCCCCTCCTCACCATGCTGCTGAAATTAAAACAAAAAAAAGTGTAAGCAAATACTCTAAGGCTCTCTTCCGCCTGTTTTTTTTTTTTCTTTTTTTTTAAATCGGCATTTTATTCATTTTGATTGAACACGACAGGCAGGCAACAGTGTTTCTATGATCCTGTCTACAATAGAGAATTGTTAAACAGATGTCCATTTTTTTTTTTCCTTCTAGCCTGGCAATATTATACACATAGCAGTTTTATCTGCTTGAGCAGATCAAATTTGTGTGTGTGTGTGTGTGTGTGTGCGAGCGTGTGTGTTGCCATTTGGAGTGATTAGAATAAGCCGCACAGAGGCAAGATGTATTGTGCACAATTAAGCCCATCTCCAGACCGCACATTTTTGTTTACTCTTGGTCTCTTCTCCTCTCCCCAATCAAGCTACTAATAGAGCTGTTTCAAGTTTCAACAAGGACCACATTAGCTGCTGGTCTCCACATGAAACAGAATGCCAAACCCCAGCCTCTCCCCAAGATCTAAGCGCCAGCCTCCCCGTCCTCCTTTACATTTCTCTCTGAAACCGCCGTGGCCCTCACCTTCGAAATTCCTAACGATTCCCCCTAGTAGACACTCCCGGCGCAACGCAAAATTTCACAGTGTGAGACTTTACATATTCTTTGTCGTTTCCCTCAGCTGTGTCACGCAACATGATTGCCACTGACCAACCCCTACTTGAAAGTATGTTCCCACTAAACAAACAATCTGGATAATTGCTGTAGAAGTGATGATATCTGCATACATCATATTTCAATTATACCTTATTCACGCAAAAAATGGCTATGACCCTCCTACGCCTTTTGAACAGTGCTGTATATTGAAATGCAAAAAACTAAGTTCTAAAAGCAGAACAAAAGCAAAACTGATTCTTTAAAAGGAGTTATTCTCTTAAAATACGCACGTATCTACTTGCCAAATGATTTCTCAGAGAAGATGATAGGCTGGAGTAATGCAGGGAGGGAGGAACAAAAGGCGTTTTAATCATGGTTCGGATTAAAGAGTTGTATAACAATTGCTCTCCCTCCAGGCATATATACTGTACACGCTCACTGTAAATGATCAGCATTTAAAGAAACAAAGTGCACCACAAAGCATTTAACATAAAGACAGCTGCATATACATTAACACTTTATTAATCAAAAGACACTGGGCATCTTTCTCACTCCTGATACCGGAAAACAGCACATTCACACACAGGACCGAGAGTCAAAGCCAGGCAGGAACGTAGCTTCTCCCCTACCCTAAGTTCTTAAAACCCGCAAAACAAACAAACAAACAAACAAAGGCTTGAGACGCTTTCTAATTTGACTGCCTCTTATTTTTGAGGGCCTCTTTTTGGTTAAAACATACTGCTTCATCTCCACATAGTCTTGTTTTTCTCCCCACCTAGCAGGGAGTAGAGCAAAGCTGTCACACTCCTAGCAATATTTTTCTATAAAACATAAATTTTACACTTTGAAAAAAGGCTAATTTTACTGGTAATGAATACCAGTAATAACTTAATGAGTCACCACAGTACACACTTTAAGGAGGAGCTGGTGCTAATGCGTGAATAATTATTGACACAATTAAGTGCCCAACACTGGGCCTGTTAAACCGCTTCTGGCACGTGAGGGCTCCTTAATGGCTCCGCGGTATCGTACAATGACCCTAAAAGGTTTTAAAGTGTAGAGAGCTCCCCTCTGCTACCGCGAGGGATCCTCGGATCTCAAATCCTGTTCCCCGCTAGATAACATTGAATTGCTGAGGATTTACATCCCATGCGGGTTTCACCCTGTTGCCAGGCTGAATAATTAGCTATTTACCGATTCAGTAAACAGCAAGCTCACCCTTTGACCTGCCTTGGTATAGACTGTCTGGTCCGTAACCCTGCCGGGGGCTTCCGCCTGCCTAATGGTCCCTCTGTGAGCCGGGGCTGCCGCTGGAAACCAGGCTGCTCCCTTCCCACCGCCGGCTCCCAAGCTCAGGACCCCAGCGCCACGCCGGTCATCGAATCCTCAACTCAGTGGCCAGGGAGGGAATTAAGCTCCAGCTCACCTACAAAAACTTGCTTGAAATTGAAAAAGAGTACTTGGCACCAAAAAGTCGCCGAGTGAAAAATCTCCAAGCTGTTTTGTCTAACAGAGCCCACCACACGTGTGCACCCACCCCGAGATGCTCAAGCCCCCTCAGTCCCGTTGCACACACTCAGCTTCTCTGTTTTACAATACGTGCAAACATACAGATGTCCCAATTAAACACAAACCAAATCTTGGGCCCCGTCGCGCATACCACGCTTATCTCCCCCAAGTCCGGCAGAATCGCTGGAGATATTTGCAAGGCAACATTATCATTGGGAATGCTGTAAAAAAGTCACCTCTGGCGAATAATTCTTGACCATGTTTCACAAGAAGGGCACTCGTGTCTTCCGAACGGACGGGGCTGTCTCTTTAAGTTGAAATGCCCTGCCAAGACGCCTCATCAGTTAGCTGGAGCAACACATGCATGCACACAAAAATTGACCTTTTTTTCTGTCATCCTGAACTCCCTCTGACCTTCCCCAAGCTATTCCAGCATGCGCGTAGGTCCATTAGATAGATGGACAGATAGACAGATGGGCAAGCAGACAGACAAATCATAATATTTTATATTAAAATCTGCACGGCCCGAGTACTGCATCTCCAGTGTTATCACCAAGGGAGTCCCCAGGCCGGGGTTAGTAAGAGTGTGTTTGAGCAAGTAATGCCGTGGTCGCACGCCGGCTGCAAGGCAGCTATCACGTCTGAGACACACGAAAGGAGAATAGGGGGATCCTCTGGGACAGCCCTGCATAGCCCTCCTGGTCCTCCCAACGTGAGCATGCCATTAAGGGGAGTGGAGGCAGTAAGAACAATTACAAGAAAGTGGACAATTAAGCGAGTTATAATTAAATTCTGCACGCAGCTGCCCTGTGAAAGACTGTGTGGCAAATAGCTGGCTAGTCACTACCGTGTGGGAGTCTCCTGCGCTCCAGAGCTGCTCCAACGGATGGTGGTAGAACGCCATGCCACGAGGAGGAAGGACAGACAGACAGGCTGAACCGACAGCCTGTATACCTGTTACCCTGGGGATAACCGAATATCCACAATGGGCAGTTGGAGAATCCTCCCTCCTTCTGCCATGGTTTTCCTGTCTGGCTTTAGCAAAACACTCAACTGCTCTGCATTTTCTCATCTGTGAAATGCAAATAAAGATGCTACCACCTTTGTAGGACGTTGTAAGCACATATTCACATATTTGTTGTAAGCACTTTAAACCTATGCGTTGTACTGTAACAAACAAGAACAGGAAAACCTGACTGACCTGAAAAATACATGTTCTGAATTAAAAACTACCGAACGCTCACTCTAATACTTCTCACACAAAAAGCTTGGAAGGGAGATATTTCTTCAAAAAAAAAAAAAAAAAAAAGGCTTCATTCATTTCCATTTATCAGATAACTGGAGATATAAACCCCAGTCCTTGCTCCTGACAGACACCACAGGCCAACATCCAGCTTACTGGGACCTGGAGCACAGCTACTGGTTGACCACGTCCCATGTGATGACACATTCCTACTGATGCAGTTCCACCAGACTTCCCACAACCCAAGGTCCTACCTGAAACACCAGAAGTAAGTGTAAGTTGGGAAGAAAATTGGCAGCACGCATGAGGAACCTCTGAAACTGTACAGTAAAGAAATTGAGATTTACTGGGGGCCACAGGAGGATAAGGCAGACTTTGCAACAGCTTAGCAGTTTGTGCACCCTTTCCTGAGAGGAGCATCCCCCTCGTTTCTCCTTCAAGGTCTGTATCAGGCAGGCACCGGGTACTGCCCGTGACTACACCTGGGGGCAGCAATTGGGGAAGAGACCCCTCTTCCCCTCCACTTAGGAGCCAGGCACCTACAAGTCTGGGTTTTATAGACACCAAATTCCTTTCAAGGATTTAGTGTCTCTTTAGTTATGCTCATAAAGGCAGTGAGTCAGAAATAAACCTAAGCACCTCCAGGACACAGTCAGGAGATGGCCACAAATCATCTTCTCACCAAGAAAGGTCCTGCAGTGCACTGCACAGTGGCAACACAATGCACCTTCGAAAGTATTTCTGCTTGTCCAAAAAAACCCCAAACCAACACCAAACCCAAACCAAAAAAGCTGCACGAGCTATTCGAGGAAAAAAAATGGGTTTTTTTTTTTGGTTCAAAGGCAAAAAGTTACTGAGTGGCAAAGCAGTAGTGGGCTTTGTCACTTGGAAATCAATGAGCTGCCAGCGAGAGTTTTGCCCGTAGCTATATCATGCCAGCTTAATGGCACCAGACTCTTCATAAATGGCTCTTGACCTCTTGCCCTAACTCGCAGCAGAAGACAGCTGATCTAACAAGAGCGGTCCTGCAAAGCCAGCTTGGGAGAGCTGGTGTGGTTGCATTAGAGCAGGATTTCAGCGCCGCTCCGCTGAGCCGCCGTGCGGCCTGCGCTGCCGAGACCCAGCCCTGGGTAACTTCCAAGCTGCCCTTTCTTTTCTGTAACAAATCAAACGTGCAACACAACATTGCCACATCTCCCATGAGTATATTGACACAATTGGGACTTCAACCCCAATTTTGCTTTGTGTTTTTCAAATGGCTTTATTTATCTTAAGATAAAGCGCATGTACTTTACCAATACGCTTAGGGCCTGATCCAGGGGCCAGCCGTGTCGGGGAAGTGGAGGCAGTGAATATAGTGGGCACTGGGTCGCCTGAGGACGGGGCCCCTCCTGAGGTGCTGACCTGTGGCTCAGCTGCAACAGGAGCCAGAGAACCCTGAGACACTTGCAGAATTAGTCCCCCTAAAAAAAGAAAGAGACGATGAATTTTTTATGACTTGCAGCGCTAAACGTATGTTTTGAAGTCAGCTGGTACAAAAACTGCAGGGAAAAGGAATCAAACTTTAGGCTGTTGGTCATAGGTTTTTAGATTGTGGAGCAGAAAAAAACAGACATTGTGTTTGCATTCTATTTCTGGGCCTTTTAAGCTGTAACAGCATGAGTGGTATTTGCATCAGGAGTTACCATATATCATTGCAAGCAACATATGCATAGATGGAAAAAAGATGACGGCAGCAGCAGGTTCAGTGAAATCTCAGGATCTCTCTGTGATAGGGACCTGCTAAAGGTTTGGTTTTATTTAGCGTAGCTTAAAATGTCATTGGCATATGTGTTTCTCAATTAACACCAATTTAATACACTCCAGAAGTGTTCTATTCTAAGAGCAGGCTTCAGAGTTTACAAAGGATCTAACCTGACATTTCAGTACAGGATACCCAGCCCCATTTACAATCAGGAAAGCACATTATGAAGGCTAGATTTTTTTTCTTTGACATTGTGTAACGTTGCCTCTAATGATAAATACAAAAGTCAGAAAATCCTAGTGAACAGTGCTGTAGTATGGAAATTATGAGTCCCTCCAACCTCTGTGAGTCACTCACATCCCCAGATGAAATGGTGCCTCGCAGCAAATGCAGAGATTCAGGAAGAGGATGGCTGATTTTCCTTCTCAGTGCCTCACCAATGCTGTACGTTTTGCTAAAACTTCTCAATTGACAAACTGCAACTCACCAACAGAATAGGTTATAAATATATTTTTTAAAAACCAACAAACCCCAAATACAATGAGAAGTAGCGAATAATCCTGAAAACCCTGGGCTTTATGTCAAAAATCTGAAGAGAGAAAGATTTACTGGTGATGGCTTCCTAAATGATAAATACAGATGTCCAACAGGATCCCAGAAACCAACTCCTGAAAAGCTAAAGGATTATTTATTAACCAAAAGGATGAATAAAGAATAGGCAAGTATCATTTCATATGAACTTTACACAGACTATATGAATGTCTACAATCTATTTAAAAAGAGCACCCGGAGTTATTAATATTGATTTTGGAATATACAATTCATTACATATAATGGGCCAAATTCAGCCCTGGTGAAACCAGTAACTTCAGAGAAGCTGTATGAGACAGAAATCTCTCTCTCCAAATAGAGTGAAGTGTTTATTCTGAAATCAATAACAACAGAGTGTACATTCAAAAAACATTGAAAAAAAAAAAAGGTTAAAGTCAAGCATTTCAAAGTTAGGAAATACTGGCATTAAACTTGCCCATTAATTCTGTACTGTTGTGTGTCCATCCTCTGCCCTGAAGAGGGAAAACTAGCCCAGGTTCTTGCAGTTCAAAAGTGTATCACAGGGCATTCACACAAGAGGGCAGAAGTGTGATTGGAGGGACAACCTGAATTTGGCCTTAATTGTCAATGTTTGGCTTTGCAATTTGCTTTAAACATTGTTTTGGTGTGAACTTTCCTCCTTTTCTGAAGGGAGGGAAATAAATAAAAACTAAGTATATTACATACAACAGCTGAAGCTTTCCAAATCCTATCTCCCTGGCAAGGTTTAGCTTCTGCTAAACAGAGTTCACCTGTTTTACCTTCTGTTAAACAGAAGTCTACCACTTGAGCTTTGGGGTATGAGCTGGAGTCTGCAGAAAGTTGGGTACAGTCTGGTCTGTAGCCAGGACAGCCCACCACTTTTTCCCATTTCCCAGCTACATTGCTGGGGAAACTCCAGCCAATGCCAGCCCAGGGAGGGAGAAGAAGGGGAAGTCGGATGTCCAGGGAGGAGGTTGGGAGAGCACATGCTCCCCGTCCTGCTGCAGCTGCTCTGGCAGGTCCAAGGGCACCCGGCACAGTATGTGCCATAGGAATGGAGGTGGTTTGGTACCAGCTGAGCTCAGCTCCTTGTAACACCCTTGTTTGGCTGATGTGACACTGTGACATGCTTCCTAGACAATGACGGTGAAAGTGAAATGGCGACTTTCATAGGCTTGTATCACCGCCAGGTTGGAACACAGCCTCGTGGCATGACAAAATTGTACTTCTGAAACCTGGAATTTTTTTCAGTAATAAATTTTAAAGAGTGCCAAAGACAGAGTAAGCATTAACGCTTTTTGGTCCAACAGGATCTTTTAAAATTCATAGAGGTAATCTAAATGCAGGGGACTGCTACTGTCTCTTGCAATAAATAATTTGGAAGAATCTTGCTTTGTAACAGCATTCTCACCTACACGCTGTCTAGAGCATGTGTGTTTGTATATACCCATATATATAAACACGTCCTTCAATGCACATGGTTGGAAAGACTTCATCCTGAGCATGACTTGCCAGGAAACCTGGAAAATTCTGATATATAACGAGTTAATATTTTAACAGATGTGCACCTTCAAAATGAGAATTTAATCCTGAATTTGATCAGGAACGCGTGTTGAACTCTGCTATAGGGAACACTGAAATTCAAAATCATTATCCAAGATCTTCCTTCTTCTTTAAATCAGAGGAAATTTTGTGCTTCGGTTTCTCCAATTCCTGGTTCCAGTGCAAGCCTAGTGTTTCTCACGTTGTTTTGGTCCTTTGAAAACTGAACTCAAAGGACAAAACTCACTCACCAGGCACCAAAAGGGTATTCATACTGCATAACTTCAGCCACCTAACTGTTCATAGAGGCCACTGAGGTTCCTAGCATGGCTGCTCTGAAGCCCACTTTGGATGAGCCCGCCTGTCTCTATTCACTGTACAGGTGGCTTTGGCTCCTAAATTAGGTACCTAATTCAGATGAGGTTACATGGTGTGACAATTTCATCCTCAAGCCCTACTGTAGCATGTATATATACGTGCTAGTCAGCCACAAGCTAACTCAATCCCAAATGAGTGGGGTCTGAGTTAAATTCAGGTTTTAGATAAAAATGTGCCTAAGAAAGTGCAGATCTAGATGCCCTCAAGCTCTAAGAATCAAAGATCCTATCCTAGGTACAAATTTCTCTGACCTACCTATAGCTTCGGCTGGAAATTTGGATTATTCTTTTCCTAAAAGAAGCTATAAACTCATTGTCCAAAGGTTCCTTATTTGTTTTATTCCAATCACATGGTGATGTTAACATCCCAATTTTTGAGTGTTCAGTTATCGTTACTGAACTGTTTTTATGATATACTTCCTAAGCGTCAGAGAACTTTACACAGGTACAAATACCATGCTTGGCATTTGTGTATCACTCCCATTTAAAGCACTACCTCCCTTCCTTCTTCCCCCCACCCCAGCTCACAACACACAGCGGTGGGAAATGAGCAGGCAACTATGTCCTGTTAAAGCTGTAAAAAAAAATCCTACCAGCACCATGCAGTTATGGTTGAACCAGGCAAAAGGCATGCCTCAGTGCAAGTTCTCCACCTGTGCTGGATGTACAGCACCTGAAAGGGTTAAGAGAGCGAGGAGAGCTTTCAGAAATACCTAGAAACAAGGATACCTGCAGGGCGTGCTCAGTTTGTTTTGAAGATGTGTTGTTCTAACACAGTGGTTTACCAGTTGAATATATTGCTATTTGATATCCTGCTAGACAACTCTGTGGCTGGAGTTGTGTGTCAGATCAGTTAAGCTTTCCGTCAGGATGTTCACTTCAGCGATGATCAAACCCCGGGCTTGCCCGCACAGGCAGGCCCACACGACAGGCCCAGGCTGCGGTGGGACTGTACTGTGCAGGAGCCCTGCTGCGTTCCCCCCTCCTGGGCTGCCCTGGCGAGGGGCAGCTCCCTCGGCACCCCTGGGAGAATCCTGCACCCCGTGGGGCATGCTCACACAGAGGAGAAGGGAGCTCAGAGACTTGTCTGCTACATGTTCACGCACTGCTTCTCCTTATTTCTAGCCTAAGTTACTCCTGCTCCTACCTTTTCTGTCCTTTCATGCCTTCTTCTGGGGGCTTTAATTTATATTACTTTTTTTTTTAAATCAAGAGACAGGTGCATAAGATGCCCTCCTCAAGTCAATGCCTACCCTCTTCCTAGGAGGACAGGAGAAGGACTCCCATCCTGCCAGTCTCCTCTGCGCCCATTCGACTTGACTTGGTGGTAATGCGTGTCCGCCCTCCACTCCAGCAAATAGACAGATTCTCCCAGAGTGATTCACCAATCTTCCCCCTCTGTATTGAATTAATCCAAATATGTTTCATGATAGAAAATTTTGCCTCTCCAGTACGTTGTCAAGACCCATTTTCATAGAATCATAGACTGGTTAGAGTTGGAAGGGACCTTAAAGATCATCTAGTTCCAACTCCCCCTTTCCCCCCCACCATGGGCAGGGACATCTCCCACTAGACCAGGTTGCTCAAAGCCCCATCCAGCCTGGTCTTGAACTCTCAGCACTTACAACTGAGGTGCCCAAATATTATCACTGTCCATAATAGAACCGACTGCTCGTTGCTTCCTGCCTCTTCACCACAAAGGACTTTTCTTCACATCCTAAAGTAACCGCACTTTCCTAATGGCCTCCTGTGAGGGAATTTATACAAAGCATTTCAGCACTTAAATAAATCATATCCCCAGTTGTTCCCTGACCACTATTTTGCAAACTCTTCCTAAGAAGGAGAAAAAACAATCCAATTAGTTAATCTTTGCACTGTACTTTGAAGATGAGAAGTGCTGTATCTGTTTAAACATTCTTACATTACCCAGTGTGTTGCTTTTAGTTCAGTCTCCTAAACTGATCAGGATCCAACACTGGCCCTCGTGGGAACCAACCCAAGTAGCCCCGTCTGCCATCCTCACTTTCTGCCTTGTTGAGATGCTCCTCAGACGCCATCACTCTCCACACACACAGCAATATCCTCCCCAGAAAGAAAATCCAAAACGCCCTCCAAATCCTAACTCTGTAGTTTGGCTGTGTACTACAGAGCTTTTTATATAAATAAACACGTGCTCAAAACTCTCACTGGTTTGGGGACAGATCCTGACCCCTTTACCCATATACTCATTAATATTCATTTGCACCAGCGATGCTGGATGAACAGCTGACTGTTGGGACAAGGGAGTCACAGTACAAAACCGACATGATTTTGGAATTTTCGCTGCCATGCAAACCAGCCGGAGAGTTACTAAAACACAACAAAAGTAGCAACAACTTCTAATCAGAGCGTCTCCTCGGGTCTGGAAGGGAGTTTGGTGAAGAAACAAGCCAGATAGAGTAAGATCAGCTCTCTAATTTACAACACAAAGCATCAATTAAATAAATTAATCAAAGGACAATTAATTTCTTGTACAGTAGCAGGAAATTCAGACCCCACTTGTGCTGCACATGCAATGGGTTTGGAAGCTGGCTAGACCCCACGTCGTGTGGTTTTTATTGCCGAGGAGCTGGTATTATTTCTCTTTCATCCAATGCCTTAGCTTTTTGTTTTCTGTTTTTAAGCGAGGGTTGCGGTTGCTTCTAACCCATATGTCTCTAGTTTTGAGCCGCGTGGTTTGCCCCCTCTGTCTCTCATCATTGCTTTTGGCCCAGTTTCTTGACAGGAAATGCGAGATTTATTTTATCTGGCCTGAACTACATTGTTCCTTCCTGACTACTGGTGTTACTTCACTCCAAATAACACGGCTTTGCGCTTACTGCCTGCGCAAGGTCAAAGCCTGAGGGGAACAGGCATATTCAAGAGAAACGGTGAGAGAAGGGGATAAGGCTTGAGGGCAAAAAAGACAATAAAAGGCAGAAGGCAGGAAGAGAAATGGAAAGAAATTAAGACGTGATGTAAACAGTTTTGGTTTGGAGGAGATCCCCCGTTTTTCTCCAGCCATCAATAAGCAGAATAACTCTTGGATACCAATTCAAGCCAAGTTAGCAATGCTAAAGTTATCAACTGAAGCCAGACATTGCCAGGTAATTTAGATCCTAAATTCAAGCAGAAAAACAGTTACTAAAATTGGTACAAGAATTTTTAAAACGTTGCTGAAGATTTTCAATCTTTCTCCGGTCACTCAGCAGAACAAGCAGCGCAGAAATGTGAAATACATCCGCGGTTAAGAGGACAGCAAGCTGAATGCAATCAAACATATAAATGCTGAAAACCAAACACCAGTTTCTAAATGAATTACATTTGAGTTCCTCTGGCGCTTGTAGAAGGCTTTGTAAATTTTTGCCTACTGTCACCAAGTATATAGTAAATAAACTTGTAAGAGGTGGGGCAGGGTCTGCGCTGGGCATTGCAGCTCTGCTGAAACCCATGGCACTCAAGCTGCCCAAGAGCAGAACAGCCTTGCAGATGCCAGACTGCTTTTTGACTCAGCAAAAGACTAAAAAAAACCCCAACTTTCTCCATATACCTGACCTAAAATGAATCCAAAGCAACAAACAAAGCTAATTCTCCAGCCAGCAGAGGCACATACCTTACCAGCATCCCAGCCTCTGAGCGAGGAATGCAGCTTCAGCCTGCCCACTTGCTTGCTTGCTTTTATCCTTGAAAGCGGACTGAAGTTGATCACAGCTTCAAAAAAGCAGCAGGGTAATGGACACTTTTGCCTAAAACACACCCAAACACTAGATTCAAGTACCTCTTTCAGATTGAATTCTTTATCTTAAGCTGAACTCGAATTTTGTTTTGTAAGACACTTCTGCCAAAGTCATCCCCCACAGCGTTTGTACCCGTGATAGATCAGAAGGAACTCAAATGCTTGCTGAAAGCCTGCAGCCGCAAATTAGCTACTAACCAGCAAGACTATGGAGGCTCAAACATCTTTGGATAACTCCGCAAGTTCTGATGTTTTTGTGAGTTTTTACCCATACCAGCCCAAACAAATTGTCCAGGGTGGGGCTGAGGGCCTGGGAGGAGAAGGGAGGGATGGCTCTTCAAACAGTCTGAATGGGCATGAACAGCACTGCAAGTCAATAGCGAAAGCTGTCCACGCTCCCTCCGGGCAGCCTTTTGCCACCTCAAACACTAAGGCATGTTACTGGGTCAGTACCACAACCCTGCACCCTACGCTGGCTGGCTCTGCGTGGTGCAGAAAGCCAGTGATCTGCCTCATGATGTTCTGATCTGCACAGACGAGATCCTGAGCCAACATCCCAGACCTCTGCTTCCCGAGCACCACGTCATTCTCCCACATGCAGACAGCCGGCTTCCCCCCACCTAAGGGAATACGGCTTTCTATACCAGCTGGAAGGCAGTGTCTGGGGAGATGGTTCTTGCTCCTTGTCCCAGAAACACAAGCATTGGGCACACACCGATTCAAGCATCTTATTTACTCGGTCGCAGCTCAGAGGCAGGTCTGAAAAACATCAGAAAGAGCACGGGACCGAGTGTCTCCAAGTGGGGAGGAGCAGGGCCTCCCCTTTCAGCAGCAGGACCTTGTTACATCGGCACAGCTGCATGTTGAATTGGTGGGTAGAGCAGAGATTGGCCTTTGCATTTTGGGAACAGTTAATTAAATGGGGCGCAGATCTCTAGCTGAGGTGTCAAGGCATTGGTTTTACTGCAGCACGTGACCCTAGCAGCAGCCTGACTTCCTACTGCATCCTGAAGTTTCTCTGTTTTCCATGCCATTATTACCCCAAATTGCTGATCCTTACGAAATAGGGAGTCTCTCGGTGTACTACACGATCAAGCCTTATGGTCTAGTTCTGTTCCCTTTTTGATGGGGTCTGAAGACTGAAAAGCTTATTGAATTAAGAATGGCCATTTAGTAGAGAGGGGATTAAAAATGGAATTAAAGTTGGCAAGAGCTTTCCAACGGAGTGGTGAGGCAAATGTGCCCAGTGCCGTCTTCCTGAAGCTCACCCCCATACTCATAGAGCGAGAGGCTAAAACCTGTGGGTCGCCTTCAGCGGTGCTTTGTACCCTTCAGAGTCTACTTACTTCACTGCAATTAGGTTTAAGTGGTGTTTAGCATTCCACGATTGCCCTACTTTACGGTCCCTTCATTTTCCTAGCTTAAAAAATAGCGATGTTGCAACACTGTAGTGTTTCTGTTGTGATTGTCATGATGGAAGCAGAGCCAATGCAATTTGCCCATGTTTTACTAACCGCCATCTGGCAGGGATATGGTGACATGCGAATCTTCACAGGACTCTTGTTTTTCAACTATCTGCTGGACAACTAAGGAGATCACCAGGCTGCTGGGATGAGTGCCAGATGGGAGGCAGGTATGTTTATGAGTTTAAGATTCTTATTTTCTTTCAGTGCTTTCGCATGCTGTTCATGGAGTGGCAGGAAAAGTGAAAAGGGGGAGGAGGGGATGAGTCAGTGACTAGACTACAACTGTTCAAAATCACTTTGAAGTTCTGCAAAACGCAGTTGTTTCACAGTCCACCTCTTATCTGCTGTTTGTTCACTTGGCCTTGAGGTCTGGATGGGTTTTTTTGGGAGTTCTCCTTTCCAGTGCTTTGCCCAGTGCCCCCAGTCTGGCAGGTGAACACGCTGCTGAACATGCACACAGTACTCAATAAAGTGGCCACGCTTGCCTTTCTGCCTTGGTCCTGTAGCTCTGGTGAGCTCTGGGGTGATGGAAGGACAGTCATGTGCTGCCTCACCAGTAATTACGGGCAGCTGACATAGTGTTAGCACAGCGGCTAAATCTTGCACAGAAATCTTAGAGTTACAGCAGCGTCGTGACAATAATGGGAGAAGAGTCTCTGCTCATCTCCCTGGTCTTCAGGACTGCTAAAATGGCAAAAATTGTTGTGACAAGATGGAGATTGAGTCTTCCGGATGATAAATGCCTAAAGAACCCAAAGGATAATGATGACATCAAAACTGTATAACTATTTTGAAGTTTACCTAAAAATCCCCCAAGAAAACACAGCAACTTCTGAATAGTGAAAGGACAACTGGGGACAACGGACAAAGCAGTCAGTAGATCACTGCTCCTCAAACGATCCAGACGGTAAGTTAACTTTGTCTGGAACGTGCTCAGGTCTCAGCTACGTGGTGCCTCTTACGCTCCCCTCCCAGATCTCATATCTCTGGGTCTCCTTAGCTCGCTGCTGCGTGTCTCAGCTGGGAGGAGGGTGTGCAGCACCTGCCCGGCTCACCGGGGCTGGAGCCAACGCTGTCAACATTTCAGAAAAAAACAGCAGCTTCAGCAATTTCATCAAACAAATGCCGCGATAAACTATTTCAGTAACTCTGCAGTAAATATATATCCCTGTCACACCCCGCATACCTATACCTAATGTCCTACCCTGACTCACCTTCTTGCAGTGGGTCCAAAAAATAAAGTCTAGTTTTAGCCACCGTAATGACTAACATTCGTAATGACTAACGAAGAACTGCAGCTAAAAACACAAGCTGCTCTAACTCAAACTAAACAGTCATGGCTCACCAGCAAGGACTGAAAGATTCATGTTCAGCTCAAATGTAGAGGAGTATCTGTGGCACACTCTCCCCAACATGTTACGTTAACAGAGCTACGCGCAATAAATCCTTATTACAGTAGGCTTTTCATAACAAAGATTTCTGATGAGGGGGCTGGTTTGGAAGAACCCTGTGTTGCATCAATTAAGCAAAACAAACAACTCCTCACAAATTTCCCCCCAAACAAAAACCAGACCACAAACAAACAAAAAAAGAATCCCTCACCTGTCACGCTCAGGTTGGAAATCAACTCGTGGTTGTAATCGAGGGTAAAGTATGTGACATGCAGGCGTACCTTCCCTTTCTTCCCTCACCCTACGTAAGGCCATTACTACAGAAATTATCTGCTCGATTATTAATTAAATATCTATAAATTCACACACTCACAGACAGTCTCTCTCTCAATAGGTCTTGGCATAAGGGAGCACACAGAATTTTGGCAACGAGCTGAGAGTGGAATAGGCGGCACAACCTAGACATGCCCAAGCCTTCTTGACACAGGAACAGCTTCTCTTCCCTATGCCAGGGGTTCGCTCAGTGCCAGCTCCGATGCACACCCCCTTCCAGGAATGGCTCTCATCCATGCTGGCAAACAAAATGATAGAGAAGAAAATATGAAATTACTCTTCAAAATGTAAGTGGAAGGATGAGCACGGCGCCAAGTGAGAAGTATCCAAATGTGAGATCCCACACTGCTACATGTCAGTTGGAAAGATGACACACATACAGAAAGTCAAGCAAACAGGTTCGTCCACAAAGGGAAGCTAAAGGAGATCATTTGCATTTTGGATAATAAAATATTTAAAGCAGCACTGCACAAATTATAAATAAAAACACTAACTGCAGTCACCAAGAATGCAAGCACCCTATGTGGAAGCTGGCCAGCAAACCCCTTCATTAAATACAATATGATCAGAAGGAAATAGAAAAGTGGCTACAGACCTCTGAAGGCCAGCAGGTAATGCAAGCCAATTGGTTATTCAGTTCTAATTAAGGGATCCAATACTTATTTTGGACTCCTCACAGAAGAATAAAGCAAGAGTTCAGGGTGAAGTAAAGTCTACTTTATTTAACAATCTGTGACTGATTATAAGGGAGCAGCAAGTTCCAGATGGGTGGGAGTGCTTACAAAAAACCTCTATTTTCCTACAACTTACAATCAGTGCTTTTAGTTTCCATGTATTGTAACGTTGCCACTTAACACGACAAGCACAGCAGAACAAAGAAACGTGAAACCAACTTTGCACCAAAATTTGAGGACTGAACAGGACATGCTTTCCCACTCAACAAAGGATGTAGTTCAGGCTTCTAATTTTAGCATCTTATTCAAGATGATACGTGATTTAGAGTGTTCCTCGGCTGACCACTCAGCTCTGACCTAACCCTAAGAAACTGTTCGGTTCTGTTGTGTAAAATATGCAGGCTTTTTGGTACAGAGATCACGCCTGCTTCCGTGCTGTAGGAAAATCATCACGCAGACAGTATTTTAAAAAACATTCGCTTCAGCTATTATTTATTTGCAGCTATCTGTTTTTAAGAGCTACTATAATTTTGAAATGAACAATTGTTTTGCTTTTTAAATTCATCATATTCATGTCTTTGTAACCACCCGGATTTATTATTGCTGGTGTGCAAATCGCACGGAAGCATGGAAACCCCAACAGTTTGCAAAAAATCTAGTTCCTTTTCTGTTATAATTGCAAGTTCAAGAAACTGTTCATTTCCATATTCAGAAAAGGCAACATACTCCAACATTGTGATTCCCATTCTGTGCCTTTGCCCACCCCATACCTAATCCCCACTGTCTTGGCACAGCAGTGGAAAAGCAGCAGGACCATGAGTAATGGTAAAAGCCTGGAACTTAGCAGCCTTAATTGATTCATATTCTGTGAAAAGAAAAAGAAAGGGTCTATGTTTGTCTCCTTGCAGAGCTCCTAAGTAAACTCTGCTAGACAGAGTGTGTGCATTAGGCTCACCGTTTTTTCGCAGCTGAGCAGAGCTAGGTAAGAGGACATAACGCAGCTTTCATCCACAAGGATTTCCCTAGGCAGGCGCTGTAAAAGGGTTAACGACTGATGTTTCCATTAAATTTGACCTGCCTCTCAGTTTTGCAGTAGCCTGATATAATCCTTGTTTTGCACCTATTTGCATGGACAAATGGAGTCACTCCATAACAAGTAACGCACAACCCTCACTCTAACAAAAGGTCAATTCATTTAAAATGGACGCACACAGTGTTATTTCTACTTACACTTAAAAACAAACAAACCAGGGCAAAGCCTGCCTACGCACCGTGCTGCTACTTACCAAGAATTAAAAGCTCCACATTCAGGACCTAATGGACGCAGAATACATCTGTAGGCATCCATGTGTACTTTGAACAGAAATCAATAGTATCACCTCGCAATTGCCAGCCAGGACGATATTCAGCCTCCCTGAGCTCTCCAATCCAAAATGTCGATCATCTCGGCTCTAAACTTTCAAGGACCAGTTACAGTCTCCTTCGCTGGGAATTCACGGTCAGGTAAGAACAGCAGCAACAACAAAAAGCCCTCAGAACCGTTCCAGAGGAAGCCATTCTTTTATCTACTTATTTTTAAATCCCGACTCTGAATTTGTTTTTGACACAAAAAGATTGGGCATAGGTGTCTATGAGGATTGATTATAGGATGGGCATTTCTTTGGCCAACTGTTTGAACATACTGAAGGTCAAAACAGACCAAATAGGAACTGATGATTGTAACACAAACCCACTAGGAACTGAACTAACACTGCAAAAATCACCTTTACGATTAGTTTTAGTTGACCCTAACTCCCAAAGTCTCAGCTCAGAGACCAAATATGGGAAATGGACTTACTCCTAGAAGGTGTTTCACCAGATAGATAAGGTTTGTGGCAGCACTGTTCGGAAGATGGAATGAAAAGATCCCGATGGTGAACAGGACGTTGCTCAATATTCCAGAATATATTTATTAAATATGTATTACTAAGAGTAAATACTAGTAAAATTACTAGGAGTAAAAACTAGTAAAAAAATAAATTAATACTTGCATTAATATCAGAAACACTTTTTACAGAGCTAAATGAATAATCGCGCAGAAGCTGAGATTACCATACGCTCCATGTTTCTTATTTAAGAATGTTCAGGAACAGTCTGTTATGCTTTTTTGACAGAAAAATAGTCTTCACTAAATCAAAGTTTTCTACAAGAAAATTTTGATTGTGCTAATACTCTTATGAAATTAAATATTTTGGGGCAAGATCAATACAATTTGAATCATTTCAGTATATTTCAGCTACCTTCATATGGCTATACCTGACGGCATTTAGCCTAAGGCATTTGTGCAAGCAACTGAAGCAATTCTGGAGCAGTTAGTTAGCACAAAACTTAACAAAGGGCAGAGGAAGTACAGGTAGGATAGAACAAAACAGTACCTGTCTTTAAAGAAATTAAAATTGGAGGAATTACAATCTTCAGTTTACCTTCAATTCCCAGAAAATCTGAGAAAATAAATAAACTTTTTGTAAGCACGTGAGTGGTAACAAGGAGGCAAATAATACACATCAGTATTGACCTACCAAGAAAGTATCTTGCTAAATGAATCCCGTTTCTTTCTGTTACAGTTCTGCGCGGAGCACCAGAAGTAGTAGTTGCTGTATTTGGATCGTGGTTCAGTTTTTGAAACTGTCTGACACTACCTTCATGTAAGTAAAGTATATGAGCTTCAAGAGAGATGGTCTTGCTGGAACTATCATAGGGCAGGTAGGAAAACAATGCACTATTATAAAGAAAACATTATTAATGGTTCACTACAAAAAATGGAAGAATGCATAGAGCAGCGTTCTGCAAGGATTGGCCCTAAATCTGGTGCTACTCAATATTTTCACTAACAACTTGGACGACAGAATAAAGAGTGTTCTTATGAAATCCACAGATAGCATCAAACTGACAGAGATGGCAAGTAGGAAGACAGAATCGGAATTCAAAATGATCCTGAAAATGGAGGAGCAGCCTGAAAAGGATGCAATCGGGACAAGAAAATGTAACTATAGTTAGGTAGAACAGTTAACTGCATAAATGCAGGATTGGGAGCAACTGATGAGGGAGCACTTCTTTGGGAAAGGATCTAGGTATGACAGTCAACTACAAGTCAACAACATGATAATACTGTGAAAAAGGCCAGCAGCATACTGGGATACATATCATCATATGATACGTGAAGGTTCATCAAGAAAATCTTTCACTCTATTCATCACTGGTAAGACCTCTGCAGGGAACTATTTCAGGGCACTTCTCTTGAAAAGAGATGTGGTCTACCTGTTTCTAATTTCCACCCTAAATTTAATCGCCACTGTATGTAGGAATATCTTTTTTCTTATCTCTTAACTTAAATTTTTCTTATCTCTTCACTTAAATTTTTCTTCTCTTTCTTGGCATATTAATACCAGATACATCATGTAACTACTTGATCTTGCTAGGTTAAACAAATCAAACCCTTTATTCTTTTTCATTAAACACACTCTCTGTTCCCCAGATAATTTTTGTAGCTATTCTTCAACGTGTTCCAGTTTAAATTAATCTCTTTAAACACACATAAATGGAGCTGTACACAACATTCTACATGCTTTGTACAGTGACTTTCTGCCCTCTTTTGATGGAAATACCAAACCTGATATATCCTGCACTCATACTGTCTTTTTCACATTGTCACATTTAATGTTTCAGAGTAATCCTATGATCACCTAAACGTCCAGGTCTTTCCCCCTCAGTCTGAGGAAGGGAGGAGATGACAAGGTCTAGCAAACATTCTTGTCGTTAGTTCTTAACCAAGTGACCTTGTTGTTTATGCTGTAAAGTTTTATCTGACTGTTAATCCCCCATTCCTCCAAATCATCTAATTTTTCATTATAGCATTCTGATCCTCCCCTAAAATGATAGCACCTCTCATATTTTTGTGATTGGTTTCTGTTTAAAACACAATTGTAAGATCAATTGAAGTTCAGTCTTTATTGGTCTTCTTTTCCCCTCTTCTTTAGGTATATGAGTGATGAAAATCATGGTGTAAATCACAATTTGTTGTTTTTATTTTTTCTTAAACAGAAGCCAACCATATGAAGTTTTGAGTCATTAATTCCCTAACTGTCATGACCCAACCCTCTCACTGCTGAAAGACTGGTAGGTTGTTTATTCCTTTTAACCCCTGTGATAGTTTATATTGATTGAACATTTTCAAAGCTGACACTGCAAGGGAGGGGGAAAAAAAAAAAGGCAAGCTGAAAATTGCACTTCCCAATCAGGCAATAGGCTTTGCCAAAGGTCAGCTCTGTACTAGAGTTCACAGTATTAAAACATATATTATTTTCTCTCTAAATAACATGCAAGATACTACTTATGGTCTGCTATGCGAATGTTTTTCATAGTGCTATAAAATATACTCTTTTCTATGTAATGGACTCCTCAAATATATGTTGTAACTGACAGAACCGTTCTAGGTTTGATGATAAAATTATAACCTCAACTTTTACGTCCTGTTGTAAGGAGGAGATCAGGATGGAAGAATGTACAGCCCAGTTGATGGTTTTTCTGGCTCTGCACTTATCTCTACAGCTCCTCAGATTCACTGATTATAACAAGGGCAAATGCATTATCCAAAACAGATTAAACAGTATTTGAAACGCTGCTACCACTATTAAAAATGTTCTGAATGTTGTGCTGCTTTAAAAATGAACCAGATATATTTTTATTGATATTTCAATAAAATAATGTATGTGTGTGTGAAGGAAGGGGATAGGGAAGGTCGGGGCTGACTTGCGTATTAGAGAAGCTCTTTTTCGCAGTCTTGTGATTCATGCTCTTCCACGGTTTTCTGAAGCAAGTATTTCAGATCCGGCTGCTGCACAAGCCCAGTAACTAGTTTTCATCACAAGTTTCCTAAGGATTCTCAGCAGACAGATGGAAACGATACACATGCGCAACAGCCACTCCAACACAATAGAGCCACTGTATCAGTAATGTGGGAAATATAGCATCCCTCCATCCCTGAGCAGGCTTTAATGCACTGGATTGTAACAGCTCCAAAGAAGTGTTTGTGGTCTACTGAGTCAATCATCTGTACATTAAAAAGTCATAGCTAGCACTACTATCTCTTTGGCACGACACTTAAAAAGTATCAGTTAAAAAGGAAAAATAAAAGGAACACACCAAAGCCACACAAAAGTCAGAGTAATTTAGTTACTTGTGACGAGCAAAGTGCATAAATACATGCTTAGCTTGACTCCAGTGCAAGTGAAAACAGGGCCTAGGTCTTTTGCTGAGTCAGGATCTTAGCACCGAACATTACCTAAAATTGCTCTGCTGCTGAACACACTAGGTACATTCTTAATCTAAAATTGATATCATACCACATATCCCACTGTTGGCAATAATGGAGCGATACCATCCCCACGTACCATGTAAGATGCACTTTCATATATTCCAGTGGCATACCTTTTTCAGAGGGAATCCTGTGTAGTTTGTTATATACGCACCTTAAAAGCAGTCGTTTCTCGCATTTGTGCAAACAGCTGCTAGCAAAACACAGATGAGCGCCTACCGAAGGGCAGCATGTCCAGCCAGCATGACCCAGCTGCGCACAACTGGACTCTTGAGCAGAACTGAGGTGTCCACCAAGCAAGTACCAAAACACAGACTTCAGCTGGACTGACAGGTCTGACAGTCACCCTAAGTCCCAGCACTCGCAGTGCCCTTGGGTGGGCTGGGGGAGAGGACGAAGCAGAGCTGCTGCCCCTACACTGCTGCTTTCTTTGATGGCTTTGTTGTCACTGCTGCCCAGCTGCTGGGCAAGGCACGGCTCGAGGCCCTGCAGCAACCAGGGAGGACTTGGAAGCAGAGAGCCACTATCCGAGTGCAAACACTGTACAGAGTTAGTGACAACTGCACCCGGAAGGAACCTTTTCCCATCATGTTCAGTAACTTCTTAAAAACACATTTACATCAGTTATTTTTGAGGATGAAAAATTACTGCTGGGGTTGGTAGGGAGATTTTTCTCTGCTCACAAGTGTTGCCGTGGGACTGAAGGAGTGAACTGGGGGGGGGGGGCGCTTACTGTTTGTAGCCTTTAGTACCATGTGTCTGAGGCTAAAGAAGAGAAGATCCATGCTAGAGGATGGGAGCATTTGTTCTTCCTTGTCACTTGAGAAAAGGACATCGCAGGGGAAAAAAAAAAAAGGAAAATTAAAAAAAAAGGACTAATTTGGATGTCAGAGCAAGGAGGGTGCAAACCTCACATATACTTCATATCGGTTGTCAACTTTACATATATACAATGGCAATAGTCTTTATAAAAACAAATAATCAGACATTAGAGTTGCCTTAATCCTTGCTTAAGTACTGGAGATGTATAACTCTGAAAGCATGTACAATGTGATTATAAATAAAAGCTGTGGTCTGTCATTAAATTGGGCTATTTGAGAGTTTTAAGAGTAAAAGATGGCAACTCAGAAATTAACAGTTCTGATGCCGTTGTAGTAACATCAGCCACCGAACTTCAAGCAAAGCCTGTGTTATATTTCAAAATTTTACATCCACCTACTAAGACTGATTACCTCCTCTTAGTCCCTGGAAGGAGAGGGCACTTCAGGACATCTGTATCTAGGAAAGTACTTAAATCTGTACTCACACAAAGGGGTATTTCTCTGAACTGGGGTCTCAGTTTCTTGGAACTGATGCTAACCAGCTAAAAACTGGGCTTCCAGTACAAGTCTGGATGATGTGACTGGTGATTTATGAATACCAAACCTTTAAAAAAAATTGTCACCTGGCCAGTTTTTCAGTTATATATATACATACACAGACACAGAGAAGTACAGTAACAGACACTTTAAATGTGTACGAAAAAAAATAAATTAATTCTGAAACTAAGAGTCAAAACATTCCTTGGTTTTAAATAAAAGACAAAACTACACAAAATCATCCCTGGGTGCTTTGTGCACACAAAGCGCATAGGATGGGTAAAACTCGTATAGCCAAGATTTCCTTGGAAAACATTAAGGTCCTTATCCCACTTGAGACACGAAGTCATTACTACTAACCTCTTCCCCCACTGAAAACCTCCATTAGCTTTGAAAAGGATGATTGCTTTAAGGGAAAACAAAGTGCTGGGAGAAAGAAACCCTCCTGAAAATGAGAGCTTTCTCTCCTTGCTGGCAGTGAATACAGACCAGTGTTTTACGCCCGTACCTCTGCAAGCGAGAGGATGCTCCTGCAAAACCCCCAGCCCGCTGGGGAGGACTTGGACAACTCTCTTCAGACAAGCTGCACGCACGCCCTCTTTGCCAGGGCTCAAGTCTCAACAACCGCATATTATGTGGGAAATAAAGTTACTTTCACACCTTTGTCCTACCCCAGATGGGCCAGATAAGGAACTGTGCTCAGCGTAGTGAATTGGAGGGTTTTTTTGAGACGGAAGCTGCAGATCAGCATGTAGTTGGGGAAAAGCAGCTGAACGGGATAGTAAGATTAGAGAGGAGCTGCAGAGGCTCCCAATGCAGTAAAGATGGATTGTGCTCCAGATGTGGCATCAAGGTTATTAAAGTCCTCTTTATCAGATCGTGCAAACACATAGCCACATATAATTGTTTACAGCTCTGTCAAAGATACCTGAGGCTCAGGATCCTGCAAAACACAGAGCAAGAAAGGGTCTTTATTGACCGAACAAGCGGCGACCTGTTACTGAATGTGTTTGTTAGCACTTCCAACGTGATCGTGTGTCTTGAGCCACGATATGAAATAAAGGGCCCTTTTTGCTAAAGGAAACCCTTCTCTGTCCCAGAATTTGTAATAACATTTTTTTCTATAGTTAGGATTCATTACATCTGGCTGGTTTTTTCCTAACCTTTCTGGCTCACTTAGTTGCAAGGCTACATTCAGGGTACTTTTGGCTCCTAAAGGCGATTGAGTTTTCCTATATATTTTGAAATCAGACTTAATGAAAGCTGATTATTTTTTGGTGATTTTTGATGACTTCAGTACATAGTCACTTGCTTTGCTTTGTGGACCCAGTCTGGTCTTTTTTAGGTGCCACAATGCTATCAAAGTACAAATTACTGCACATGCTATTTGCTGACATTACAAGCTGCGATCTGGCACTGAAAGCAACTTAACTGAGCTGAGATAGTGGCATGTACTCTGTGACAGATTAGTGCACCGGCAAAAGGAAAAGCTCTTATTTAGGTAACGCAGCAGGCTTTTGTCCATCATACTACGTGCTAATTCAGTGACCTGAAACCCTTGATGATTCCTTAGCAGCTAAAGAGAACTGCTAGCATCCTCATGTTTTTACAGTGCTAACTTTTCCTTTCCAATCCCCTTCATCCTTTTTTCCTACCTCAATACTTTGCAACATGAAAAGGATGGAAGCAAAAGTTAACATGCTTTAGCAGTCCCCACAGACTGCTTAAACAAACACTGCGATCGCAATTTAGACAATCTGGAGTCCATTCAATATTAAATCCCCATCCCAGGCTACAACTGCCAAACAAATAAAGGATTCATGGAGTACTTTACACTGTCATTTACTACCGCAACCATTGTCACTTGACAATCCAGAGGAGGAGCCTGCGAGGTCTGATACTGCACCAGCTACATCTGTCAACAAGAAGACAGAGAGCTCCGCTAAGCAAACAGGCTTGATCCTGCTTTACACAGTCTCCCTTTGTCTTGCCCCAGCTGAGCCTCTTCTAATCTTCTCCGGCTATCTTCAGCAGCACAAGCAAGAACTTCTGCTGGAAGCAGGCACACAAAAGATGCCTTTCTTCACCACTGTGTGCTGTTTAAATGTTTATGCCACTCCACCTCTGTCTCCCCACCTTTATCCCACGTTCCCACCCACCGCACAACGGGAATGAACACATTATATTATTTGTGACAGCAAATTATGCCAGTGTTTGTCATGTCAGGGGGAGGAAAAACCCCAAATCACCTAAAATGATATTATCAAAAAAAAAACTTTGTAGGTATAGGGTTGAAATGCACTACACATTTTACTCTCCCTCAGCTGCAAATTATTTCCATTACTTACTCTAAAGTGGCACCTAGATCAAGCTCCCATTGTGCTACTTTGTGTCAGGATGAGCTGGTTTAGTTAGAGAACACTCATTTGTCTCCTACAGAAAGCATTAGAAATATTCACCACCTTCAAAAATTGAATCCACCTGGAGACTTTTAGGTAAAAGGGATCAAGGCACAATACTTTAGATGTCCAGGCTGGCAAATATTAGCATTAGAAGTCTTGCAATGAGTATCTCTTTTCATAGCTAGCCATCTTAAACAGTACATAAGTGATGTCACCAGGTAAACCCACAGGACACACTTCATCTCAAGGAAAAAAAACGAATGCAAGATTTCCAGCTGTTTCGGCATCAGGAACTGCAATATTTATTCTGGAAGGAACAAACAACATATATAGTTGGACAGCAAGAGTTCATCTGGTTTTCAGCCACATTCGAAATAAAACTCAATTTGCCATTATCATGTCAAAAGCACTTGATAAATGTCAGGAATTTTGGGGAAATCCTAATGTGTAAACCTCAACTTCCAATTGCTCACCTAGGTTAGAAGGGGCCTCAGAGGACAAAATCCTTTATCAACATCTGTTAACGCAACTACGAACAAAAAGTGGTTTCCTCAACTTGTGAAATTCACATGAACTGCATCTGTGATTTTCTTCCCCTCTTCCTTCAGTGATGAGACTCCTCAATCCACCACCTTGAGCTGCTCTTGCCAGGGACGTACCCCTGGACAACCACAGGCGAGACAGGTCCCGGAGCCTGCAGCTGCACTGGCAGCGTTTTACGGTGATTGCTTTGTAACAACCAGAGAGGGGTATTTTTGTAAATAAAATGAACATTAACACAATCCCACCTTCTGGCTGTGGCACCTACAAGCTGCCACTCTGCCTGTGCCAGGGAACAAGCAGAGCCCACCACCGGCACCGCGGGTCGGAGGGCAGCACTTCCCCAGCCCAGCCAGCAAACCAATATTCACAGTGCCATGTTGAAACCAGAGCTGTGAGCTTATTTTGTTGCTGTTTGCTTTGACAATTTCCTTTAAAAATACCATGGAAGAGAGTTAAAAGGCATGGGTAACCCAAAGTCGCAGTTAGATGACTAACTACCCACCTGTGCTCCACATCTTGGGGAATTAATGTTTTCTCCCTACATACATAATCGCTCATTTTGTTAGGGATCAGACTGATGCAGTATATCGGACCTGAGTGACAGAAAAATCTCTAGAGATACAAACCTGGCGGGGGGGAGGGGGGGGGAGAAAAAAAAAAGAGAAAAAAAATTGCTAGGTAAAATCGTAAAATCTGGCGTAAATGGGCCTCTGCCAGGAATGAATCTAGCTGGTTAAATAGATATTAAAATCTGAATATCTCTTTCAATCTCTCATTCACCCCTCCACAAAAAAAAGGAAGAAAGAAATTCCATTATCTCAATAGTATTTGCTGTCAGCAGCATTATTCTCTACTAGTAGGAGAGCCACACAGCTCTCCACTCCCTCACTATGAAGTATACCCCTAACTTTATATCCGATTCTGTTTAGCTGCATTTTGATTACCGTGTCTCTGCAGCGGCGACTGCTGCTTTTTTTTTTTTCCCTTTGCCTGTGAATGTATATTGCTCCACACAAATGGATTTGATCCTTGATTGTTCCCGAGCATCATTTCCTAACAAATAAATAATTCAGAATAACAATTTACCCTCATTCCCCTCTCATTGGCATTCTCACTTTTTAATCCTGTAAGCTTAGGGACATTAGAAATAACAAATTTTTCAGGCCAAGTTTACCATTCATATATATACTAAGGGCCCAAATTCCACACTCATTCTAAGCTTTTTTCCTCCCTGGTGCTTTGGTGTCCTGTCCCTCATTTGAGGTATTTGTCACACATTTTTAAAGGCCTGTGTCACGCATGTGGGTCTTGGCAGGTTACAAGTTATAACCAGCAGCCTGCGTGACCCGTGCAAACCCACTTCTACCCCCCATCCGATTTCTTTTCTTCTTGCTCTCCAAATACCATCTTGTCTGCCCCTGCTGAGATATCGCAGAAATGTTCTTCATCAACATACAGTGTCATCTAACACATGGAGCCTGCCAAGTTTTCATGTTGTTATATCAGGAAAATATCCCTCAGGGGCAAGGGGAGAGGAAGAGGTCATTTTTCATCTATGGAAGAGTGAGTAACCCTTTTCCTTTGGGACTAAGAGGGCCTTAATTTAACAAACCTTCTTCCCTGTCACACTGCTGCTGCTCACTTGCAGACCACGACAGGCTAGGCAGCACAAGAGCCGGAGAATAAAGCGCACTTGCAGGAAAGTAGCAGTTAAACTTGGCTTGGCATGCTGGAATTCAAAATAATTAAATGCAGAATGGGAGAGAAGCCAAAAGTATAGGAGTTTCCAGCGCAGAGGAGGGAAATTTGTCTGGTTTCCAGGTGCGATGAGCAATCCTCAGAAGGCTCCCGTCAGTTCAAAGAAGGAAGCCCAAAATGTGGGGTTCTTAAGCGAACTTTAGTCAAACTGTATAAATCTTTTGAATCTTCAAAAAGATTCAGAGCAGGGGATCGCTCACAAACAGGTTTCTTCAGGGATGGAGTGCCCTTTTTTTTTTAAAAAAAACAAAAAAAACCAAAAAACTTCACTGGTATTTTCATTGTGGGCAAATTGGCAATACCACGGGAAAGTTTTCCATGCTAACCTAACCTTTTTCTCCTCCTCAAGGCACTAGCCCAAAAAGGGATTCAGTGGCTGAATGGATGTTCATTTTGGCTATGGACATTAGCACCGGGACCAGTACATTCCCTGCCTTAAGGCTTAGGCTCTCCCCTTCTCAGCTAAACGCAAGGTAAGCAAAGCCACAATACAAAATAAACCTCCAGGGGCTTGATGAAAAGCGGCTGCTGGTTGCTTTTGTTTTCAGAGGCATCTCCGATGACTCCATGGACAAACCAAGCCCAGTGGTACATAGGACATTTTGAATGAAATGGTGCCTGGCAGGTTTTTGAAACGAAACCACTGAAAACTCTTATCCTGCCCATAGCCCAGACCCCACAGAATTACACAGAATTAAATCATGGGTTTACACTAAGGTCCCACAATATGAACTCCTTATTAGCCTGCTGAATGCAGACTATATCTGACACCAGAATGGGTTCATTTTACAGCACCGGTAGAGATGAAGAAAAAAAATGTTCCTCTCATTAAAGCTCCTTCTGAAACAGCAGAAATGTAATTAAAATTGTTAGTCCTGAAAACCTTTAGTCAGTCCAAGTCAAAAATTCTGCTTTTTTCAGCTCCAAACCAGTTCTGTGTTTGCGGCAGTATTGGCTTCTTATCTAAACCAAACCTCCAGCTTTACTCGGATTTGAAATGGTCCTTTTAGCTCATTTCTGTGACACAGCCTTGTTTGATTTAGAGATGTTAGGCAATAATATCCTGCGAATACTTGCCACTGGTGACCTGTCTATAATGACGATAAGATAGAGCGTGCAGAACTCTGCAGCCACTGCTTTTTTGCCTCCCCTTTCATCCAAGCTAGGCAGCAATCACCAGAGGTGGTAAACACCACACTCCCTCAAACAGGGCTACAGAGGAATGGTTTGGCTTGGTTTTTTGTGTCCCACATACAGGAACGGAAATGTTCCAGCAATCCTAAATGGGACTGAAAATTTCGTACAAAAAGCTGTAAAAGTTTAAAGACTTTTTTCACCTTCTGATTTTGAATCATCTTTTATAGTCTCAGAAATGACACAGAGAGAGAGAAAAAAAATCTCAGTTAGAGATGGCCTCCAGTTCCTCAGAAACAAACTGTGCTTTCTGCCTCTCTAATTACACCTGCGGAGACCCCTTGGGACATGGACTGGCCTTGCTGATCCTCAGAGCGGTGCAAATCACGTCTCGCTGAATATCGGATCGAGTCTCTGGGCATTACTCTGCGGTTCCCCGGCCGTGTTTCTACGGTAGGACCGCTTCATTTTGATGCCTGCAGGGTTTCTCAGCCTGAGGAACTTTGACCAGCTAGTAAGTTAGACAGAGTAAAAGAATACCATCCTCCAGTAAAAGCATTTCTTTTTCTGCAAAGTACAGGGTAAAGGACAAAAAACGAGTATAAGCAGCACATGCACAGATCTTACATATATTACACTGCCTCTTCCTGTAATTCCTCTCTGTTCATGAAAACCCTTATCTTCTGGTGGAGGAGCAAACTCACCTGAGTCACTCTGTTTGTTGCTGCTCCTTGGGCATCTTCACCCAAACGACTCAACCCTTGCCTTTTTTTTTTAGGAGTCCGTGCAGTGTGATAAAGATTGGTGGGATGGCTAAAACAGCATGAGAGCATGTTTTCCTTCTTTTTTTTTTTGACCAAAACCCTCCTTTTACCCTTCTGGCAACTTTTTTAGATTACGCCAATCAAGAAGGAAAGCTAATAAGACAGTGGAAATACTCAAAGCCAGTTTTCTGGAGAGAGTAACACAGCAATCAGGTTCCAGTTCTGTTGCACCTACAGGCATATTCTCTTGAAGTGCAGCTTGCTGAAAAGCTTGGCGGATTAGAGACCCGTGTTTTTCAGTTCAGCACCATCTGCCCCTAAAACGATCCCACCGACCCCTCTCAGACTAATATCAAAATATCCAAACTGGCCTCTAAGTAGAGTGATAATACCTCCTGCTTTCATTTACATTTTATTTGCTTCTTGCAGAGCAAGCCATCATCCCACTTTGCCTTCATCACAGTAAACACTATATGGGAAACAATTTTATGGGCAGCTTCGCCCACTTCCAATTTAGTTTAATTTCTCAGTGAAATAGTCCCCTCCACCTATGTATTGACAGACGCAGATAAACTTCACACAAAGATTCATCCAAAATTTGAATACCAGTCTTCAGATGGATTCTTATTGCTACTCCAAGCTGTACCCACCATGAACAGCATAGTGAAGAATCTCTTCCCTTTTTTTTTTTTTTTTTTGGAACCACAGGGATTAAAGGAAAACAGCAGCAAAATCCTCCAAAGGTGTTGCAAGACAAGTACAGGGTGGTAAATTGGCTGTTCATGATCTTCAGCCCTTTTTTCACAACAGAAATCCTACGTCATTTATAGTGTTTCTATACTGGATGTGATTAACAAGTACCAAAATATTTTTTTCAAAAAAACACAAATCAAACCCTCCTGAAATTTTCAGTCATGTTCTAGCGACAGAGGATCAGATGACATTGAGATGTTCTGCTGTGTACTCTTTTGCAGAGGAATGCCTGAAACTTTAAGATTTTCCATTCTGCCTAAAATTGCAACTTGTGCAGAAAGTGTTCTTTACCATAGGATGGACTTTCTCGCTTTGGGGGGAGAAAAGGAAAGTGTATCCTCGCTTTCTTTTACATAAAGAATCTCCTTACCTTTTACTTACATTAAGTTAATACCTTTGAAAAACAGCTATTACACATCAAGTGTTAAAACTAAACTACAAAAATTGGAAAAACAGTCCCAAATTGGATTCCGTGAGTACTGGTAACAGGAAAGAAATTATCATGTTCCTGGTACACAAAATACAATACGCATACTTAATTCTCAGAAAGTCCCACCTTTTAAAAAAATATTTAATAAAACATCAAAGCCTCCTATTACTTCAGAAATCCACACCACGTTCAAGCACTGATATGCAATTAAAAGAAAGAGCTAATTTCCGTAAGGAGGTGCTCTACTCTTAAAGACATCTTTATGTAAGCGATATTTTTTTTCTTCCAAATTCACACCGTAACTGTGTGTTAAGTGAAGAGTAAAATCTCTAGCTTGGCTTCAAAATGGCAATTTTAAGTCTTAATGACCTTCACATAGCACTTTTGAACATCACATTAAAAAGATAAGCCTCTGAAAACTTAAAAATGTGGGTAAGTAGGAAATATTTGAATAAGTAATTATGAAGGCTAAAGAGAAGAATGATATATATCTTCACTAAGCCATATTCAGAGAAATACATTAGATCTTGCAGAATCAGTTTTTCTTAAAAAGACCTGTATTCGTATGAACGTGTGTTGCAGGTAATAAGCATATGCATATATGTCATTCCTAAAACTCCTGTAAGGATGATGCTCACAAAACAGTAGTGTTAAAGTCTCTGATTCAGCAAAGTGCTTTTGTTTCAGCATAATTAACCACATAAAGTCCCGCTCAAGTCAACTGTCTCACTCAAGGAATGCTCTCGAAAATAACTACGCATCTGCCATAAACAGATGTCAATAGGGTCAAATCCAATTTTTTAAATCAATACAAGTTTTAACATGCTAGCTCTAAAGATTGAGGACCTAGCTAAGTATTTGGGAAATAAGAAAATAGTTCTTCACTGCTTGAATATGAAGAGCGGAGTATCTCAGAGTTGCCTGTGGAATTTTATACCTAAATTCCCATGTAATTTAAAAAAGGCTGGTGACTTCAAATTCCCTAGATGACTCTGGAAGTTTCAGCCACAGTTCCTAGAAAGTTGAAGTCAACACCACTATGGTTTATTTTAAGGCACTGGGCGCACTGTGATTTGTTAGACTTGCAAGTTGCAGCCTCCCTAAAATGAGATGTACATGCACGGTATCCTCATAAACTGGATTAAAAAACACTCCCTGGTGAACAACATTACCATTCATAATTTAAGGGTGAAAAGGAAAGCAAAGAGATCCCTTTCTGTTGCCGTTCAAAGCAGAAACAAATATTTATTTCAGTCCGCAAGCTACTGTGCTGCCGCAACAGCACGTAACAAGAAGGTGTAACAAAAAAGGCTCCACATATCTCAGTGAGGGGGTCCTATGTATAGTTGGGTCATCTGGAGTTTTGGTAACAGTGGCACTTTAACAGGGTTAACTAAATAAGGTTTTAATTGTGACCTCCAGGGATGTCTAGGCCACGCTACCTAGCAGGATTTCCTGTATGTGTTCTTTTTTTTAAAATTTTATTTTTACAAACTTAAAACTGTTCTGAAAATAATGACTAGATTAAAAAAAAAAAAAAAAAGGAGGAGTAGAATGAAGAATGCTGTAGCGATTGTTAATCAATACCTTTCACATGGGAAACAGTGAGTTCCTACAATATTTATTTTGGGATGCGAAATATACAACCCCCGGAAGAAGGGCAGTCTATTATCAGCTCTTGCACTCAACACTATGCCTAAAAATCATGTCGTTTTCTACAGCATAAAAAAAAAGCCAAGCAGACAGGATATCTCTAGTAACCTTAACAATTTTAAAATGTCTTTACAGCGTGGGCTTAAACCTCCTATACAAGGTCTGAGCTTTAAATAAAGTTTGGTTTGGTTTTGGTTGTGGAGATATAGCTGCATTGAGAGGGAGGATTATAAAAGAAAAGCATTCTGCTTAATTTTAAAATGCAATGGATCAAATGTTTTTTATACAGCTCGTCTGACTTTATTTGGTGAACTGGGATACTGAATTACTTTATGATCTCGTATTTTTTAAGTTGTTACCAAGAGCCAGACTACCCTTACACAGTGGGAGTTGTACCTATTTACACCAGCTAAGGAGTCTGTCTAATAATATTTTTGAAGAGACATGAATGAGCTGCACATGAAAAAGAATGCGAAGTAGTGAATATAAATTTTGCATGCGGGGGCCCAGTTCCTCGATTTGAAGATGTAACAACAAAACTTTACTCACAATGCTGCCAATTAATAATTACAGCTCAGCTACCTTCCAGTCTACCTGTGCCAACGTGCCTCAGCTTTGGGGCTGCAGAGGGTTTAAGTCCAGACCAAACCCAAATTTTGCCATTTGGTTAATAATTAGCATATTAATTCATTTTAACATTTACAGCAAACACAGCAGCATTGCTGAAAATCCTAATTATAGAATCAATAAAAATTGCAGCACAGCAATTCTCCCCCTCTGTCTGAGCCAAGTCGGTCATTGCATCTCCTACATGATCTCGTTGGGTTGCCCAGGTCTCCCCTCAGCCTCCTCTTCTAAATATCTGAGGATCGTAGAGGTGAGGTCATTTCATCACTCCTTGGGAGAAAAGGGGGGAAAAAAAAAAAAGAAAAGACAAGAAAAAAGGGGGGGGGGGGGGGAAGCAAAGCGTCTGCTAAAATCTGACTTCATTTGATTTACTCTCCAAGACTGTTTTTTATTAAATATGTTTGACTGCTATCTCTAATTAAATGTAGAATTAATTTTGGCAAACTAACCACAGATGCAGTTTATGTTCAATTTTATCAGACAGATTTATTTATAAGCTGTCAACTTCTTGAAAGACTTCATTTTGGAGCAGTTTTAAATTGCTAACAGTAGCTGTAAATGGGGCTACTGTTCTCTGGAAGACTAAAGAAGAAGTATGCTATAAATGTCCATTCCATCTGCGAGGAATCATAAAACAATCACATTCCTTTATATTTTTTTTCCTCTCCCTCCCCCCCCCCCCCCCCGCTTCTTAGGACCTTTATTAAATTAGTTCAACTCAATTAAAAATAACTTCAAAAACATTTCAGGGCCCTTTGTTTCAGGGAATACTTGGAACTCTCTGCACGGAACGTCACCCTTTTAACTAATCCCTTTTGGGGAGTGGAAGAGAATGGTGGTATTGTGACTTCAGACAGTGCTTTCAAGGGTCTCTACTGTACCGAATTGAGGTCACCGCCAGACAATGCCCAACACCCAATAGCCATTCAGGCGTTCTTCACAACTCTATCAAACGTGTCTTTCTTTCTCGCGCGCGCTTTCTCTCGTGGCAAAGTCACAGGACAATGGAGAAAGCCTCCAGCACCATTTATGGTCACCATATTTGCACATGACAAAGTCTATTCTTCCTGGTTTGCCAATTCCGCGGTAAAAAAGAATGAACCCTGGATAGATTTTCCCACCATTACAGTTGTTCAAACGTAGCTCAGATTAAAAAAAGAAAACTCTAAAAACAACAAAAAAGCCCGTCTAAGAACAGTAAGTGCTGTTTGAGAGAGAGCTACTCCAGTCTTTGCTATTTTGGTATACAGGGAGAAACTGTGGAGACGAAGTGGAAGATTAAATATGCTACATTATAGCCTGCATATGCGTGGCTGAGTATACAGTTTAGTGCAAAATGGAAACGAAGGATAAAAAAGAAGCTATTATTTTTCATCGTATCGTTTGCCATTAGCCGCGTTAGAAAACTGTTTGAACAACAATGCAGAAGCTCGCATGCACGATTTGGTTTTGCTTGGAAAGGTTTAACTGCTTCAATTGCAAACAACAGCAGCAGCAAATCAATTACTGCGCATTTGCGCTGGCTACTGCTGCTATTTCTGAAGCTGTACCTCAGAAGTTTTACTCCTTCAACAGATGAGGATGAGAGAGAGACAGAGTGAGAACGTTGCACTAGATACGGCGAGCTTGCTGCCAAAAAGATCTTTATTTTAAATATGCGTTTTTATTTTAAATATGCGCTAGAGATACAGTATTCTTCACAACCTAAAAAGATCTGAATGAAAATGTGCTGCTGTTTAAAAAGACTGTTTATAACCAGTACTTAACTTGACATTTGCACTGCCTCACCCACGCACCTCCAAAACACACACATCTTTTTTTAGTTAATCAGAAATCGTGAAGCCCCCCCACCCCCCTCCCGCCTGACAACAGGGAGCACAGCAACCTAACCTGCAGACGGTCAAATGCCATTAAACTCATCGTTAGAGAATAATTTCAGAATATTCACCCTATAACAACAAAACGGATTTTCTTAATTTCTGTTTCTGACCCTCATGGCACATTTTCCCCTCCATTTTGCACCACGCTGTTTTCATGGCATTAAGCTGCTGCAGACTCCTTCCCCCAAGAAAATGACCCCCAGCCTCACGACACAAATCCTGCTGGTGTTAGGAGCTGCTCCCACTCCAGAAAGTCCTTCGCCTCCCCCTCTCTGCCCCTCACACCGCTGGAAGGGAGACAGCCGTGGCGAGCAAACCTGAAGGCTTCATCTATCCATTCTCAAAAGGTCCAGCGTGCAAAGGGCACGGTCAGCCATACCTACAATATACAATCACTCGGGAGAGCGAAGAAGTACAGAACAAGGGCTTCAACTAGATGGCTGGGTGTTTTTTTCATCAAATATACTTTAACTGAATTATGATACTAAGCCTCCCTGGAACAGTTATCTCAAGGAACGAGCATGATGCTAGGGACCAAATTCTGCTTTCACTCACAAGGAAAACAAACAAGTACTTAATCCCAACCCACTTGAGGAAATCCCATAAGTATGGGCTTAATTTTAAGAACCTTCCCCAGTATGAATGTTCTGAATAACAGACTCAACATATAATTCAGGGAAACCAATGGTGTATTAATGTCTAGGAGAATCTCGTGATCCATCAGGAATGAGTTACTCACTTAACTGGTAAACCTACATGAGCTATATGGATGAAAAGCTCTACAGAATGGTAAACCATATTGCTAATATACAAAAAAAAATAACTATAGCATATTATATTTAAACAGCAAAATGTATGTGTTGGAGTACTGATTCATGGGTTCCAGACATGTGGAAAAGACAGCCAATTTTTTAATACCACTAAGTTACTTCCAAATTTACTCCCCACATTTTGATTTTATGCACACCCAGAAATGAGTGAGTCAGTACCATTAGCGCATTCTTACTTGACAGAGTAAAACTTAACTATCTGATTGTACATGTAAGCACCATCTATGGGCTGATAGCCAAGGATTTCTGCCTACAAATGGCAGCCTATGTCAAACTGCAGAAACAAATTAAGAGGCCAGAAAAAGGACTTTTTGAAAGTTTCATGGTCAATATTATTTCTTTCTGTGTTAAAATAAAATAAATTAAATTAAAAAAAAAATTAAGGAAGCACATTTAAAAATAAAGACTCTCCGATGAAAGAGTAAAAGACTAAAAAATCTACTTTGAAAACGTGATAGCACAGCATTTAACATGCACGTGCTGTATTGAACCTGCCTTTAAAATTGCTCAGCTAGGTAAATATATCCTTAGGTGTTTTCTTAACATGTTTTACTTGTGTTTACTCACTTTTCATAATAAAAAATAAGACAATAACTTCAAGAGATGCACCATATACTCTTTGGAAGCTCCATTTCTGGAGCTTCTGTATTAGGTCTTCTTTTGAGCCACACAAAGGGCTTTTGTTTGCTACCTAGTGGGTAAGTCGACTTTGAAATCTCTCCTGAACCCCCAAAACACGTGGCAAACCCACAATTACTTAGCCCTGCTCTTTGCGATCTTAGCTTTTACCCAATCTAACATACTTACAGAAAAAGAACTGTTCAGCTCCAGTTGGGTCCTAGAAGAAACTTTTGCTGCTAACACTCCATCTAGCAATCAAAAAACACAGGCACAAAGGAAGGAAAATGCAGAAATAGATGGAGCAGAACTCTAAGCCCCCATAAACGGGTATTTTTTTTTCAGAAGCTGATCTATAATATCACAGGAGGAATCTGAAAATATTCAATAAAAATACGCAACCAGTTCTTTGACGCTGAGCCTGGGATCACAGCTCAATCTATCCCTGCTTCTGACTAGCAATGATTGAGTGGAAGAGATGCTTATTTTCTTAGCCATTGCTGGTGCTGGGCATACTCAGCCCTGAAGATGACTGCAGCCCTCCAGGTGAAGGTCTCCTAGTTATGGCTTGACAAGCTGAAATGCTTCATTCTGGGCAAAGCTACTGTTGGGTGGGCTAAGGAAGTACCACTCTCAAAGAAACTGCTGAATCTACTAAATCTGATATTATTTATTTTTATAATCAAAAGCTAATGTGAACCACATTCATATTCAAATCACACATGTTTTAAAAAAAGATGCAACAAATTAAAACCAATTACAAGTGAACTAAATAAAGTATACAGCCCCTCATCAAGACTGTAACTGTTTTTAGATCTCAGATTTAAATTCTCTTGTTTCAGACCCAACTCTTCTTTCCATTACACGATAGCACTTAACAAGTGGGAGGAGACAGGAATGAGAAGTCCAGCTTTGCCTTCTGGTAGGAGATCTCCCTTTATCCTCAATTTTTTCACCACCTGAAGTGCACATCATTAACTTAGCAACACAACCGGCTGCTTGAACGAACGTCTGATGTGAAGACACAGGGCACTGATGATCTTTAGGCCAAAATTTTTCATGCCTTTCTGTAGCTGCACATATGCAGGCTAATTAAAGCATTGCTGGAAAAAAAACCCTCCATCCTTTACAGCTCATTTCCTACAGGTATCTAAAGGATTGTGGGCTGGGTGCTTGCACAGTTATGCTTCTTTGAAAAGGCTGGGGCCAGGCGGCAGCAAGGAAGGTTGCTTCTCCGTCCCTTGTGCCCTGTCCTGGAGGTAAAAAGCACCCCCTCTCTGTGGGCACGCTGCAGGGGGACAGGCAGAGGGGGTGAGAGAGAAAAGCCTGGACTGAGCATGCCTGTGCAGCTCCTGGGGCGTCTCCACCAGAAGCAGCACCCTGGTTGAGCAAGATGATGCGTAGCCAGGTTCCTCAGGTGATGGAAAGAGACTTTGCTTGGTGTCTCAGACAGGACTGTGGACAGTTTGCTACAAGAGAACGAGTCACAGCATTGATGGGCCTAAAGCAAGACTGAAGCAAGACTAAACCACAGAGAGCCATTAGGCATGAGAGAGATATTCATAAGTGAGGTTTTCTTTATAATTTAATTTAACTCTTCTGAGTGTTGTATATTTTTTTTTCTGTAGAATACATATACACATGCACAGAGACATGTAAAAAAAGGTCTTTGTTTCTTTAAGAAAAACCTAGACGCAGAGTTTAAAAGCCTTTTCTATCCCTTCGGGAAGCTCAGTAAAGTCAAGTCCTCCCCCAAACTCTAGCTGAGTCACAGTCCCATGAGAGGACGGATGCCAGGCAAGGCTGGGAGCTGCAATGAGAGGGCTGTGCGACCACATGGCTGCTCCCTCGTCACAGCAGCGACAACTTGTGTCCCAGTAGACAGGGCCCACGTGTGAGCGTTACAGACTTGTCAGTGGCCACCAACAGAAGTGGGTGAACTCTGATGCTCTTCTACCAGGTGAAATGTATAGGCACCTGGTTGCTCTATAATAACGTTGGAGTGAGTGTTATTTAGTAGTTCAGTGTTGCTTGGTGAAACCACTGTAGGCTGGTGGTTGGGTTTGCAGTAGGGATCACCCCTAGGAATGCAAAAGCGTGATGCCCATAGGTGAGAAGAGGAGCCTCAACAGGAGAACAGCCAGTAACGCTTCAAAAATGTTGCCTGTTGCAGAGGTAGGAACATGTAGGGGAGGATAACAGGCACTATATTTTCCTTTAAGTTGTTCATAATAATCTATTTAGAGACACCTTGGAAACCACTGAAATGGAGTCAACTTTTATTGCCCTTTTAAACTTGGATTAAACTCAAGAGTAATGCCTTTATTGTTATGGGATTCAGGCACCTATCTTTCTGACATGCCCTTTATGGAGGGAAAAAAAACAACAACAAAGCAAAATAACCCATTGTTTTGCTTAAGACAGTCAGCAAAATCTAAAAGGATGTCAAGCAACACCAAGAATGATAGATAGGCAGACAAAATGATTGACGGATTTTTTTCAAACTGACTGCATCCACGATGTTAGTAGAGTAGGCAACACTGAGACACCTTTGAAATTACAGATGCACAACACAAAGTGATAGATGAAGAAAGGTACATTCTAAGTTTTAAAAACGATCATGTTTTCTGAAGTGAAAAGACATTTATGAGTGTTAAAGCACAAACTTAGAAGGGCTTCTGGGTATGTAAGTCTACCAGCAAAGCTAGAACAACATGACTTGCAACCCTCCACAATTAGAAGGTAACGAAATTGAGTTTAAACTGCTTTTACTCCAGTAAGTTTCATTACCTTGCAGCTGGGACTGGCTACCACACCCAGACAGGGACCAACAATACCCTTCACTAGGTGCTGGCTCAGCCTGGCAACCTGTTGAGTTGCAGCAAATCATTTGTATCTAAGGACTTAAACATTCGTGTAAACACAAATATATCCATGCACCTGATGTCTCAGAGCCTCTTCATCTCTGTCTCAGGGAGAACCAAGCTTTCAAAGATGCTCGATTTCAATGCTCCCTTGCGCTGAAATCATCGGAGCTCCACAAGGGCGGCAGGATCAGTTAATACATAGAACTTTATCAGTTCATTTTTTTGAATCCTGAGGAACTCTTTTTGTGCTGCAGGATAATACAGTGCAGTGCTCATTTCTGGTTTGATAGCATCCAAAGAACTTTTGGACTCACTTTAATGTTTCTGGAAAGCATCTATTACAGGAGACCTTATAAATATAAATTAATGCGATCCCCTGTAGAGAAAACACACAAGATCATGAGTCCCCTTAATAACACAAAGGGGATACCTGAACATAAGTATAAAGATATATTAGTGCTATGTTTTCTTTTTTATGAGAACAATTTAGTTTTCCCCTGTCCTTCCAGCCAGACTTGGCTTGTGTGATATTAAGAGAGAAGAATCATATACTTTTAGAATGGCTGACAGTCTGCTTTAGGCATTATATCTGAAAGCAAATCAGCAGCAGCAAGGAAATTGACATTTAGAGAGAGAATAAATTACAGGACATTGAAATATCTGTACTAGAGCTGTAAAAAGTAGCAAAAAAACAAAGTAAAAAAAAATAAAATCACCTGATACTGGTGGGGGAGGGAAGAGAAGAGAAGAGGAAGATGAAAGGGAGAAGAAAGTTTTATTTTACATACCACGCCTAGCCTGAAAAGACAAAATAATATACATGCAAAACACTGCAAAGGCTTCAAAAATCTGGTGCTCAAAAGTTAGGGCATACAGAATTATAACTGCCTATACAACCTTTATTTGGCCCCATCATGTAGATGCATTGCAATAAAATAACTGTACAGCCACAGATTATTTTTCTACAAGATCCCTGAACTGGTGCACAGAACAAATCTTGCAGAACACATCAAGTGTGGGTTGTTCAGTGAGGATGCAGTTTGGGGGGTTTGATTCATTTCTTGCAGACTGTGAAGGTGTGTTGTGAATGAGGTGAGGGGTGGAAGGAAGGAAGCAAAAGCTCATGTCAGCAGAGACAGGTGGATCCCGCTCAGGAGGGCTGGATCCCCTCCTTGCCACAGCCTACATGAGGTCACCTGTATAACAACTCTCTCTTCCTTATTTTCTGGGTGTGGGATTTGAAACCGATACGCAGAACTACTGAGCACTCACAGCTGCAACTTGAGTCATTTGATGCATTACTCTGAACGTAAGAAATGCTAGATAAGGTTTACTATTGAAAAGGAATACATAAAAACAGATGATTTTTTGTACCTTAAATTGTCTTGGATACACAACATTAGCAAAATTGCTGCTCCCTCATTTCCCTGTCTGTAAAATGGAGCTTTCCCCTCATCCTCAGCTCCCCAGCACACCTATTGTGAAGATAAATTAGAAGTTTGTGACCTGCTCAGGTATTTTCCTGAACAGTGCCATACAAAAGATTATGAGAAAATAAATAATTCTGTCTTCAGAGGAAGAACGGTATGTGAGTGAATGGTAGCTATAGTGCTACACACTGTACGATAAGGAATAATACAACATTGAACAGTTGGTCATTAATTGACCACCTTCATTCTGTGTGGTCAGTGAGGCTCTGGGTGGAAGAAAAATGGTATGTGATCATATAATTGTAGACTGTACCATACATACAGATAGAAGAATCCTGAAATGAAATTACACAGAAAACACAGTGTTAAGCAATGTAATTAGAGTGCTTGACATTGCAAGCAATGTTCTTTTAACACCCTACGTTTTTCAAAAAAGGCAAGCAGTTTCTCCATATTTACCATGCTACCAATGACATTCATCATCTGGCTCATGACCTCCATCACCTTCAGTCTTCTGCTAATGGCGGTAACTGAGAGTAAAAATAAACTCATACCTGTGTAGCTCTTACACAGTGAGTCTTCCACCAAAGTTTCATAGACCCTTGATGTTATCAAAAGAAGGGGATCCATGCCAGGTTCCTGAAAAAGGGTACTTGTTCTGCCCTCTTCACTAAACCCTCCCTACTCTATCCAACTCTCTCTTTTCCCCACTCCTCTTTCAGTTCAGTCCTAGTCTTCTTGGCTATCAGTATTAACTCACAATCTTCACCGTCCAAGACCAAATCTTTTCCTTTACTTCCAGCCTTCTGCCTCAGCATATCTCAAAAGCACATGAGGTAGACATATATGGAAACATAATCAAGGGCATGGCAAACGCACATCCCTGACTCAGAGACAACCACTTGGGAAATTCCGTCTTTGTTTCATTACTGTGGAGTATTAAGACTATTTGAATAAAAGCCTACTGTTTTCCCATTTTTTAAAAAACAAATGGGTGAAACGAGTGATTTCTCTCATATAATTCAATATAAGAAGTGTAAACAAACAAGAACAAGAGTGTGAGGTCAGACCGAAGGTCTATCTTGCCCAGCATCTTCTCTATGAGAGTGACCAAAGCAGATGTCTAGGGAACAGCAAATTTAAATAAATCAATAAATCTGCCTGAGGCAGATATTCAACACTTTACAGTCTTATAACAGGAAGTGTTTGACAACTTCAAAAATATTTTTCTTCTGTAGCACCCTATAAATCTTAGTTACATTCACAAAATTCCAGTAGAGAGACCACAATTGCTGAGACCAGATAATAACATATAATAGGAGAAAACGGATAGTTCCTCAAGGAATATGAACAATAATGCTTCTGGTACATCACCCACCCTTCCAGGTTGTCATTTTTTTTTTTCCTTGTGAAAAAGATGGGAATAAGAAGTTTACTTTTATCAAAACTTATATTCTATGTCCCCAAGATACACAGTCTTCCACCTCATCTTCCTACTCTCACACAATTCACACAGACCCGGTTTTAAAGAAAAAGGCCTGTTTGTCAAAGAAAGAGGTCTTTTTGTGGTTTTGTATTATGTGTTCTTATGTTGAAGATGAAAACTCACCCAAATTGGTGAAGTGTTACAATTGCAAACCTGAGCTACTCTTGCTATTAGGTGGTTCCCAAAGACCCCAGGTTCTTGGTTAACATTTCTGACTAACCCTGGCCTGCCCAGCAAAGTGACATATTTTTCAACATTCACTATGAGCTATTGAATCTTCTTTAAAATAAATCAAAATAAGAGATAGAGGAAATGGAGCAAAAAGGAAGGCTGGGGGGAAGGGGAGGGGAAGAGAGAAACTATAGCTAAAATAAAACCAGAGTGGTCAGAAGAAAAATAAAGCACCTGTAGTCTCAGCAGCGCTGTGGACTCCTTCCCTGGCGGCTGCTCCTCCACAGCCGCTCACATAAAGCTCCTGACCTTTGCAAGATGTGTGGCAGCAGCAGCACGTACCCGAAGTTTGATACCGCGCTGGCCAGCAGCGCCACGCTGTTCTGTGTCTTCAAAGGAGAGACGGGTTAGAAATATTTGGAGAGAGAGGAGGAGAGGCGAAGTAGGGCAAAGAGCAGATGTGGGAAAGACAAGTGAGTCTCCCAGCATCTTTCACTGGTGACTTGATGTTTTATGAAGACTGTGGCCAACCTCATAAAGAAAAGGTGAGAAACATACTACGGAAAAGCAGATTTATGCCATTTTTTTCCCCAGGTCTCACACAGGCGACGTGCTGGTATAAAGTCCTGGGGTTTTGCTTTTCACGGGTTTTGCTTTTCATGGTTTTGTTTTTCACGGGTTTTGGGCACTCAGGGTGTGGACGCCCTACTTGCGGCTGCAGTTCTTCCCCTGTCACACCACAGGACGGCTGTGGGTCCAAATTAGAGGACAATTGAAATCATCAACAGGTGAACGTCAGCTCAAAAATCTGGGCTTCGTATCTACCAGAGGTTCCTGAGTTCTTCTCTGTGCATTGGGAAATGTTGGCCCGTACTTCAGGAAGCCAATACTGTCACCAGCATAACACTACTGAGTTCCTTATCAAATTGTATCTGTAAACATCCACCCGTGTGAGCAGCTGAGAGGCTCTGTTTTATAAGGTCTTATCCCAGCAAAGTCTCAATAGCAACTTGCGTTGATTTTTTTTAAAGCAGGAAAAATGGAAGGCTGTTCTATCAGGGTGTGAATGAAGGTCTCCAGGGACTCCCAAGTGGTTTGAGTCTGTGGTCTGCGATGCATCGTTTGAAAAAGGAAAAAAAAAAAATAAATCACACTGCATTTTATGAACCTGATGTCGATCACAGTGTCATTATTATTACGCTGCCTAACTGCAAACAATTAAACCAAAGGGAACGGACAGGGAGACAAACAGGAAATGAAGAGAGAGTAAAGATTATTTGTTACAAACAATAACGATGTCCTGGAGGAAACAGCAGAAGAGTTATTAATTGGGGAATGCCTCCTCGCTGTCTGAATCTAGGCTGGCAAAGTTTATTCTTTCCAGGACTGAACACAGGATCAAAGGGGATAGTAAAAGTCCACAGCCTTAACAGAGAGGGCAGTCGAGCAGATATTGAAAGGAGAGAGAGGAAAATGCTACTCAGGGGCTCTGCTTCTCTCAGGCAAAAAGCAGGGATTCTAGGTCGACTGGGGTTTATCCTCGACTTTCCCTTTTTGTTTTAACATTTTTGTCTGCTTGTGGTTTACCATTCTGTGCAAAAATTATGCTTTGTTCTGAGCCACTTTAAACAGAAACTGCAGTTGGGAACGGGAGAAATAGAGCAACACGTAAACAAGAAAGTTCCTTGTTTAAAAGAGGTACCTGGACCTGTCGATGAGGGATGTACTGAAGAAAAACAAGTGCAGGTCTTTTTGTAAGACTGTGAAACAAGAAAACTTAAATCTCACAGATTTTCCAGGCGTCTATGCATACTTCTGTAGATTTATATGTACGATAACAGCAATATTGAACAAATATAAATCCAGGCCTGACCTCTGTGGTTTTGTCCCATCCTTAAAAGCAAAACCATGCAAGACCTGAACAACTTCCAGTTTTGCCTGTACAAAGCTTGAACGTTGTGATGTAAAAGGAGGTCCCAGGGGTTCAGCCAGGCACCTGAACCGAGTGAGTCAGTCTTTTGAGGTCGGCTCTTCTCTGCTTCTCCTGCACTTTTGGTTGGTATTTCAAAACTATCAGATTCTGTGAGATACCATCTATCTAACAGTGGTTGTGGCCACCAACTTTCTTCTCTATAATCTCTCCCCATTTTTCCTATGTAAAAGTCTTAAATGAAGTTTGTTCCAGACTATTAACCTATGACAGAAGACTGCAGAGATAAGATTTCACTGCCATATAGAACAAAGAAAAAGAAAGGGTGTGAAAATTGCAATGACAAGGTTGCCTTGGTAGTTCGAGATGTATGAAATGAAATGAAATAAAATATCTGACAAACGTCTGGATAACACAGGTTGGGCACTAATCACTTTGGTTGAGTCAATCAGAATGCATTTAATAGAAAGCACAAAAGATTTCATTTACAAACCCAGCTCCTTAACTATAACATCTAAAATTTATCCAGTGCTGTGCTGCTTTAAAGAATAAATGATATAAGCCTTGCTACAAAGACATATATTCTCAAGCTACAACATTTCTAAACAGGCAAAATAAATATTCCATTACGCTGAAACCAATTCAGATTCTATTTATAAGAGGAAAAGCTATGGTGTTGGGAAAGCTACCTACGTAACAGTTAAACTGATCAAACTAGTCTCATGGGTTAGACAGGATCAAGCCATGTTTTGACTCTGTGCCAAAAATAATCTTTCGTATTTGGCTGGGCAGAAAGTTTTCATATATTCTGAAGTGAAGATGGTTTTAAGCTCAACATGCTACAATTCTGCAAAAAAAGGAGGAGGACTGAAATTAGAGCCAGACTGAAGGGAGTTATTTTCATACTTGCTGTTGTTGAGCAGGAGCAAAACATCAAAAGCAAAACCAAGTTAAAAATTGGAAGGCTTGCATACAAATATCAATCTCTGTGGAGAGTTTTTACTGAAGTGCCTGCGGTAATGCCTAGTTTGACACCAACTTGGCAAAAGTCTCAAGCCATATTTCCTTCTGCACTGTTTAACTTAATACAACCACACACATACGCACAGAGCACAAACCCAACCAAGACAGTGCTTACATTTCCCCCAAATTTTTGTGCCCTAACTTCTGGCCCAGTGAGTGACATACTTCTTTTCTGCTGCAGAGCAGACATAGCTGCAAAATTATCTAATTTGCCAGCTAGTGTCCCTGAAGCCTAGCTGGAAACCCCACTCAGAGGTACCTCCTCCTCTGAGGAGCACGCACCAGGGGCGATGGGATGCTTCAGGGATTTGCAGTTCCCTCTAAGGGGTGCCAAGATAGCTGTACGCCTCTTGCATCCTCAGAGTTTCAATGTACTCAAACTCTTGCTCTACTCATATTGTACATTCCAGGTTGTCATACAGCAAATATACATAACCCCATAGAAAAGCATATGAAAGTGAAAACAACAAAGAAGCTGCAAAGCGAACAGGATAGGAGAAATACTACACTGTTTGTTTTTTTGCTAGAGTCCAGAACACAGTCTTTTGCTTGGGACAAAGAAAAAAGTAAAAACCCCTAAATGAATGGGTCTTTTTTTTCCATTGTTGTTTATGACCATAATTTAGCAATGCATTTACTAGCCACTGTAATCATCAAACAGGCCTTGACAATTAACAAAGAGACCATGAAAATGAAAGTAGTGAAATGGAAATGAATCACAGCTTCACCACAGCAGAAAACATCTTTCTGAAGACAGACTAGAATGAACACTACTCCAAGTAAATTACGTATTAATTAAATGAATTAGCAGTGTTACCATTGTCCCACTTGGCTACTCACACGCATTTTACAAAAGGACCCTTGCAGCTTTATGAGTTTCTGTCTTTTCACCACATACTTGTGGAATGCCTCCTTCCTAACTGGGATTCCTATTTCCAATAGCTATGGATGACAGTATATCTCTCTATACGTTCCACAGCAAATCAACCTTACGCAGACAATCTCTAGCAGTTATTTTGAATAGTGTCCTTCCATCATGCCAACATATCCTATTTTTGGCAGAGGACCTGTCTAATACTGCTTCCATACTGACAAGGAACAGGATACTACTTTGTGATAGACATGGAGAGTATGTTGCTCCTGCTCTGCTTTGTGGACCCCCATTTAGACCACAGAAGAGAGTTGGGCAGTATTTTCCAAGGCACGATGCAAAGTCAGGATCCTAGTCCCACACTCCAACACAATTCTCAAGACTCCAAAGCGTCCAACAATTTCCCAGGAAGTCAGAGCACCAATTTGAACAGCTGTATGTGGTTTTGATGACCTACTTGTCCAACAATTAAAAAAAAAATAATCCTCAGCTGGGAAAAGCAAAAGCACATCTCCCAAGTTTCCTTCCTCCCTCTGAACAAGACCCCTCACGCAATGTGGAGGGCCTCTAGAGCATCAGGGTACCATGACAGATGTGCATGGTCTGTGTCGAAGGTGTCCCAGGAAACAACGCTGGCATCATTGGTGGTAAGATGGGGCAGGACCATGAGCTCCAGGAGTCAAAAGACTGGATGCAGCACTGTTGACCCTGTATGGTCTGCTGGCCACTGATACACCACAAATCATCTCAAAACAGAACTGCTTCTGTGGGTGAGCACAAGGCAGGAGCTGATTACAGGCCCACTGTTCAGTGCATGACAAAAATGGGTTGCAGAGTTTTAGCTCTATGTACTTTCATTAGAAACTCACATTATATGGGGCAAGAGTTATAGAAAACCAAATTCAATTTCAAGTCTTTAAAATGTTCATTGTGTTTACAAGGAACTTTCTGCTTATATACATAGTCCCTTCTATATTAAGTTTAGTTAATATACTTACAAGGCAAACAAACAAGGGTTTTACCTTGCATCATTGCTAAGGTGCCAAACAGATTCTTTGCGGTCTTTGAATATGGGAGTGTATTACATCAAAGAATCTGACCTCAGGACCTTTGCACGTGACAAAAATTAGATGCTTAACAGGAATGACCTTAAAGAAAACGTAAGAAAACCCGGGGCCCTCGTATAAGCTGTGGCCCTATTTCCTTGGCATGTTGTCAACAACTTGTCAACAACAAAGGAAATATCAAACCAGTATTTGGAGGCAAAGGAAATAAATACAAGCAAGTATGTAACTTAGGATAAATTTTCAAGCATTGTGGCTTCGCAGTTGACAATTCTCAATGGGAAATTGGCCTCCTGATGTTGAGGAAATGGGTGGTCTAATTACTAATCTGCTCAAATTATTTTCATTCCAAAATATTGTTAAAATCACTGTCATAATGGAGCAAACATCTAGCAAAGTAACTTCCAGTAAACCCCAGAAGCACACAGATGCTCCCCCCTAGAAGAGGCGTGAAAAGCCTTGCCCTTTCAGCTACATATCCTGCAAAAAAGGCTTACTGTGGATGAGCTCAAATTAAGACAGAACGTACTGACCTACTGAGCATTTAGTCCCAGCTTAAACTGGGTCCTATGTTCTGCACTTTATTACAGCACACAGCACTTCTCTGTGGTTGTGTTCTTGGCATAAATGAAGTCACAAATCACCATTGTTTAAAATTATTAAAGGTCTTTCTACATCAGTATTATTATTAGCGTTTTGATTTAAATGAATAGTCTGCCGTTTTTCAGCTACAGTCAAATAAATGAGACTCCAAATTCTGCTGGGAAAGGAAACCCCACACTGTCTCACTTGAATAGAAGGCCAACATGCATTTTTGGCTGCGCCTGTCAGTTTTCCCTGACTTGATACAGAAAATTCAAATGCCTACAGACAAATTAAAGTGGGAGCATAATGCATTAAAAGATTACTTGTGGGATGTTGACATTCAGATATGAACTTCACACCTTCATTTTATCCTCACGATGCAGCAAAATACAGTCCCACATCCTAAAACTCGGCAAACTCCGGGAAGCTCACTAAGGCTTGTACTGTTCAACTCAACATTGCTATGTAATTTCTGCCTATTTCATATGAAGGAAATCTGTGTGTAGAGTGTAGAGAAATATTCGTTTCAAACACTTATTGAGGCCACATTGATGGTGTATTTTAAAAAGGACTGCATCTGTTCGTAGGTAGCAGAACACTTGCTAGGTGAATTATGGTAGGGTCAGTCAGTCTTTTATCCTTCAACCTCAATTCTCAGTTGACGTTGATGATAGCAGAAAGAAAATTTCTGTCTTTCCTTCCAAGAACAACAAAATATTTAGCAGTATTTTAGATTACTTTGTCTTCCTCTTAGACAACAAACATCAAGAACTGCCAGAGAAAAAGTATTTACATGACCAACAAAGTGATCTGAACTTCACGGACCAACTGACAAATTCTGTGTTTCTGTTTTACATTTCAATAGACAAAACGCTAAGGAAAGAAGCCATGTGCACTATATACAAAGCAACTCATGACCCCAAATGTAAATCTTGCTTCATCAGATAGCTTGGCTCTGCAGTTAAAGTAATTATTTTTTTGAATGTTGTGAATGTGTTAGAATGATGTATTTCACATGTATAAATTACCTCCTGCCTTGTAAGGTTATCATGAAAATGAGATCTTGCTCCAACTCAAGCAAGCCCAGAGATAAAGGAGATGACAACAACAAAGAATATCAGCCCTTCCATCTCCCTGTATAAACAGTTTGAATAGCCTCCTGCATTTCAAGGGTTCTTGTCACTGATGATCTTCAGGATCTTGTAGCCGAACTCTACACTTCAGCAATGAGGACATCCAGTGGCAATCACCAGTTAACTTATGTGATGCGAGTGCTTTCTGCAAGTCTGAATTTGATATCTGAGACTATTTTTGTTTTACTTACACCTGCATGGGATGAATAATATCCCTTCTCTTGTTTGGTGACTGTTTTTCTCGAGCTAAATTGCCTATTGACTCTAGCCTGAAGCTAAGCAAAAAGGGCAGATAATACAGCAGAGCCCATTAAATAATGTATTTTTTGCCTATCATTAACATGAATACTATGTGCAATTTCAGTCCCTAAAGGAAAGCCGTAACAATCTCTGACATTGGTATACAGCAATTGCTGATGAAGACCGACTGCTCTAGCAGCAGCTCTTCTTTATAAAATATTTTATGCATTAAAACACCTGGACAAAGCATAATTATTTCATACAACAGGTGAATGGCAATTCCTACTGCTATTTTATAAAAGAGGAAACTAAGGCAGAAAGCTGAGGCTGCTTTGCGAGTCGAGGGCTGACAAGGGATTAAAAGGCAGGAGACTTCTTCCTGAGTCAAATCCATCCCAGCCACAACTGCCGTGTTTGTTCAGCAAGGATTGTGTTGTACTGAAATGGTGCAAGGTGAGGGGAGGTTGGAAGGATGCACGCCTGCATTTCATAATCATTCCCTTTTCTGGATACCCCAAGCAAATCCCCTCTTAGTGCTGTTGCTAGGATTGTTTTTAGTGCAGGAAAGTCAGAAGTTTCCCATCACAGGCAGGAGCATTCGTTCCTCTGTACCCGCCTCGCTAATGGAGAGAGTTTAGTCGCTCTGAAGCAGCCACCGCTTGAAACAGTCCCCAAAGGGAGCCTCTGAAAAGAGTTACTGCTTCTTTAACCTAACCGGAGGCAAGACCTTGATAGGAAGGAAGGACAGAGCTGCGACTGCTGAGGGAAGAAAAGAATTGAAAACAATTAGCGTGTTGATGTCAGCTTAAAGAGAGTCACCAAGAGATCAGCTTTCCCTGCATCTGTTCTTTAATTAAAAAGAGAAAGGTGGCAGTGTCCACTACTCATCACTATGGTAACATTTAAATGCCACGCAGCTGGAACTGGCTGCCCGCTAGCTGCAGAGCGGGATCAGCCGAGAGCAGAGCAGGTATGGGTCCACCAAAGGGCGGGCAAAGCCCCTCGGCAGCTGCTCCGAGATCCAGGGGGACTTACTTCTCAGCCGGTGCAAAGTGTTGAGCGCGTCCGTACGGGCGCGTGTTACATACCCCGCATCGCTTCTGCTGGTGGAGGGCAAGGGGAGACTTCCCGGGATGAAAGACCAGAAACGTCACGTCAGGAGAGGGGAGGGTGAGGATGAGGGGAGGCGAGGGCGAGGAGGGGTTTCGGCAGGTTCTTGCTGTGGTTGTGTGCCAGTCACCCTCTGCTGACTTGCTGCCTTTGATCATCATAAGTTCACTAACGCTGCCTCTACCACAGTTGCTTATCATCTTCATTGCTGATTTAAGTCGCTACAAAAATATTTGCCAAAACTATTGTTCGGTTTGTTCTAATAATAGTTATTATATTATTCCTTCAATTAAATACAGACAGCTGCACTCTCTGCTTTTTCTACTTCCTCTTGAAGTACTTATTGCATTATTGGCACTGCCAAGAGTTTTGTCCACAGAGATGTAGGTCTCTTTTTTTATTTTTTTAAACAGTTTCAAGTAATTATTTGTGTGACTCCTTGCATCTTCTTCAAACTTCCGTACTAAAATAACAATAAGCAAATGATACGAGACCAAAATAATAAAATATCAGTGCAATTAGAGTAAAAAACGTCTAATACATTTTGCAAATTAACATACAGTCCTGCAGTTGAGACCCCGTCGTATATTTTTACCTTAGAATTAAAAATGTCTAGGTATTTTATTCCTTGAAAACTATTTCTGAACATTATTTCTTCTCTCAGCTTGAGACTCGTCTGTATCGGAAAAAAGCTACGCTGCACACGTGTATCCAAAAGCTTCTGGAGCCTGGGGACTCAAGAAGGAAGAAATAAGATTCACTGTATGCCAACCTAGCAAAGATCCTTCCATTCCTGTATTTTCATACACAGTTCCAATATCTTGCATTTCAAGTATGACAATGTATTAACAAGATTATCGGGACGTATATTATCCTATATTATTATGCGAACAAAGCACAAATGATATTCCCTTCAAAAAAAAAGCCCTGTTAAAAGTTCGTATTACACCAGAAGCAGAATCGTGAACAATTGAGTTAATGACTATGTAAAATATAAGAGACATTTTCAGTTAGGCAATGAAATGTCCTATTAACGTAGATGTTTTTAATGAGCTATTTTGACTTGTACCTGGCCTCCCTCAGCTTAGATCTCTCTTAGATCTCCTGGTCATTTATCTCTGGTGCTCTAACAACCTCTTGGATCTAATCCTTGATTAGTACACATTTTTTGGCTGTGGCTGTTATAACACATCTAGCCAGCAAAATAAATCATTTTAGTCTGCGTGTGTCACATTACATTTGAAACATCTAACTTTCCAAACAAATAAAGATGCATCAGAAGTTGAAATATAATATAGTCTAACATTTATGTTTATCTAAAGGGCCGCACTAGCTATAAACTACGGGTGCTTTTCTGGCTATGCACATGTAGGTATGTTAATAACACTAAGCTAAGCAATCTGATAATTTTAACCCCCTGGCAAAGATTCAGCAAATTCATCATCTTGATGGAGTTAAATACAAAGTCCCCCTGAAACACATTGTTTTTACGTTTCAGGTTCCTTCAAGAGTCCTGGCCATTGCTTATGGAAACAGCAGAAAGTGTAGGAAAATATACAACACATCTTCTATTTGAACAAATTAGATCATACTCAAGCTAAATGAAAGAAAAAAAAAAAAAGAGAGAGAATCTAGCTCCATTGACATCAACTGGAAAAAGGTCACAGTTTTCAGGAAGACCAGGAGTCTAGTATTTCCACTGAGAAATTATCTAAAGCATGGTAAATGGACGTCCAGTGACTCTGTCAGTAGCTCTGGCATTACATATCAGTAGGGTTGACCCTCTTTATAACACAATCCCCTGCCTCTATGGCCATCCAGCTGCAGGGGCAGTACAATCTCTGAAGTTGATGGAAAAAATAAAAGTTCATGCCGTATCTTTCAGCAGCTTGATCTCCCCACAAATACTGCTTGAAACAACTGAGCAGGCAACTACAGGATGACCATGGAAGAGTTCTGTTATCAGGAGGACACCAATGAAGCCTCATGCCTATTCCCACATTCCTATGTTTTTTACAGTTCCTTTCCTGTCAAGGCCCCCAAACTGCAAATCATTAATATTTTCCTGTCTACAAACATTAAAAAGACTTTGAATATACACGTGCACTTTAAACCACTGACACCTTACAAAAAATCATAAGACAAGAATGACTGTACCAGACCAACTACAGGTCTGCTCAGTTCAGCTCTGTCTTCTGCCTCATAAAGCGCCGCAAGAAGACAGTAGGGGAGAATACAAAAATAAAGCAATCACTGGGCCGCATTTCTACAGTATATTCTCCTCCTCTCCAGTAACTTGCTGGTGGTATGTTGGTGTCCTTAATGGATTTTTCTTCCATGAATTTGCCTAACTGTCTTTTGACCCATGCCAGAACTTGGTGCCTGTGACATGTCGAGGCAACGAGATGGACAGTTTAACTACACGTTTCAAGTAAAAGCAGTTCTCAGCCCATGATGTGCTGGATCCTTTTGCTGCCACACAGTTCTGTACTAGAAGAAAGTGTGAACAAGCATTTCAGTCCTGATTTTACAGACTGCTATCATTTCTCTCCTGCAGGCTTAAGGATCTTAATTTACTCATCCTCATGTGGAAGTCACTTTGTACAGTTGATTTCAGTTGCCATCCTTTTTTACATCTTTTCTACTTTGGAGATGGAAGGACGAGAAAGAACAACCAGAAAGGAACAAAGTCTTCCATATGTTTTTGAACTATGGATGCAACACTAATGACATAATAATATAAATACAGTGGCATAAGACTGTTCTCCATTCCTTTCCAAATAACTGTTAGTATATTATTTGTTTTATTCATTGGTACCAGGCATTGAGCTGGCACTCTTGAGTGTTAAGCTAGTTTATAGTTTACTACTTGTACACAGAATTATTTGTTCCCATATGCACTGCTTCACAATTTATATACATGGATTTTTACCTGTTGCTAATTTTACTGACTAGTTACTCACTAACTTGAGGACTTGAGGTCCTTGTCTGCAATCTGTTTTGGTTTCAACTCCTTGGGTAACCTATTAGCAGCTGCAACCTCTTTGTTCAATTTTCCTTTCCTAGATCATTTACGATGTGTTGAGCAACAGATATCCTAGCAGCAGACATCCTATGAGACTACACCACTGGCTTCCTTACACTGTCAAAACTGTCTATTTATTCCTGCCCTTTGTTTCCTACCCTTTAGCCAATTATATATCCATAGAGACTCTTACTCCTTATCTCATGACAGCTAAGTTTCTCCAGGAGCCTTTGGCGAGGGACCTGTTGAACGCCTTTTCAAATCAAAGTAGACGATAACACCAGGATCTCTCCCTGACTCCTCTACAGAACTGCATTAATCTGTGAAACACAACTTCTGTTAACAGAAACCACATTAAGTCTTCTGCAATAGAACATATTTATCTTTGTGTTTACCAACCCTATTCTTCGCCGTTGTTTCTACCAAATCACCTGTTACGGTGTCTGTTTCCCATTTGAATTCCTTTAGAGCTCATGGATGAATACTGTCTGGTCCTGGCAATCTGATACTCCGCATTTTGCAATTTTGTCCTGTCCTTTCCTACTGACACTGGAAGTTAAGTCAGATCCTGTGACACATCCCCCACCCCTCATTTTCCCAGTAAAGAAGGGTTCTGGCAGACAACATCCAGAGTATTTTCTGTCAGCAGTACAAGCAGATTTGTGTTCGTATGATCATTCTGTATAGTCTCATCTGGTGCATCCCACACACATTTAGATAAACAGACAAGACCCTCCCCAATACAGACAAAACCAAATCTGGGTGCTCAAAATCTAAGCCTAGACATAAAATTCAAATCTGCAAGTGACTCTTGTCTTTTGAACAAGCCAAGCATGTTGTATGCAAGATACTGGCACTGGTCAAAAAAGCTGAAAACCCTGTGGTTTTTGTCATGCAGATCCCAGCTTGGTGCTTTGCACCAGCTATCTTTCACAAAGTTCCTCCATTTTCAACAGAGCACCTACTGCAAAATAACACTGAGCAGACTGTATATTAAAAAGCCATCCCACGCATATTTATAACTAATTTATTCTTCATTTCTTGTGTGTTGAATAACTAAATTACAACAGTGGCTCAGTAACCCCTTTTAGTTTAGGAAAGGGCAGCAGCTTCATTTGAGTAATATTTTAGTCCAATTAGTCCATTAGTCTCCAGTGGAGACCAGAGGAGAATGGAAACCAGTGAAACAAGAGTCCTGCAGGATTCCTTTTAAGTAACAGACCTCTGACTCATCTGATATCATCTGGTAGCCCTCATGATCCCTTCAAAGATATTTTGTATTTTCCAAGTGTTCCACAGAGACACTAGGCAGGCATTTGCGAGGAAGAGGCAATGTATTAGCATAGGCCGTTGTGGATAAACCTGCCTTATAGAAGAATTTCAAACTATTCAAGTCTTGTAGGAGCTTCAAAGTATCTGAGGAGTTTGACTCCTACTCTTTCCCAAACCCTACAGAGTGTGGGTTAGTCTCAGAATAGCACGTTGTCTTTCCACAAGAACGTTGCTTGAGTGGACTTGCCACGTGTCATTGTCCAACTCCGGTTTTGAGATAACTTTAATTTAAAAAGTGGCCAAAATAGACGTTTTCCTATCTGAAAAACAAAATGATTTTAAAACCTGGTTTGAGACTATTTGCCATGTAATATGTAAGCGGCAGCTATGAGGTAGTATAAATACATATATTAAGACTCAAGGTGAAGAACTTGATGGAGTTTTCTGGTCCTATCTAACTGACAATCTGAAAGTTAGTGCTCAGTTTCAACCAATTACCCCTTCAATGAACAGAGAGAGAGCACCTCCAAGAAAACACGCACCTAAGATAGGCTGGAGAACCTGTTCGCTTCACGTATGCATCTGTACCTACTCACGAAAAAATAAGTTTAAATCAATGGCTTAGCTCAAGCACCTAAAAGGGAAATTGCTGGATCAATAAGAGGTGAATCCCACTTGACGAGTGACAACTGACATGTAAGTGGCACCCCAGAATGTCTCCACATTTCTGTCATCTTACAGCACCATAAACACAAGACAAATAATATTTTCTGTTTGTACAGGACAGAATTCAAAGTCCCTGGAAGCTGGGGAAAAGAGGCTTATCATTCTCAGCAAGACTGCCTTCTAGCATTTGCATCAACCCCAAACACTTCATGGAAAAAATTCCTGCAGCCCGAGTCATCTGCTCTTAGAAAGCAACCTTAAGCCAGCGTGTGCATACACGCGTACATATGTAGTCTCACCTATGGCTACAAGTTTAGTACTCCAGGATGGCCCTTTATTCCTTCATCACTTCTAAACGAAACTTGCCTCCGTATGCATCAGACTGCAGCCACACCTACATCGCTACCAGTGCTGAACTAATTAATTCAAGGCTTGCTCGAATATGTACGCTCCTTCAGCACAGTGACTGAAGACATGCCATAGCACAGGGCTGTTCTCCACTTTTGTGTCTCTGTTCCAGTTAGATGTGTAGAGCTTAAATGAGCAGTCACTGGCAAAAGACTGGCATTTCACAATAGGAATGAATTTTCAATTGGTCTCATGTTTTATATATATAATTTAATATTATGGCATATCTTTTCATCTGAACAAATGCAAAGTCTTTTGCAAATATATACAGCACATATACAACCACTGAAATAAAACTCTCAACCTAGTAAAGGAAGAAGAACTGTTAGTCTCCCAAATAAGAGTCATCATTGTTAAAATAAAATATCGAGCTGTCTGGTGTCAATGCATGAAAGATGGGACCCTGATTTTATAACTCTCATCCAGAAGAAATGCTAGTTGTAAGCTGCATGATACTTAATTTATCTGTCTCATAGGGATGAAAGGCTAAGCCTATTCTGCTAGGATTTGAGTCTCAGCTTTTCATGGAGAGTTTATTTGTGACTCCTAAATAGCATTTTCACTACATTTTTTGTAATTTTTTTCTTACGTTGTTGTGTGGCATTGCAAGCAATGAGATAAAGAGCAACTCTACAAACAAAATCATTGTCGTAACTTATTTTTAGGCATTCGCAAGCCTGAACTGCACACGTGAAGTTTCTTCCTCAGATTTCTGATGTTAACGTGACAGCACGAGAGGAAGAAGATAGCCTATATCTCCCATTGGGCTAACAGCCACAGAATAGCAGCTTTAAAGAGCAAAAACACTAATCTTGCTCTAGTCATCAGCCAGTGAGTGCAGGGGCTCCACGCATAAAGTTCCTCTACGTGCAGAACTGCTGCTCATTTTACTGATGGATACATATGCAGAAAGGACAGCTTCAGTTTGAATTTCTTTAAGAACTTGACCCAAGCATCACTGAAGTTGAAAACGCTACGCCTGCCTCTGCCACTTGTATCGGCATTGAGAATCTGTTGTCCTACCATCTTTAAAAAGATAAAAATTTATCCTTCTATATCACTGCTTATCCTAAAGAAATGCAAAGCACTTTGCAGCGCTTTGCATAATGATGTATAAGTTATCATTTCACCAACATGCTGAGAGGATGCTGCTCTCTACCAGAGCACCGATATATGAGACAGGAAGAAAGAGGTAACCTTTTATGGTAGACAGCACAATTAAGCTATACAGATTACAGTCTGGAAATAAGGACAGAATGCTAAAATTAATAAGTGATAGCACAAAAGCTGTAATGAGCACAAGCAGGATCACTAAAGAGAATCTACTGTTCAATTCAATACAACATATATTAGTATTTATGTTATTTAACATTAACTTTCTAATTTGCTGAGTGGCTGGCATATGCCAGTAAGCACAAACTACAGAAAAACTATTTTTCCGGTATTCTTTGTGGAGTTGTGGAAAGCTATAATATTATCCTTTTGCTTATTACAAAAGATTGTTTAATATGTTACTTTATTTTTATAATTTTTACTCCATAAAGAAGCCTTATCTTTCCTCTCAGGAAAACACAGACTCCATGAATGCTGGGCATTCAGTTCACCCAAAAGGCTCTCAAGAATGAAACCTCATGTCTATTTTGGTAACATCCTTCGACCACTAGCTGGTCAGTATTTCAGGGGATGTGGGTATGGGGCTCCTAGCTCCTTCCAAGTACATCTCCTGATTTATGGCAATAGGTAACTGGATGAGACAACAGCAGCACACTTTGATGAAGCTGCACATATATAGCTTATATTATCTCCCCTTGCCCACACAGAACGGAAGTAAATAAAAGGAAGACAGATTGGCTGAAAACCAATGTTTCTTACAGACATAAAAGCCATGAGTGCATTTCATGTAAGCTTCTGTATTTCCATGGAGGTATCCAGTGCACTTGATAGGAACATTGAAATGAAATCTGACCCCACAGGAACGTGTGAGTCCTCATGGGCCAGCAAAGATAATGACCAAACCTGCGCATTAGGTCGGCATGAGATGCAGAAGAATACACTGGGTAAAAGAGGTGAGCAGGCATATGCACAGGCACATTAAGGCAGACGAATCCGTATATCAATAAGGTTTTTAAAATCAGATTAATTTCTACACAATTAACAAGGCTGTTGAAAGATCTGCTTTACAGCTGCTGCCGCTGCCAGGAGATGATGACAACTAAGGAAATGAAAATCAAAGGAGGAAACAATTACAACAATACTCGCTGAAACTATTTAGAGTTCTCTTAATAAGTCGGAGAAACAAGTAATTGAAAGAATGTATTTTATTGCTGATTAAGATAATACTTAATTTAGGTCTTATTTTTAAAAAGAGATCAAATTAACAAATCAGTTCTTTCATTCAAGTGCAAGTGAGAGCTCAATGCCTTCTCATCATGATATCCCACGTCCCGGAGATTCGGAGGGCAGGCGCTGGGAGAGAGCAAAGATGAGGAGGAGGTAGGACACATTCAGGGAGAAGGGCCAGCTGTAAAGAGCAAAGTGCCAAAATACAATTCTATATAAAATACTAACTCGTATTCATTAAAACCTCGCAGCACAAGAATACTATGCCTTGCTTTTCTACACATTAACTTGTATTAGCCTATACTAGCTTTTTCCTGTTCTGCAATGGTCATAAAAATAGTAATGCCAAACATTTTTAAGCCCAACATCTAAACCTATGGAACAAGGGAAGTTTATAAAATAAAATGTTATACATGTTTTATGAGTAGAAAGATTGCCAGCATCTTCTTTAAACAACAACAACAAAATCCAACAAAATCCTTTTCCTTTAAGTTTTTAATGCCAGTGTGTCATACCTCTAGATATTATAATTGAGAGAGAAGAAAATGTAAAACAGTTGGAAAAATAAGTTAGCTGTGACTGCTTTCTTTGAAACGAAGCGGGGTAACGCAGCTAGTTGCCAGATTGCAAGAACAACAGGGGCCACTGCAAATTTTCTCTTAAATTTCAAATTCTGCCCCAGTATCTTTTTCCTTTTTTCTGAAGGATGAAATAAAATAAAAGCTGAAATGTAAACAGGATATGACAAGACTTTCAGTTTTGATAAAGAAAGGTAGGATTAATAAAAAAAGATGAGTATGGGCTTTTAAACAGTATGTTATAACCTGATAGTGTTTTGAAAAACTCAGACATATAAAAGTTAATCACAAAAACACTGGCAAACTTGCCTTTGAAGGGGAAGGCAGCAAAAAAATTACAGAACATCAGAGCTCGGAGGGAAAGGTAGAAAGAATTGTAAAAGGGTTAAAATGACTAAGATTAAGAAAGTGCATGACAACCATTCTCAAAGACCTGATCTGCGCTAACAAAACCATATCCTATGCTTTTGATGAGACACTCACAAATGATTTAGCAAGAGGTGCTTTTGAATTATACCAGTGCTTTTTGGCAATAAAATGTCTTTTTTCGAGTTTTCATTTGTATCTGCCCTAAGCTGAAAACATCTTTGCTAGAAAATAAGATAGGAAATAAGCAAAACCAGGTTGAAGGTATTTTTAAAGAAAAATTTCCCTAAAAAAGGAATTTATTGCAAATGTTAGCAAAAATTGATTAAAATAAATTTAAGAATTCAGGAAATACTAAATCTAAACAATCAAACATAATGCAAAAGAGGCTCCAGATTTTAAGCTATTTCAATCGAGACAGCAAGGCACGGCTTTCAATAGAGCTATGAAGCTTATAAAGGCCAAAGTTTTACCTTTACCTTCTGCTAAAATTCAGGGAGTTCACTTCTTTATTTGTGTGTGTTTTAAAATAGCTGCTTTAGAGCATAAAAATGCCTGTCTTAAGCTGCATGTTAATTAAAGTTCAGTCTGTCTTTGACATACAAGCTTCAGTCAGTTTACAATTAATTGCTCTGAGGTCTGTTCTCCAGTGTCAGCTAGCTGGCTTACTCCAAAGCCTAAGGTCCCATCGTGCTCTGTAAAATGGCACGATCCACAAAAGTCACTTTGCACCCTACAAAAGTGCAAAATTTACCCTCCTCGGGGAGAACAGAGTGACGATTTTGCTGGCTGTTGCCAGAAAAAAAAAATAAAATTTTTTTTCAGGAGTAGGGAACTTCTGCATGGTAGGGAGCAGAAGTGGGGAATCTTGCCAGATCTTTAACAACAAAAACCAGCGGCAGCCCCACTGCAGTCCTAATTCACATCAGCGCTAAACAGCCATGATTTCGGAGAAAAGAGGCATATTCTCCTTTCTACGTTTTATGTCAACAACAAATCCCTAATCCAAAACCCTCTGTCATTAACAGCAAAGCTCCCTTTTCTCTTGGCCACCCTGAATCTGGCCCCAAGCTGTTACTAAGTAGACACCATCTTCAAGAAATACCTTTTGCCTTGAAGAAATACACATCTGACTAACATTCAGGTCCCACCTCTGAAACCAAATGCTCACATACAGCAAAGTGTATCAGTTTTACTTCTACCAGGTATTCAAGAAAGAGGCAGGTATATGATACACTAATACCTACAGAGAGTAGATCCCACTCACTTTCTGCTAATGTTATGAGTCCTTCCTTCCTCTCTATTTAATAAGACTCTTAAGTTTGACATTCCATTTCAAGTTGAAAACGACTCAAATCAAATGAATAGTGATTGGCTTGTACTGAAGTCAGTGGAAACACTTTGCTGGATTTAACAAGGACTTCAATTCAAAGAGCATACAGGACGTTCACAGGGAGCGAATAAGTACATAAGACAGACAGAGAAGCATAACCTGACCATAAACCTAAACCAGTATCTTTGAAGAAATTACCTATTTGGGGTAAAAAATAATAATCAGGGAATGAAACCATCCCCTAACATCTCCAAATGTCAAAGCACTGGCAAGACACAAACACTGCATTTAAGGGCGAGAAAGTCTAAAATTAATAAACCTTTACACAAATATTTGTATGTGGTGGTTCTCTGCCTGACAGCACCACCAGGCTGGGACCTCCTCGCACCCCAGCGCAGCCCCAGTAGCACTCCACATCCTTGAGCCCGAACACAAGGCTTGGTTTTGCACATCTCTGCAATACAGCATATCATTTGCGATATGCCGAGTTACTGCTCAGGCTGCTGCCCCAGGAATCACCACAGCTCCTCCCGCATGTCTGCCCAGCATGGGGAAGTCAACCAGAGATCTGGGGCCACCTGCTGCCCCCCAGCCCAAAATGTCCATACACACACATACCCACGCACCAGTTCGGATAAACTATGCAGTGACCACCACATGGCAACCTTCTCCCTTTACCCCAGTCCTCTGCTCCAGTTCAGCCAAAGATGGGTCTTTATCAACTTAAGATAAATCTGCACCACAGAGGGAGGGCCCTCAGAAAGGAACTGTGTTTGATTTAGGCTTGCTGTTTTTAAACTGGTTTTGATCACTTCATGCAGTTTTCTGCCATCGACAAGGCCCACCCCGTTGCAGAGACAAGCTAGATGTATATCGGTATGCTACCACTGGGCCTAACAAAGAAATCACAAAAGCTCCTGCTCATTACACTGCAAGAAATGTTGCCCCAGGAAAGAAACTGTGAGCCATGGAAGACGTCGGTATACACCAATGCTTTTGTTGGGTCAAGACAATCAAGTAAAATAATTAGCAGCAAGATACTGGATCTTCCAGCTCTCGGGAAGCGGTGCGGTTCTGCATGTTGCACTCCCCAGAGAGGCTGCAAGCGTCAGGCACAAAGAAATTAGGAGCCAAGAAAAAAAAAAAAAGATAAATGTGGAGGATTTCTTTCAAAAATTTCATACTGGATAATTGTTTTATTAATTGTGAAATGAGAAGACATATTAAGCACCGCGTGGCTCAGGAGTGAGAAATCAAGAGTATCTCCCGTATTTAGGGAGATAAAGAGGAGATGACTACGGTGTGAAATCAGGAGGAATAAGAAACTGGCTTCCCCTTTTAAGAGCAGCATCAATTAAACCCAGGGGAGGCGGGTGCAGTTTACTAGTTAATTAGTCCAGGGATGTGGTCCTTTCATGTGTAATTCAGAACAGGAACACCTGGTGTGCGGCACTTCAAAGCACGGGGGAGGAAAAAAGCCAAACAATGCAGGATAGGTCACAAAAGAAAGCAACAGCACAAGAACAAAAACTGTTTATATCTGACCTTCACCCTGCTGTAAATAAAGCAAGACGGTTGGGCCCCCTCCTCCCCGCCCGGGGAGAACAAACAGCTCTGGGCGCACTGGGGGAGTCGCAAAAAAAAGAGACGGAGAGGGGGAAGAGAGAGACACGGTGGTAACTAATTGTTTTACAACCTAATTAAAAGGAAAACAGACAGCAAGATATAGATAGGGATATAATGATTTTAATCACGTTCTGATATGCAGAACCAAAAAAGACGGAGAAGAGAAACACGATCCGGGCGGCGCTGGGAGGCTGGCAGAAAAGCTACCTATCATCAAGGAAGAGTGGGGCGGGTTTGGTGCACCGAAATCTGAACTGCGCCCGAATTTCAAGGTTTTGACTGGATAAAATTTCGGGTCAAGTTACAGGCTTTAGAACTAGGACGGAGCCAGGATGGTGCTTGGTTCCTTGTCTAAATAGGTGGGGATATACAGGCCTGCTCCTCCAAACCCGGACCGAATTTTAGCAGCGTGCTCAAAAGTTTCTCGATCCCTTCCCATAACTGCTATTGCACAGCGAAGCTCTTCCGTAGCATGCCCAAATCACACTGAAACTGGAAGCAGATGCACTGTGATAAAACTTTTACAGTGCTTTACCTCATCAAACACAATACAACTCATTAAACCTTGCACACCAAAGAAGCAGGTGTTATTTCTGTTTTACAGACGGAAAGCCGATAGAGAGATTAATTTAGCAGCCATAAGTCACAGAACGATCAGTAGCAATGATTGGCCACGTACCCAACTTCTTCAGCAAGTTTGCTGCTCACTCAGCAAAACCACCAGAAGACAGCCAGATCTTGCAATATGAATAATATTTTATTGGATGTCGTTAGTACACTAAAGTCTCTGAAGGGGATCGCTCCAGAAGAGCGCAAGCATGCGTTTGGCAACGTAAGCATCTCAGATAAGTCTGTCAACTTCCAAAAAAACCAAATCCAAATATCTGAATGTATATTTGAACCAGATCTCTTTATTGTATTGGTGATCATTTAATTCACTCATCACTAAGCTTGATTTAGCACAGTAAAGAAAGATGCTGTTATTTTCAAACACTGGACTGCAATTTAAGAAACATGATTTATTCCTTAATCTGCTGCTATCTTTCTGTGAGTCCTGGAGTAATTAAGCTCTCTGAGTCTCATTTTGCCATCTGTAAAAGGGAGAAGTGGTGCGGAGAAACTGGGTTTGTGGAAAATGCCCCACAGAAGGGAGGCATTATTGCAGATAAAAGCTCACTTGTGTTTAAATAGAAATTTCTATGTTTTGTGAACTATGGAAAGTTATGAAGCACCCACATCTCGTTCTAAACCACCGTCTGTTCCCCAAATCATTTGAACAAATTAAAAGAAGAAATGCCACAACCAGGACCATTTTGCAAAGCTTGCACTTGTGAGATATGTTTCTGGATAAGACAACAAATAACATCTAAAAACACTCTGGACATAACGTACCTAACACCACCATGCTAATATCAGGAACAGCATAAATGCCCTGTGTCACCAATAGTTTGGGAAACTATGGGAATAAAAGAAAAATAATCCCTCTTTTCCTTAAGAAACAACACAAAACAGTTTTTTCTTTTTTATAAATAGAAAATGGGTATGTTGGGCAATATGCATGAAAATACATTTCAAAATGGGTTTGGTGATAGTTGGGAATGAGATAAAAAAATAAATAAAATTAAGCATATTTGGTGATTTGCCTTTCCTTACCTCTCTATCATTTATACCCAGGCTGGGGATTAGAAATGTGGGAGTATTTTCTGGAATGAACTTTGCAGAACGGCCTGAAGACCTCTCAAAGTGTTCCTCTTTATGCATGCTCAGATGGGAAGGGCAAGCTCCCCTATTTTAAGAAAAATGTATGTTATCTAATAAGCAGTAACCTCTCCAGAAGCTGTATTTGTCTTAATGAAACAAGGCCATAATTCAAGCTGCCACCTAACAGGAGTTCAGTGCTGAAAGATGTTTTGGGGTCTTTTGGGGCTGTTTTTTTTTAATTTTTTTGTGGGCTTTTTTGTTGCTTTGGGAAGGGAGGTTGAAAAGCAATATTATCCAGCACAAGTCTCATGAGAGCAGTGGTAATAAGGTGAAATCTAAGCTGACCAAGCATTTATTAGGTGAAGCCATTTGACAAAAATCATGATGCTCTGATGCGATCTCCATAACACTTCTGATACATAATTCAGGTGCACTGCAAGATCAAACTCAGTACAAAATGTATCTTCGCAAACTGGATGCCAATGAGACACACCCCTCCTTCACCAATTCTTCCCAAAAATCATTCCCACTCCGCCATGCCTAGGACATGACTAACATCACCTACGCGTGCTAGTCAACAGGATGGCACGGAAAACACTCCCTGGGCTCCCAAAGCTTCCCAGAGAATGAAGGCATGGCCAAAACATCCTCCTTATGCACCTTGGGCAGCACAGACAGCACTATCATCAGCCAAAGGGAATTCCCAGACCCTGACCCCAGCCTCCTCAATCACTGCAAAACCATGGAAAGACTACTACAAACAGGGCTGAGCCGCCACAGCGGTGCAGCGAGACTGCACATCTATTTTCAGACATGACCGTCTGAGGACTCACTAACCCGTTACTTAATCTCATTGATAAAAACTGTAAAATCTGGTCACCAGGGTGTTATGTACATCCTTAATGTGAATGTGTTTATAGAACTATAAGGGGAATAGGTAAGAGGAAAGCAATTGGTCGGCTCCAAGCTAAATGTGGCCGAAGTGTTTTTGCAATCGCATAGCTCACAGATATCCTTGGCTAGTCCGTGTGACCCAGGGGAAGTCACTGTTAAATACTTAGGACTGTTAAACAGCACAAGCCCCACAGTGGTAGCCCAACATTTAATTCCAAAGATGAGTAAGCGGGGAAGGAAAAAATAAAAGTTGAGGGCCATGAAAATTGAAGGAAACACTCACAGGTCATGGAGTATTACTGAGACTCAAGTTCTCACCAACTTCAGACCTCTCTAGGTGATTTTAGGTAAGGTAAGAAGTCAACCAGCTACAGAAATGTATGCATATATATGCTGTATATATTCTATCTGCCACTATATAAAGATATCCAGCTGTTAACATAGAATTGCAGCATTTATTTGCCCTTTTTTTAAATGTTTTTCTGTTTCCAATTTGTAATTACGAGACTGCTCTTAAGTCTTGCTAAATAAGCCCAGATTTTGCCTCACCATTAAGTATGTCTCCTGTTGTAGTTCAAAACGAACTGGAAGAAAACTGTCAATCTCAGTACTCTTGTCTTCCTGAATGGAACAGCTCAGTACGGCGTGAGAAGAATGTGTTCTCAGGAAGAAAGAGGTCTGAGCAGCGTTTCCTTAAAAGCAGCAAAGAGTGAATAAAAGGGCTCGGAGTGCCAGATGACAGCAGTTAGGAGAGGTTTCTCCAGAGCAGGGATAAACTGCAGCCTTTTCTGGAAGGAAAGAAAAATTAAGACCTGAAGGCATACTGCAAGAGTTGCATGTGTTCTTGCCAAGGAGTAATTCTCATAACAAGTTAGATTTTTTGGAGGTTATTTATTATGCTGGTGAAAGAGACGCTCTCTCTTCATGCAATGTTTGACTTGCTGCAACTGGAAATAAAACCTTCACTGCTTTGAAAAAAAAAAAAAAAAACAAAACCCAAAACAAAACTGAAAAAAAACAACAGGGGACATCTTCACATGGAAGCTTCAAGTTTTTCTGTTCTCACTAGTCCCTCAAGACAGGATCCATCTGACTTCTACATTTCTATAACTCCCTGGGGAATTAAGCCATTTCAGGTATGATTCACCTAGGCTCTTTTAGCATCTAAAATAAGATGAACTTGCAAACTGCCTGTTCTCCCCGTTGATCAACAGGGAGTCCCGATAACCATTTCAAATTAGAGGTTCACACTGTTGAGTTTGGAAGAAAGGCACGAGGAGCCCAGGGCAGGTGAGGCCGGGGTGTGCTGCTGAGGCTGTTCTCCCAGGCTCATGGGTGAGTCAGGCAGGGAGCCAGGCGGCTTGCTGGGGAAGCGCCCCGTGTTCTTGCTGCGCCAGCTGGGAAGCATTTGCTTCACTACCACCCCTAGCTTTAAGGTTTGTTGCTGAGCCCACTACGCAGGTCCAAATTAAATAAGTGATATCCAAAGGGTTTGGGTTCTCTGGACATGAATTATTCCCAATGAAATCTGATTTACACCAGTCCTCTTATGAGGACATTACTTTGTACAAGAACTCCTTTGACCCACTCATCCATACAATACCTGAAAGCCCTAGATTTCCCAAAGACATTTGCTGCAATGAAACCAGCAGCATTTTGAACCCTCTCCCAGCAGCTTCCAGGTCCCAGCTAAGCCTCACTGAGCTGCAGTGTCTTACCAGGCCAAGGCGTCCACTAGACACAAAGGGACTCCTGAGCCCTTGGAAGCTGAGTTAGTCTTTGGTTCAAGGTAAACACCTACAAAACCAAGCAGTCATGAATTCACAGGGTTTTGCACTGCTTAGCTAGCTTCAGAAATAACCCAGATTGTCAGCAGGACATGTATCAGAGCTAGCACACTACATTCTGGAGAAATAAATATTCCTAAACCATGGTATCTTCATATGCCAAGTACCTGCATCAACAAAACCTCTTCAGTGTCTTACAGGAAAGAGTAGCACCTTCTAAACCATTAGCACCCTTCAAGCTAGTGCAACTATGATAAGTCACTGGGAATAAAAGTAAGCACAGTGCTGTTTTATTTGTGGCACTTCTATTTCCTTTAATGTGTGTCTGATAAAATGTTTTCTAAGCATTGCCTTTAGTATGTGTTTATCCCAAAGGGACCATTCCAGGAGGACAAAAAATGCAGCACCCACTACTGCCAGGTTTGCCTTCAAAGTCATGAACACACACTTCATTCACTTGAATAAATTTCCTTTTTATCTAATACATCCAGTGATGCTTCAGGCTTGTGCTTGATGAACATGTCCTACCTTTCAGCAGAAACTCTGAAACAGAAGTTAAGTTAGCTAAGAACAAAGTCACCCTCATGAAAATATTTGTCATGAAAGCTCACATTTCAACAAGAGGTGTGTTTTATTTTTAAATATTCTTATTGTAAAAGACCACTAACTTTTGGGGAGTCAGTCCCTAGTGGTTGAGAGGTGCTAAGTGCCTTCAACTGTCACTTATTTTGGTGAGAAAGAGAACACGCTTAAACAGGACAGTTCTGCTTGCGCGCAGCTAAAATCAACACTTTCCCTCCACCTGTATCTCCATTAAGGAGGAAAAAATAAGTGACGCCAGAGTACAAATAATGTTACCGCACTTTCAGCTTTAACCATTTGCAAAGTAATGGAGAGAGCCTCTTCCTCAGCCTCAGACAGACCAAATAATTCCCAGCCCATCTCCCGACACTGGTTCCACTGCTGCATACGTGTCCCAGCAAGGCAGCAGATTACACTCCCCACTCCTTTAAAGAGCACCCTGATAATACGCAGGGCTAAAATGTCAGAAGCTATTAGAAACTCTCAGACACACAATATATCTCCATCCCCACGTTTTCCCCTTACACTGTGCAACAACAGACAACAGGCATGCAAACTGCTCAGCTGCAACTGTTCCAAGTCGAATAATTACAACTTGTCAGAAAGAATTAATTTTCCCATTTCTCATAAAGATGTGTAAAAATTACCATGTTATTATACACTGACACTCTCTGGAGGCAGACACAAAATTTAATTTTGAATTCTTTCCGCATATTAAATTAAATCCATAAATAAGAGTTTAGGCATTCACTCGGAAGCATATGTTCATTGGGAGCGAAAGCCAACACGAGCCTGGCTGTAATGGTTGTTGTAATGTTTTAATAGCTCGCTTCTTCTAAGCACCAATAAATTTACATGATCATAACAGTCGTGGGCATACAAGAAGCCCATTACTGTCTGGGCACAGGCAGCAGCGTTAACAGGATGGAAAAATGGAAGGGGGGGTGGGGGGAAGAGAACCCTTAAATAAAATTAGGCAACTGCACTTGTCAGCTGCTCCATGATTGAATTTTTAATATTGTGGTCAATTGGTCAAAACAAATAATGGGATAAAATATTTTAATGTATTTAAAACCTGCTTCTGTGGTTAACAGAGTTTATCTATCTCTTTGTATATACGGCTTCAGATTTGTCAGGCTGCATTTCCATCCTGCAAGCGCACAGACAGCAGAACGCTTGTCCTGGTGTCTTCTCCCCCAGCTCCTGCTGGCGGGTGGCACGGTGCCCGGGACCCTGCCGTGGAGGCTGCAGAGGGGCTGGGCACGGCCGCGCCGCTCCCCAGAGCTGAACTTCACGGCCACAATCCGCTCTTGTCCGATGCCAGCGGATGTTGAAATAAAACATGCGTGTAGGGTGGATGGCAGTCAGTCCCACACCCTTCGGGATGCTGGGCAGAGCCCGGCAGCCCTAAGGATGAGTGAAGCAGGAAGCCAAGCCATGGCTCATCACCTCCTTTCATCTCACCAAGACAGTCACAGCGTAAACCCACCGACTGACCTCGGACCCCACTCCAGGAGGAACCCATAACAAAACTGACCTTCGTACTTGTTCCCATGGCCAAGACTGCCTTTGAGTCACACAAGCGAGCAGGGTATCTCCGTGATGCTCCATCCTTTTTATATTTCTAATGATTTATCATTTAGATACATTCATAAGTGAAGCTGAGTTTCCCAACAGGGAATTTAAATGTAATATAAAGGTTAGTTGTAAAGCCGGGCTCCTGGAACTCATTTTTAAATATGGTCGGTGAAAGATAACAGCTAACCCTATGCTCTGCTCAGATTAAACTACCACACACTGTATCTGCCTTTCTTACACGTACAGTCAGATGGTTCCTTGAAACCTTAATTACTTTTTGTTAAAAATCCCAGTTGTGTCCAAACCTCTGCTCACCAGCACCAAAACTGGGAATATACGTATCCGTAGTGTGTGTCTACAGTATGTATATGTGCACGGCCGCACACCGCCAATGAATCAGACTGCAGGGTGGAAGGCAGTCCAGCTCCTCAAAAAAACAGTGTGTATTACAAATCTTCATAATATTTTCTTTCCTACCAGGATAGACAATACATAACAGAAGTCTGTATTATCTCTACAATCAAGTATTTGTTCCAAATAAGTTTATCAGTTAAGTAGCACCCGGATCTTTACACACAGCAAAACATGTAGCCACAGAGAGCCAAGCACTTACTGACCGAAACCATACAACATTTTGAAAACTCTTCTCCCACTGAAGTCAACAGAAGAAACAGAAGACTCTCAGTGGGGCTGTTGTGGGAGTTAAATGGGCTCCTAAATTCTCAATTATCTGCCCGATACGTCACTGATTTCCAGACCTCCAGCCCAGAGCATGGAAGTCTGTGCAACGCACTCGGGGATGTGCCAGCCCTGCATCGTGGCATCAGACCTGGCTGCCATGGCCACAGCGGGGAGGCAACGCGAGCACCAGCACTCACGCCTGGATTGGGCAAGAAGCAGCCAGCAAACCACAGATCCCCATCTCCAGTAATATCACTCAGGTTTTCACTTCTCAGAGAGAGTGAATCCAGCAGAGGTCAACTGTAAGCAAAAAAAAAACCTGCGTTCTGAAATCTGCTGGGCGATTTGCAGCATGCAACACGAATTGGGGTTGTCAGTCTAATTTCCAGGAGGTATCACCATAAATGCGATCTCAAGCAGACTGCTACAGGTGATGTTCACACTATCAGCGACGGTGCACTGCCTGGCTTGCGGATGCTCCCAGTGCTCAAATTTGCCAGAATTTCACTGCACCAAGTTGAACCTTTAATAATCAGAGATAATGGGATGGAGGAAAGGAGAGCCCAGCAGCAGTAATGCTGTTTCGTTAAGGTTTAAAAAGTTCACCCGCAAGCAGTGATAGCTTTGTACGGACTCCTCAGTTAGAGGTAGAGGTGATTCAGAAAATGAGTATGACAATAAAATTTAAAAATAGCTTTTTGAGGCTGAGAAAATTTGGGTTTTTTTCTGTGTTGCATTTTGACATTGTCTGTATTTTCAGTGCATTGGGCAGGAGACTGAATTCTGAAACCAAAACTTTGCAGGAGCTTTCGAGAAAGTATCTTTTGGTGGTGTGGCAGTGCTAGTTACAAAAAAAACGGAGGCACCAATTTTTCACTTTTCATTGACTAATCTCATTCTTACTGAGAGATACAGTGATTGAAATCCTTGCCACCAACTGTGTAGCAGCTTCTCTGAAATGAATTTGCAACCTCAGTCTAGATCCTAGTGGACAAAAAAAACCAACCACCCCATAACCCAAAACCCCCTAAAGCACTTGGTATTAATTGGCCATCCTTGCTGGTGGTCTCAGGACAGAGGCCGTGGGCACGGAAAATGAACAAGCTCCTGACCTTCTTCTGATCCTCTCCACGAGGGCTGAGACAATGACTGGGCTATGCACTGCCATTTCCTATTTAATTAAACGGCTAAATGGAAGATTTCCTCTGTGGCTAAATGGGAGGTTTCTTTTTCTAGTGTTGCTCTCAGTCTACTAACTCTTGCAGTCACTTAAGTTGACTGTAACATTTAAAGGAAATAATTCCCCCCTTCAGTTTTCCTAGCACAAAGAAAAGAATACTGCACCAGTACTGCAGCTCAATTGATGTAGAGAGAGATTTATACATATGTCTTTCGATTTGCATCATTCTTTTCTTTTTAAAGGGACAACCCGTGTCATTATTCCCTTAAAAATATATGATACGTTTACCTCTAATCCCACCGTAGAGAGAACTTCTGAAAGGTGAGAAAAAGTTGCTTCCATGTAAGATGTACAAACTTCAGCTACCTGACGGTGATGATATATGCACATTATATAATACATATATGTGGAAAACAGCCTTGATGTGACAGCTGAGTCCTGAGGCATCGTAGTAGTCGCTCTGCGTTTGAAAGACAGCTTCTCTACCAAACCACTCAAACAGTAAAATGAACACAATATACTCTCCAGCTAGAACTATGCCCTTAAGCTTCAGTTGGAAGAGGAAAAGAAAACTTCTCATTGAAGTCTATTTTAATTAGGACTGCAGAGAACCAGTTTGAATGAAAGCCTGCCTTCCCCCCCCCCTTTTTTTTTCTTTTTGAAACCCAAACTAGAGTTTAAAAAATTCTTGGGTAGGGGTAAAAACCAAGTGAAAAGCTGAAGTATACTTGCATTTGAAAGTCCTTTAGCTGAAGAACTTCCCCGTAAAAACTTGGATTTAGGGATGACAAAGAAAGGATGGGTTCTTATATTCAGTCTGCTTCTCCCATATGATCTGCAGACTGGCTCTGTCATAAAAGCTAGAAAACACTAAACAAGTTATACAGCATTTGCTTAACTGACAAAATATTCACTGATTATTACTGCCATTAGCCTGTTCTTTTTGATTTCCCTATGTATTTGTTTCTCAGCATTTTGGATGTTTAGTATCCTGACATGATGTGTCTCCAAAGCTTTGTCAGATGCTATCTTTGTAGATTAAATACATACAGAAGGATACGCTTTATATTTGCCTGTGACAAGTGCCTTGTTTAACGATGGACTTCCAGGAAGGTCACAGAACCTGCATCCATCTGTGCACGCGATAGCAGCTCTGTGGTACCTGACTGTCTCCACTCATGCTAGATTTAATAATTATGAAAAGTTTGAATCACAGCAGAAATAGGTGGAAAGCAGACGTTGTGTACATCGCTTGCACCCACCTGCCGGCATCCGTGGTTGTCTGGAATACCCTCAAACGTTTCAAGCGAGGGTGCTTTTCCTATTTCCCTGACTGCCTGGGGTATCAACTTACCCCATGTGCCTCAGAGTCATATGCTGTTACTTTAAATACATGGATCTTGGATCAAAGATTCCGAGTTTGTTTCCGGGCAAGGGGAATACAAAGCCTATTTAAGCAGATGCAAGAATTATTTTGAAACAACAATGCTGCAGAATGCAGTAAGGAGGTGAAACAAGAGAGCTTCAGTACCAATCCAGCGCAGGCATAAGGAAACCGTAATCATATCTAATTAGAGTTAAAATAATGTTTCCCTTTGAAATGTTTAATTAGCTCTATTTTATTACATAAACATTCTTGATGCAGAGCATACTGAGCTAGAAGAGTCTGATGAGTTAAACAGTGCAAAGTGCTCCGGCGCCCAGTGTGGGGCAAAACCTGACAAGGAGTGGCTGTTGTTACCAGATGTCTGGACCATCAGTGGAACCATGATGCTTGCTGCAAACAGCAGGCTATCATTTCAACCTTTGTTGCCTCTACTGAAGCCTCCCATCGCGCTTTCAATTTAACAGCATCACAAGGAGACAAAGAAATTTCTTACAATATGCCTTTCAGTTCAGAGACAAATCCCATTTAAACTTGTTCAACCTCTCATAACGTATTAGTTATTGTTGCCAGTCTGCATGTCCTCTGGCAACACACTACTTGTTCTGGAGGAAGGAAGCTTTTTCTTCTCCCCCCCTCCCCCCGCCCCTCCTTTTTCTGTCTTTTTTTTTTTTTTTTTTTTTTTTTTTTTTAAATTCTTGCCCTTCAGTTTGATAAAGCAAGACCAGATTTACTGGCAAACTTACAGCACGCTTGTCACAAGCTTGCAGCAAATTTAATTAACCTTATTACAAATATGGTTTTCTTGAAGATTACATCACAATCTGGTTTCACATCGCCTGCTGCTGATTCAACATATTCTGTGCTTTGGAGAATATGTTCATTTTCTGAAAAAGGTCAAAATGTTAAAATATCTAAAACTTCACTATTTCTTCTGAGTTCCTGTTCAAATGTTGTGGTGTACCAACATTTTGTCATACGAGCGGTGTTGTTCTCTTGCCGCGTGCCAGTTGTACGTGGGTTTCCTTCACAATACAGTTTACATCCTTTTAACAGGGATGGCCAGATGATGGAAAATTTGCTGCTAGTTTAACCCCTCATTAGCACATTGGGACAAAACCACTAGAAATGCATAACTAGAATGAGCTTTGCCCAGCAAGCTAGAAATAAGTAAAAGTAATTTGGAGCATAATTTGGCATTTTGGCTGCATAAATATTACTTTTATGCAGTTAAAACATTACTTTTGCTCAAGAACATTGAGAGTGAAGATGTATTAATTGGTTTAGATTAGCAAAATAAATGAATAACTTTTTACATTCCCTGAAATGTTTGATTAAGGTATTTTTCAGTCTCAGTTTCCAGAAACTGGAAAAGAAATGTCCTGTGACAGACAACGTTGGAACAGGATTTCTATCAGCACACTTCTAACTCTAAAGACCTGGATAAAAAAATATCTTGATTGCTTCCTTGAACTATACCTGAATTTAGAACCTTTAACTATTTGCACAGCCTGAGTTAGTCTCCTTGAAAGTGCACGCTCTCAGCTAAAACTCTGGGAGAAAGATGAGTCCTTACATGTTTATTTTTTCATTTAATGTCTAGGGGAGGAATGCCCTTGTCCATATTCATGTAATAACAAAGCAAGACTTCACAGGCTGAAATTCTGTTACGGCGTGGGAGGACGCAGAGGAAAAAAGTCACAGCATCTCTACTAAAATCCTCTTTCATAAAGCATAAAGAGTGAAGAGGGTGTAAAACAAAGACACCTTTGCTTATCGCTAACTCTAATTCTATTAGCACACAGGTTTTATCAGATCAGCGGGCAGTGGATGCAAAAAAAAGATTATGCAAAAAAACTCAGAGCAAACATTGGTACAATAGCAGTGATCTAAAAGCTTGCCATATTCAATAACGTTATGGCTCCCATACACCATATAGAAAAGGTGGTTGACCAACACAGCACAAGTGCATCAAAGACACTCCATGAAAAGCAGCTACGCTCTGAAGAAGATAATCTGCAATAGCAAAGTTACTCGTAGAGGGTCTAAATGTGGGGCTATTGTGTATCAGCTTTTGTAGGATACCAAGGTGCTGACTCCCACATGACAGAAGATGCTTTTTGCATTTACGTCTATGTGTACATAATATATATTTGGTATTATTTTACTTTTATATGCTTAAACAGAGAGGTTTGAAAACTCAAGTGAGAACACTCGTCAAAGAAAGACAAAAAGGGTCTGCTTACCAAGGTCACTTTTTTTCCCAGCAAGAGAAAAACAAAACAAAACAAGCAAAATTCTCCATCCCATTCCAGTAACGAAAGCCTTAAACTTAATTAATCTGTAGGTCATTCTAACACTGCCATGCATGGAGGTTGTGCATTATTTTATTGAGTCACTTTACAACTAACACAATACAAATATTAAATCATTTAAATAGAACTAAAGTCCTTGATTCTCTTAGGAATGTATATACCATTAGGGACATATTTTGAAACTTTCTGCAAAACATCCAAAGAACTGATTAAAAAATGAACAAGCATGGAAGATGCTCTGCTGGGCCTGTTACTCAAGAACAAGCAAGAAATTGTCAGGGATGTGAAAGTCAAGGGGAACCTCAGCCACAGTGACTGTGACATTCCGGACTTTAAGCTTCACAGAGGAGTGAGGAATACACAGTAGAACTTTGGACCTGAGGAGAGCGGATTTCAGCCTGTTCGGGGATCTGCTTGTCAGGATCCCAGGATGACTGCCCTGGAAGGCAAAGGGGCTCAAGGAGTGCTGCTTGATTTCCAAACCACAGCTTCCTCAAAAGCACAAATAGTCTATTCCTCTGTGCAGAAGGCTGAGCAAGGGTGGCAGCAGACCAGCATGGGGGAACAGAGAACTCCTCACCTAGCTCAAACACAAGATAATGGAAGAAGGTACACAGGACAAATAGAGACCTTGCCTGAGCACGCAGAGAGGGAGTTAGAAATGTAAGAGCTCAAAGAGCTCAGCTGTAGGTGGAACTAGCAAAGCATGTGAAAAGCAGTAAGAAAAGCTTCTGTAAGTACCTAAGCAGCAAAAAGGAAGGGTAAGGAAAGTATGGTCCCAAAGGGGTAGAGGAGCAAGTGACACAGGACATGGAAAAGACTGAGGTCTTTTTTTTTCCTCATTTTCACTGCTAAGGTTTGCTCTCAGACCTCCCAGGTGTCCAAGCCTACTTGCAGTCTGTGAGTGTAAAGCAGTGCCCACAGCAGACAAAAGTCAAGTTCAGGATCACTTAAGCCAATGAGACATGTACAGTAGGACCAGATGAGCTCCATCTGAGGGAGCTGCCTGATAGTACAGCAAGGTCCCACTGGATCATCTCTGAAGGGTCAGGGCAACTTGGGGAGGTAAATGGCAAGCTGAGCATGAGCTAGCATGGCCCTGGCAGCAAAGCCAGCTACAAGCCTCCCGGGCTGTGCAAACAAGAGTGTCACCAGCAGACACTTGTGGGATCCCACCTGGGGCACCATATCCAGCTTCAGGCTTCCCAGACCAAGACATTGATACACTGGAGTGAGTCCAGCATGGCTGGCATGCTTCATTGGCAACATGGTTGGGCACTGGAGGACACAGCATGCGAGGAGAGGCTCAGGGAACAGGGTCTGTTCAACATTAAGAAGAGAGAGCAAAGGGAAGCCCGGAGGCAGAGTTGCTGCTTAAATCTACTGAGTGTAAGGGGAGAGAGATAAGGGAAGAAGGCAAAGTCAGAGTTTTCTCAGAGCTACACAGCAACTGAACAGGAGGCAACAGAACTGATGGTCAGGTATAAAAAAGATTTTCTTTTTTACCATGAGGGTGGTCAGATGCTGGCACAGGTGACCAGAGAGGTTGTGGAGTCTCCATCTTTGCAGACATTCAAAACCCAACTGGACACAGCCCTGAACAACCTGCTGTAGGAGGTTGGAGGAGACAATCTACAGAGCTCCCTTTCAACCTAAATTATTCTATAATTCTACAGTTGCACAAAATGTGAATTAGACTGGTCTCCTGCCATTTAAAGACATCATGGCAATATTCCATACTTAACTGAATTGTTTTGGGTTCTTTGCACAGTTCCTAATAGCTCCAACACGGAGTGATTTACTTTGCATATTTTTACTTCTATTTCTAGTACAGGTTAGACCATCTGATTATTTACTTAGTTGCTACACGCATTATACTGGTGCTGTACACCAAACACCCTGTTCAAAACGACCTAACAAACCTGCATACCATCCCAGCACTTCAAACTAATTTACCGTTGCTTGCTTTTCATCCCTGCATTGGCCATGCAGGTTATATACCAGAAATCTTTCTTTGAGAGTCTGTGCCTAAAAAGTGGCAGCTCGGCAAAGCTTCCCGCCCCCCTCCCCTTCTAACATGCTTCCTTTTCTGAAAGCCCTTAAACATCATAGGAGAGAATTCTGCTTTTTGCAAGCGTTAAATCCTGTTTAGATCTAAGGATGGTTTTGAGAAGAATATTTGGTGGAGTGAGCGATTCAGGCTTTTCCCTTCACAGTCCCTGCAAATCCACAAAGCTTAATGCAAACAGGATAAGGATAGGATGGTGTCTGGAAACTTGAGAGCACATGAGAGTTCACTACATTAATTCTACTTCCTTTATGGGACTTTCTGAGCCCTTCTTCCTCCTCCTTGCTCCCTTCCAGACAGTCTGACAGAGGTGAACATGGCAGAGGGGAACTGAGGCAAGCAGAATAAATTCACTGGAGACAATCACTGCCCGTAGTTTTGGGGTTCCCCCCCCTTTTTGGGAGAGGGTGTACGGGCAGGGGGGTGTGTGCAGGAAGGGCGGAGGAGGGAGGCTTTTTCTCTCTAATAATTCCGTACAGTGCTTTGGGGTGCTATAGAATGAAGGGTACCATATATAAAGGCTTGATATTATTACAAAAACACCAACATCATGTCCAAAAGAAATACTTTAAGATTTATAACATTTCTGAACTCTCAACTCTTGGGACACGACTGGAGACCTTTAGATGACTTGCCCACTACTACTGTTACCAAAAATCCTAAGACAAAAGACAAGACCGCTACTGATTGCATATAAAATTGCAAAACCTGAAAGCTTTATAGCAGCCAGCTCTCTTATCACAATTCTCCATGGACAAAACACCTGTTTATGCTGGCAACAAATGAAAAAAAACACATTTCTCTTGTTTACTAGGTCCATGTATTACTACCGTACATTAGAGACCTGCACGCAGTTTTTCTCAAAATTCTCAAATTTAGCTGAGCAGGGAATAGTTTTCCCATCCTTGAGAAAAACTGTGCAATTTCAAACTACTGAACTTGACATATTCCAACAGAAACGCATGGCTTCATTAGAAAAATTCCAGAGGAAAATATGTTTCATAGATGAAAAAAATTGTGACTGGCTGTAAACTTTAACCTTAAACTGTGGTAGATATGGACACTGCAATGATTATATCTCCAATGATTATATCTGCACTGATACACAGAATAAAATGAAAATTGTTATGGAGTATGCAAGCAGTCTTTCATAGCTTGCTAATAGCTAGCTGAAACGAAGGTGGGGAAGAAATTAATGGGAATTTTCAGTAAGTGTACACAGCAAATTCCAGAAGTATTATTCAAATTCATGATCATGGACCTGAAACAGGAACGCTAAGATGAAGCACTCTCTTTGGTTAAATGCCTCAGTTCACATGGAAAAAAAAAAAAAAATCATCTGATGGGAGACCAGAGGTCACACGCAAAGAAGGAATCTTGTGACAATGGCCAGCTAGGAAATCTTCTGCCCCAAACTCTGTCTTCTAAAACAGCACAGCCCAGTCTTGCATCTGTGTAAGTGACTGAGCCTTTTCTAATAAAGGTAGTGGAGCCACACATCTCTTCTGCTACATGACACCTACCACCACCACATCCAGCCTGCAGCCTACCCCTGAAATGGGCTCAGCATACACAACAAAGAGGACCATGGGGCAGATGAACTGTCCTGGTGGGCTGCACATGCCCCACAGACTATAAATCGGTTAACCCTGCTAGAGCCAGAGGAAAACTATTTTGCGGCGCTCACTGATGTCTTCAGGAATGATAAACCTAATAACGGCTCTTGTGTCACAAGTCGATAGTTTGGAAAAGGTTCACACACACTGTTAGGGGGAAGTTTGAGGTAAAACTTTCTCTAATGTCTTTTGCAACACCGGCGTGTAGCACAAACATGCATTACTCCCACCTAATCTAAATGGTGCCAATGCTTACCGCATTACTGGTAATTCAAGCAACAAGAAAACACAAATATCTTGGCCAGTGCTTTCTCTTCTTATTTTGTCCTCTCATGAGCCAGGCAGTGTCAGATCCTGGCATTCTTTGAACAAGGCACCCTGATCAAAAGTGGAAGTGGTTTGTTACAGACCATATAATAGTCCAATATCTACTAAGATGATAATTCAAGAGAAGCGCATCACCATCCAGTTATCTTCAATAACTTTTCCAACTAATGGAAATAAACAAAAGTGACTGGAAGGCTGCAGAGCATTGCTCCAGTGTAGTTCTCCTCACCACGATGTCTGGGATGAAATTTTTAAAAGACAAAAAAAAAAAGCCACCCCAAAAGACCCAACAAAATTGAGGTAGAAAAGAAACAGTTTTGCACAAGTTTATAAATGATTTGGATTCCTACCACTCAGAGCATTATAATATAAACAGCTAAAAAAAAAATCAGATGAAGAGGTACTTTAACAATCTTTGGATAAAAAAAAATCCTTTCTATCTTTCTTTCTTCACTTCCATTTGTGATTCCATCAAAAAAGCTAATCCAAATTTCCTTTAAAAATTTGATGACTCTGTTTTGACATGTCAACGAGAAAACTATCCCCCTAATAAAGACTGCCCTTATTTAATGGCTTCTGATTCCCGTATTCACAAGAGTAAAAAGAGTATCAAAATGATTCATATACAATGAAAAAGGTTATTTTCATGCTACACATATGTAAACTGAGAGTTCTCTAAAAGAGCTCTCTATTTTGCCGAGAAAATTCAATAGCTCTAAGGGAAAAACTCCCATCTTAAGTCTTTTGGCATAGGTCTTCAATACCATGAGATTTAAATAGAGTAAATAAGAGTTGGAAATCCATGAGATTACGATCTATTTATAGTAGAGCTCAGTAATCTTCAGGCACTTCTCATTAACATGACAGTTACATCACCTGTGATTAATACTTTTGCCATTAATTCTAGTTCCATTTTGTTGAATAAAAACGTAACATCAGTATTACTTCCGATTTATATGGCATCTTTCATTTCAAAGTGATTCTAACATGCTTTAAAAAAAAAAATCCATTATATATCGTTACCAACTCAACAATGAAATGAGCCACCTGTGATGGGCAAGTGAACAGCTGAAACACAACACAATGCATAAATGAAGTGGAGAGATAATGGAAATTTTGGCTGGCATTAAAGCATGACCTCAATCTTACAGAATAGGTCAAGGATTTTTTAAATCCCCAGAGAACTGAAGTCTCAGCCTGAAAGTCTGATCACAGAGAAAACAAAACAGTTGAGTCACAATTGCAAAGGTAAACCACAAAGATGACTCACACTTGTTGGAATCAGGGTTTTACTCCAAAGACCTTAGATTTTGCTTTATGATGAGCTACCATAACTTGGCTCAACAAAATGGAACTCATTAAAATAAAATAACAATAAAAAGATTCCTAAACTCCGCATTGGTATAAAAAAAATAGTAATGGGAATGATAATCTCGCGTATGTAAGTCCTTGACATACAAGGCTTGCTGTAACAGTGCACATACCTTCACTTCTCACTGCGTTTAGCTGCCCTCACACTTAAAACCACCCCCCAAAGCCATGGACCAATTGTATTATCACAGCAGTAGAAAGGGCTTGGATGAAGCATTTCAACAGTAACTCAACTACAAGGACAGCATTCAGCCCTTGCCTTGGGAAACACCAGCTCTGTGATCATGGATACTGACAAACTCAACCGTTTATTGCTCAAGAAGGATTTTTTTAAAGCTTTTTGTCTCTAATGTAGGCAAATGAGGTCTGCAAATATTCACTAGAGTCAGGCATGCTGTGAGCATCGTCTTAATGAGACCATAAGGATGCAAGCAGGAAGAGCTATTTCAGCAGGTCTAAAAGGTAATACCCAACAGTTAGACTTCTTAATTTCACCTAAGTGTGAGCAACTGAAAAGTAGAGGCAGAAAGCATTTAAAATGAGGAACTAAGCCATACTGTAGCTGCCACCATGGATTTAAACAAGACAGGACAGCTTTTAAGAGCTGACTGAATCAAGTGAAAAAGCAAAGCAAGAATGCCCAAAATAATCACGTGGTATACAGTTTCTTCACTCTTTTCCAAACACTTTACCTTTAAAATAGTTTTCACTATATAAGAAACATACTGAATATTCCCAAACTCTACATTTACTATTTCTTAACAGGCAGAATATTATTTATTACAGGAATCGTATTTGTTAGTACAACAAACAACTACATCAGCAAGTTTCTCTGAAGAATTTCTTAAAATTACAGATGTGAGATGCAGAATAAAAAATCTGTACCAATTCCTCTGAAGAGATCGCAGAATCCCTCTCTGAATAATTTGGGCTGAAAGGGACCTCAGGTGGTCTCTAGTCCAGCCTCCTGCACAAAGCAGGATCAGCTTAGACCAGGCTGCTCAGAGCTTTATCCCGTTGGGTCCTAAAAGCCCCCAAGGATGGAGACTGCACACCCTCTCCAGGCAATCTGACCCACCACCTAACTGTCCTGTATGAAGACGTTTTTCCTCATGTCCAGTCTGAACATCTCTGGTTTCCATCTGTGTCCATTGCCTTTTATTCCTCCCACCATGCACCACCCTGAAGACTCTGCCTCTGTCATTTCAATCCCCTTCCCATAGCACCAGGCAGGCTGCTGTTAGGACCCTTGAAGCCATCTCCTCTCCAGGCTGAACCGGCCCAGCACCCTCAGCCTCTCCTCACAGGGAAGGTGCTCCAGCACTCGACCACCATGGTGACCATCCACTGAACTCATACTAGTTTGTTGATGACTTTCTGGTACTGGGGGGCCCAAAATTGGACATGACACTCTGGGTATGATCTAATATGCGCTGATTAGAGGAGATGATCCCTTGCTCCCCATGACTGTGCCCCTGTTGATACAGCCCAGGAGGCCACTGGCCATCTCTGCTGCCAGGGCACTGCTGGTTTGTGCCCAGCTGGCTGCCCACCAGGCTGCCCTTGCAGCCCTTGATGATCCTTGCAAATCTGGCTGAGCTTTGTCATTCCTGACATCATCCCTGTGTGCCCAGGCAACGTCTCTTAAGGTCCTCCTTTGTAATTCCCAAAATTATGTTTAACTATAGTTGATCAGAATTACTTCATATTTTAAAAGTAGTTAAAGTAACCGTTTTGGTAGAATTCAGAATTTAATTAAATTTTCCTAATGATAAATGTTAACATTTTTCTCAAAAACTCCCCAAAATCTCATTTATGTTTTGACCAAAAATGAAACAGTGGAAAAAAAAACAACCTGAATTTTCATTTGCAAAATATTCTATCAATCAAATTAATTACTAACTTTGCAGTGTAATTCACAGAGCAGTTATACTGTAGATTGTTTTCCACTCAAGGATGTGAGGCATTCTCCAAGCAACACATCACGCGTTTTGCAGCAGGAGTACAGAGAGCAGATGGGAGCATGGGTCTGGCGCAAGGTCACACAGCATGGCTGTGGCCATGCCAGGCACAGGGCAAGGTGACGGTCTGCCAAGTCCCCATTCCATGCCTTATAGTATCATCTTTTCTCCAGGAATTATGGCAGGACATTGTTATAGAATTTCTACTGAAAGCAGGATTCCACTCAGCTTAAGAACCTCAGATTCTCATCGATATCCTTCCATAAATAGAGGAAGAATGGCATCTCTGTGTCTATACAACCAACATCCCATTTATACTAAAATGTATCAGATTACTGTAGGGTCAAAATGTGCACAGTTATCACAGATGAAAAGAACAGGTGTTTTCTTGGTGACTTAAAGAAGAAAATTGAACTAGGTAAGGATTTGGGTGTTGTTTTTTTTAAAAAAGCAAACAATTTTTGAGAAATTTTAAAATGTAAACCGAAAATTATACACATTTATACAAAATATTGAAAGGCTATGAAAGCGATGAAGTAAGCAATTTTTGCTGCAGTACGGAGGGGGGAAAGCAGGCAGCTTTCCCTGCTGGACCATTTTAACATGGGAACAAGAACTGCGCGACTGAGGGGTTCACTTTCAAACTTGGGAGGGAGGAAACAGTCTTGCAGACAAATATTACCTGCCTTTTCAATTCTGCGGAATTACTGCAAGCTTTCACACAACTATATCAATTAGCAAACAACAGTGGGATAGAACTCCGTCATGAAGCAGCACTTGCATTTCGTGGTCAACTACATGAAACCTACCATGATACCAAAGGTGTTAGCAGTTCCTTACAAAGCTTTTATAACCATGTGTACTTTTCTAAGTTAATTGACTACGTTGAAAACAGAAAGCCAACATACGAAATCGTGCCAGATCAGTAACATAGCTTGCTTTTTAAGTGAATGTCAACAGAACAGCAATTTCTATTTACTCCTTTAACCTACGGATAAATAATTACAAATAAATTCTTTCTCTTACAAGCCTCCAAATGGGAGAAGCCTGTGACAATTTGTTTCAAAGAGGTTCTCCAGCTCTCATACTGTTGGACTCTATTTTGCTGACTTCAAATCACCACAGCTGAAACTGAGTGTAGTTCCTGAAAATTTTCTTACTTGTATTTTAAAATACCTGCCTTGATCTTGGCACAACTAGGAACTGTATAAACAGAAGAGAAGGTGGCATTATTTTCTGAATTATAACCAACTTCTAAAAAAAAAAAAAAATACTTGAGGTTCTCAAAACCCTGTATTTTAAAAATTTTGAACTTATATAAAATAAAATCACCTATTACTACTAATCCACAGACAAAATTAAGTTAAATTAAATGTTGCTTTGGATCAAGTCATCCCCCCTCCTTATTTTTTTATTTTTTATTGGAAAAACCCCAACATTTTCATTTTCAGTATAAGCCAGTGTTGTCTCTCAATTTTCTTCCAAAGACAAAGACAACCCTACAAGGTTACCAGTGACAAGGGAACACTCAGCCAACGGCTTTGACAACATTACAGTAAATAAAACTATTTGAAAGACATTAGTAAGTTAAACCTGGGACCTGCTTTATTCCAAAACAGCTTTATTCCATCATTACACAGTCAATAAGTCCGCACCGAGCCCACTGTGGTGTTATGTTGTTACGAGCAACCTTTCACCACTTGTTGCTTCACCTTCTGCTTGAGCTGCTTATGCGGCATGTGAAACAAAATGCGTAAGGAGGTTAACTAGGACTAGACAAAAGGCTGCAAAGCTCAATCAAGGCAGGCATGGATCACTGTCTTCTCAATAACATCTCCGTTCCCCCCCCGCCCGCTGCCCATCACTGACATCGCCGCACACACGCACGCGCTCCAGCTTCGAGCCATAAATCTTACAAAGTCACTCAACTGACAGCCTAATAACATGAAAGAGGTATCTGCAAACAAGATGGTTTCAAACCACTGCTGGTGACCCTGAACAAATCAGGGCCCAGTTTCTTTTGCAGCCTGCGTTTCTCCCCTTCAATCACTTAACCGGGCAGATTGATGTGACACCGCAGAAATAAACTAAGCTCCCTCTCGCACACTCTCTCTCTCCCCGGCTCTCCTGCTTTCTGGCATTCACTAATGATGAGATCTGTCTGTCCATATATGGCAAAAGTCCAATGCTTAGAGTCATTTGAGTGTCAGAAATGCAGCTTCCCAACAACATCAAAAAAACCCAACCCCCGCCACAAAAACCACTTCTCGCTGTCTTTTGTATTTTCATTTATTATTTAAGAATTTCTTCCTTCAAAAGAAATATAAAAAGCAAACATGAAAAACAATACAACCCATCTCTGCATGAACGTAATGGTCTAAAACCTTGTGAAAACATGATTGCAAATTGCACCCTTTGGGAACATAACCAGAATACTCTAGTATTTTGCACAAAGTCAGGGATGGGAGCACTTATTTTAATCCCTCTGAAGCACCTCTATCCTCAGCTTGTCTTTAAAGCCACAACAATATCTGAACCCCTCCTACCCTTCACACAAGTAAGAAGCGATTTTAGCACGTGTCATCGTCATGTCTGTCACACCGACCCCAAGTAACGAAGACATCAAATAATTTATCAATGATTATGCTTTTTCACGGCAGAGAATGACTATCAATCTAGACATCCTAAATCCCAGTCTGATTACTTCTATGAAGCAGGTGAAAGGAAAATTAAATGGTTGGCATGAAGAGCAGAAGATACAGGCACCAAAACAACCAACTGACGTGCCTCTGCCTGCTATCCTGCTCGTGCAGATTTCTTCAGGATGCCATACAGAAATACTGGATGAGCAAGTAGAAATATGCACATTTATTCATTAAAAATATTTTTGTACTCATAATAATTTCATATTTGTATTACTTCTTTTATTTCCATTGTCCCACTCTTTTTTATGAAAGCTTACTAGGCAAATAAATAATTTGAAGACTGAGAACTTTATAAGCAGTGCTCAGGACAGAAAAACTAAACAAAGAAAAGTTGGGAATTTAAAATCTTACACTGATAGACTTCAGCCAGTTTCTCTCTCGCTTACACCAAACCTTCTGGTTCCCCTTCACTAGTGCAATGTTATCACAGTAGCAGCAGACTAATTAGTAACAGACTAATCTTGGGTTAGGTCAGCATTAACAAACAGTGGCTTTAACACCACACCTAGCAGCAACCTGTCTGTCCTTCTCTCCAAGATAATTTGACGGCCTTATTTTTGAAGACCGGACCTCAGAAAAGCAAAGAAAAAAGACATTCCTAGAGATTGCTGTCACCGTGCTTTTCACAGCTGTCTTGACAAGGAAAAGGGCTAGCAGTGTAACCCTATAAAACAAACAAAAGCAAAACGTCAAAACCGATATTGATATCGACTTTTGGAAGGTCCCAGTTTCCTGAGGAAAAGGAGGAGGACCCGGCAGCTAACACCAAGCAACACAGGATCGTTCAAGTTACGCTTTACTGAAGAGCGCAGTATGCATTATGGCCAAACTATGTGTAAACAGACCAACTGGAGTAGCAGAACTCAGCACTGGCTAACCTCTTTACCAAGAAGCGTACCCGTATTTTTATCTATATCGCCAGCAGAAGCAGTTATCTAAAACTGATGACGAGTTTCATGAGGCCAAAACTGACTCATTTGTACTACTGGTTTGTCATCAGTGGCCTCTGTGAAAGGCTTGTAGGATAACAGGAACGACAACCTTAAATAAATGTATGTGTAACCAGCATCCAGAATAATATTTTATAAAAACTTATCAGGAACCTCTAGAAAGCAATTTAGGATGGGAATAGTCAGCTAGTCTGCTAAGGTCACGGGGGGAAATAACCATGATGTGTCCAATCCAGTCAGCCCCAGAAACAGCCTCTTATATCATTTAACGCCATCCACGGACAATGAGTTGTGAACAACAAAACCCACCATTATCTGTCAAGGAGGGCTGACTCTAGAAAAGCCATTATATGCATTTACATTTGTACTCTAGGAGTATGTAAGTGAGGAGAGAGAGACATAAAACCAGTTCAGAAGCTGGGGAGGCATGCAAGTGAGGACTAGATCATGTTGTCAACTTTCAACTCCCAAATCTAGACATGAAAAGTCAGCGCAACTGGAGAGGTATTGAGAAGATGTCTCATGGTCAAATTTAATCTTTGTTTTCAGTCTTATATCTGAAAGCCTGATGTTTAGGGGCTGGTATTGCTGAAGGCACAGCATTGGGAGGTTTTCTTTAGCTAATAGCTCTTCTTCAGCAGCAGGTGACTGAGATGGCTCTCACTGCTTCAACAAGGATCATACCAGACTGGAAATGCTGATTTAATATTTCCTACTGAAATTTCACAAGAATAATATTGCTTATAAAGCTCGTATAACATATTGAAATCCCTAAATCTTGTATCTGAACTGTGTGACATTTCCATTAAAAGGTTTACTAAATTTAGAGCTGATGTGATTCCTATGCAACCCTTATGCCTGGAGAGATTTGCACTTCAGTATTCTGATGCAAGTTTGGAATATTTCCACTGATAAATATTTTAGAATCAAGAGTTTTCCCATCTCTCTCTTTCCTTTTGCCCATTAAAACAGAAATCACAACATATCAATAGTTTTTCATTAAAAGTAGTCAAACTTACTCTGCTCCTTAGAGTGTGAATTTGACCCACTTATTTACACACGCAGAATTTTTTTTCTCATACTGCTTCAGCCGGGTCACACAACTTGTTTTATACCATTGCTACCACACGTTACCAGCCTCCTGGTTAGGGGAGACTGTGATATCTTTCCCATTTTCCCATATTGTCCTGAGATTGTTTCTGCCCACCCCACCATCACCCCACCCCCCCCCACAAAAAAATACCGCAATGAAAAACCAGCCCAGGAGAAAGCTATTAAGAGGAAAAAAAAAAACCAACCAACCAAACAAAACCCACAAAAAACCCACAAAACCATTGTAACCAAAGATATGAGCAGAAGAAAGTTCCAGTAGCTAGCTGTACACAAGAAAGCAAAGGAAATAACTAAAGAACATATATTGTATAGGCGGCCTGCGGAGAATGCCATTTTTCAAATGTCCTCAGCCCAGGATGGCCTATTTGCTGCTTTGAACTTATTTAATAACATTAAGCAAGAACACTTAACTATCTAAAAGAAGGATCAGTGGCATAAATCAGACATCATTTCACATATTTCAGGATCAAAGCTGTAAGGCAAAATGATTTGTGAGGACGTTTGAACAGCTCTAATATATCACAGTTCGTTTTGAAGGATACTTAGGCGTATTAGTTGCCCAAATGATGATTCCTTTGCATAGTTGTAGCCAAAAAGAAAAGAAAATTTAAACTTTTCATTCACGAATTGGTTTCCTCTATAACCTTGATTTATGTATAGCATCAAACAAAGCAGATGAAGAACACCATGAATTTGAATTATCAAAATTAAAACCAGGAGAGTGAATTGATTTTTTTTTCCAAACGATCAAGGCTAATCGAAGTGACCAGCACAGAAATTGCATAATCAGTAGCCAATAGGAGTTAATAGGAGCTATATAACTGATGCTCAAGATTACACTCATATTTCATTCAAACTTCCTAAAACTGTGGGGATGGAGCATGGCCTACGGTACTGTTTGACTTGAGGATAAGCACCAGCTGTAGTGTTCAATTTTAAAGCTTATTTTTCTTCATACACAAAACTGCTTGCCATGGTGGAGTGCCTGAGAAACATCTCTGCTTAAAATTCTCTAATGAGAAAGGCTGGACCAGATGATCTTTTGAGGTCCCTTGCAACCTGGGCTGTTCTGCGATTCTCTGAAAAAAAGCAGTCATAAAACTTCCCCACACACTAACGCAATTATGATCAGAATCAAACTTTTCAAGCTTGTAGGTACTGGAGATGTACCTATATAAAGGGAATTTCAACTTATTCTAACCCCTTCCTCCTGCTGCACCCCCCAAAAAATCACTCAAAAAAAAGGTCATCCCCTTCTTTGGGCAGCTAGTCTACAAAATACAAGTCAGACACACCGATGTGTATCAGTTTCTGGAGCTGAACATTTGTTACTGATTTTCCCTGAAAATCTAAGATTATCTGTTCTCTCGTCATCTTTTCACACTGGTCTTTGGGATTTAGAAAGTGCTAGGTACCTTTTTTTTTTTTTTAAATTAGGAAGACCCAAGCTCACCCTACAGATGACAAGGTACCACACTCAAGGTTTTACGTTACCACCAAGGATACCAGGCTGCTGCAAACTCATTACCAGTTGTGTCCCTCATACTCAATCAGTCCACATGGTGAACATCTACTGTTCGCGAGAACAGAGGTAAAAGCCATAGGAGAGGGCAACAGTACTGCTAAAACCAGGTACCAGAGCCATCTCAGAAACCCCCAGCCTCTGGTGTGTGGAGGATGGATTATCAGCCGGTCTCAAATAAAAGCAACAAGGAGGAGTCAAGAAAACCAATGGGAAATTAATATTTTCAGAAAATGCGTTTAATGTTCAGAAAACATAATAGCATTTAATGCTTTATAAAAGTCTGTTTAACCAGCAAGTTATTTAAATTAGCAAGTCTAGAGTCACAATTCTAATTCCCTGTGAAAAGGAATTCCATTTCTTTGTTAAAAAGTAATCCCCCATCCTTCTCCCAAGACATGCATACATATACAACCTTGCCATAAATAGCATTATTCAGTAATTACAGCAAAGACGAAGGTTGAGGAATACCTATTCTCCCATGCTCTCCATCCATTTGCATAGAAAACCCACTACGTTCAATTAAGCATCCAAACATATTTGCTAAAGAAAACTAAATACTCTTAGATTCAACATTCTTAATAAACTAATAGCAAACTTCTGCAGAAAACAAACTTAATAATCAGAGCTTCTGTAGTATCATTTTAAGAGAATTCTTACAGTTGCTTGCTGTATTTTTTATGCTCCTGCTGCAAACTCTTTGACGTTGAGGCCACAGCTTTAAAACGATAATTGATTAGTTTGAGAGTCAATATGCACTGATATCTGCAGGAAGACTACTATGAATTGTGTACACCCTGAATCAGGACCTCATAGGCTTGTAATGTATTAGACATTCATAGAAACACGTATTCTTGTACGTATGCATGCACGTACAAACATGGAATCTGGATGATGGACCTGACAGGAAGTACTATTACAAATACAGCAGAAGAACAAGAGGTGGGGATCAATTTACAACCATCTAATAACTGTAGACATACCCAACTGTATTGAATTTGTAACCAGCCTACTGGGTCCGCTCAAAGACCTGCCTAGTCCAGCAGCCTGTCCCAAACAGCATTGTGTAGCAGATGGTCAGAGAGGACAGACATACAGTAATACTCAATATACCATCTACAGGCACGGAGGGACGTCTGACATAGGAACTTCTTCAGCCACAGGCTGCACCCCCATGCTAAAGAGTATTTAATGGATCCTTGCAAGAACTTTTACTACTTACAACATCATGTAACAAAGGGTACCACAGTTTAAGTATGAGAAAACCTTGCTCACTTAATACTTCTAAGTGTTTCTGTAGACAACACAAAGAAATGGACTTCTAAGGGAAATTAGTTATATAGGGAAACCTGATTTACATGTTTAACAAAACAAGAATACACAGTTTTGGTATTTGTTTAAATAACAGCATTTGAAAAAGCTTCACTTCCATAAATGCCGTAGGACTGAACTCTGCCCTTTGCTAAGCATCATATCTCAGAAGGGCTTACCGTAGTATAGATCTCAGCTGCATGTTTAAAATATGCCTGACATATGGGGAAACTTTCCACAGATTAAATGATACTGAAAATAATGACTAAACACTGAGTCAGAAAAAAGTAACAAGAAGATATATGCATCCCCTCCATCCCTCCGCTCAGCCACCCAAAGTAAGATGATGTGTAAAAGAAAAGATAAATTGCACTATTCCATAGATTAGAAGAATTACGGAAAGGTCAGATATCTAAAAAGAGAAATGATATGATGAGAAAGAACTGAAAGTGTATAGCTCTAGGAGGGCAGTTAATATTTTATGTTACAATAACTCAGAAATGTAGGAACCTTAACTTTATCTGGAAATACAACTCTCTGGATTCAAGTAAAATAGTGAAAGCCTCATCGGTTTGGTTTTGTTTCTTTTTGAATGGGATTCGATTGGAGGACAGACTCTGACCCTCTGCTATCCAATACCCCAGCACATGAGCCATCTCAGTTGGCGAGAATGCTTGGGAAGAAAAATCTCTCTCAGAAAAGCATCTCTGTTTGAGAAATCAATTTAGCCCATATGTAATGCTAATTGTTATGAGTCAGGGCTCAGCGTAGAAAAAGGTAGCTGAATCAATCCTGAAAGCAGTAAAGTGATACGATGTTCCAAGAATGAAATGGTAGCACTATTGAAAGCAATGGTATTTTTGTATAGCTTCAAAAAGACATATTTTTTGTCAGATTTTCGGAGGTATACATAGTAACAAAAAGGAAAGCAGAAGAACTTCAGTATCTTAATATAATAACCTTAGTAAATTAATTTGTTAGTGCTAACAATACAAACCTGGAGAGGGAGTTAGGTAAATGTATGAGAAAACACCTGAATCTTTACAAATACAGACAAGACAAAAAATATTCTCAGCTGGAAAAAAAAAAAAAAATAATTTTAAGATCCCACCTTCAGTGGGCAGATGCCTGCCGTTCTCGATGCCCAAGTCTGACCAGGCTCCGCTCACACAGAGCCCTGAGCGCCCCTGAGCCCCTGGCACCCCAGGGGAGGTGGGCTCGCCTTTGCATTCAGTGCCCACAGCGAGGTGGAGCAGGAACGTGGCTTTCTGAGCCGCTAAATGTGGTGGGTGAGAGAAATAAGAGACTTACTAGATTGCTAAAAACACCAGTGAAATGAGGTGCTGGGGTACACACCATCAGGAAAGTGAGAAGACTGCAGAACCAGGAAAGGAGGATTTCTGACATCTAGAGCTAGGGGAGATGAATAACATGAGCAGGTAACTGAGGGCTGTTGCAGAACAAATGGGCAATATGAAAGACTTTAACTGTTACTTTGAAAGAGTGAGATGAAAACAAGCAGAGAGTGCCAGCGTCCACTGAAAAGTGGAGACCAGAACCAATTTAGTGGGAAAAAAACCACCAAGGCAAGACGACCCTTAACAGTGCAGACAAGCCATGAATTGGCTAGCAGACATGGGTAAATAGGGAAAACAGCTTAGGAAAGAAATTGCCCTCCCTCCCCAGCACCCTGACAATTCCGTCTCTCACCAGGGTGATGAGAGGGCAGCAACCTACAGCTATGCTCCCGTAGGCAAACGGGGCAGAAATCAGTACAGCTGGATGTGAGGTTCTCACAAGGACAACGATGAGCAGTCAGTATGACGGACAGGGTGACATTTCTGTTTTTTCCCCCACAGATGTCCATAAACACTATTCAGGTTGTACAGTAAAGAATTCAAAGAGAGAACTGTGGGATTCAAGTTGACTATGCAATCTTAATTCAGTTGTCTTGTGCATATGTATCATGATAGTCTATAAATATATCACGCCAGTCTTTTTTACTTAAAATGTCACCCGTAGGATAGATTCTGCTTGCTTAACAAACAGACATTTTGTATTTTGTTTATTTTCAGCATTTGTTGTAAAAGCCTGGCCTTATTTACTCTATGTTATTCAGACTCCTCTCTGATAGAGCAACTCCTTTTTGGCTTTTCTGCAGTCTCCCATCAACTGAATCATTGTGCTATATCAAATACAGCAGTCTACCAACATGCATACCCACAAAAGGACTAAATTAAGGTCACACAAGTTGCCTTAATTATGCCTCCCCTCCACCCCGTCAACGTCTCAGTGCTTGGGCTTTCTGTATTACTAGTGTAATCAGAATTGCCTTTTGTGGTTGATACCTGAACATCACTGCAACCCACTGAAGTCATGGCTTCTGTAGTTACTGTAAATTTTGTTTAAGATAAAAGTTGCACTAAGATATGAAACAGAAAGGATGAATAAAAACAGTAATAAGAAATGTAGATTATATCCTTCCCATCTACACATGAATAACATATTAGAACAAGTACCATGACTATTCAATGGCATAATAGTCTTTGGAGCACATACCTATAAAGAAATGAAAAAAAAAGGCACTAAGTTTGAGAGCTCAATGGTATAAACAGATTAGACTCGCAAAGAATGGGAGGCAAACAGATGGAGAGGAAACTCAAGAAAAAACCCCCACACACTCTGAAATCCCCCAGAGCAGGTCACTGGCCTGCAGTCCCAGCCCAGCACCGCCTCCCGAAGACCACGCAGCCTCCCCCTGAATCGCAGGATGGAAACAAATTAATCTGTGGGGCTTCCGTGGAAAATCAGGAATAGACATCAAAGTCTCCTTTATTTTAATGTATTAGCGGTACTAAAATTCACTTTCCATTCTAATGTACTGATATTAAACTTATCATTTTATCATTAAGATTATTGTTTTCGCTACACATTTGTAATAGCATCCATCATGATAGTATTGGAGAGCTTTCAACATTTCCATTTCAGTTAAATGAATTGCATAAATTCTCCTATTTCTACAGAGGGCGAGAGGCACAGAGGATAAGAGGTTCTTAGCAGGGCTTCCGTAAAGTTAAAGACGCACAGATCTGTAGAGTTAAAGACGCACAGACTTTGCCTAAATCTGATTCATTATCTTCAGTAATACCAAGCAGCAAGTATTAATGTAAAATCTTTTTAAAAAATCTTTACCAGCAAAGAGGAGTATGTAACTTTGGCTGTTTCTATGGATTTTAATTGATTTTTAATCTGCTGACGGTAGACTGTAAATAACTGCTCAAAGCACACACAAGTGCAAGTCAATAGGAAGTTTTATTAGTTTGCTTTCAGAGAATTATAGCAATGATCGAAGGACTCTGAAGCACGCAGAGGCCCACAACCTCAATGGTTTCTCTTCTCCTCACAGGCTGTTTGAACACCGCCTCCATAAGGGTCCAATTCAGCCAAAATTTACATTTGACTTCCGCACCACGGAAGCCTAGGATGGCTGCAATGAAAGTGCTAACATTATTTTTTTTGGTAGAATAGGGCCCTAATTCATTGGCAAGGCAGCCAGTAAAAGCTCTTGTATACAGCACACCTCGTCTATAAATCATTTCATAGAGCTCCAGAAAAGGTTCTGAAACAAATCATCTTTTTTTTTTTTTCCCTCTCCTGTAGCTAACAGGAAGGAAAGGGTTGTGCATGTAGAAATCTACTTTTTTCCACTTCTTTTCATCCCCTTAAATGGCCTACTGTCTATATTTTTTTACAGGAACACTCTGCAAGCATTCCCAACACCATGTTCACATGTTTTTCTTCACATCAATTGTCTTGCTGACCTGCAGCTTGCACTATCTACGTACAATGGAAAATTAGGACCCCTGAAATATTCTTCTCAGCTGACACCCAAACCTTCTCCCTTTCCACAACTCCCTAATTTCATTCTGCCATCTAAAAAGAGGTTGACAAATAAATCAAGTTTAAAAGAGCTAAGCCAAGAAATAAGTAGGAGAAGAAAATGACAGAGCATCCTTCTTCATAACCAGCCCGGGCAACACCTCTGCTTCTACCCTTCTACCCCTCCTCCCCAGCAACGCACTCAGTGATAAACATCTCACAGCAACATATCTGTGCAACATCAACACCCTTGATGTTTTGGAGAAATCCTGAGAATAGTTATCTCATGCTGCACTCTTAGTCCTACAGCTTGGCGCTAGATATTTATGTGACTCACCCAGAAACGGAAAGTAAGAGAACAGTATGCAGCAGAAGTGCAGCAGAATACGCTGTCAGTTCCACCAACAACCACAGGCACATAAGAGGTTGCTTCAGCATCTTGCCTATAATTTCAACTGACAACCAAAGAAGTGTTTGCATACTTAAAAAAACCAAAAAAGCCAAACCACAACCAAAAACAATAGTCAATTTTCTTAGCCAACCTAAAAGTTTCTAAGGAGGGTGGCACCATCATCTTCTGCTCATCTGCTCACGTAAAAAAAAAAAAAAGGAAGCTCTTGATTTAAATTTAAAACTCACAATAACTCATCACAGGAGAATGAAAGGAAATGGCAAAAAACAGTCATAAAAACTACATATGTATCAAACATGGGACCTTTCTTTGAGAGGACTTCGGCAGTTATAAAATACACCTAGAAATTACCGACTTCACTGTCCATCCTTTAAAGATACAGCTCTACCCAGTTCACAGGCCCTGTGCCTTATCAAATTTGTGGATTAACTGTGTAGTAGTGCAAAAATGGCTGAAGTCACCCAGTATTACTCGTACCACTCACGTCATCAGTGATAGAGTAAGTACCCGAATACACATCCCTTGTGGTGGTGGAAGATGACACACATTTTAATCACACGTTACAAAGGCACAGGCTTCTTCAAGGCAAAAAGGAAATCATACCATTGCACAAAAACACTGAACGGAAAACCAAAAGCTATTGAGATTAGAATATTACCCATTTTACCTTCTTTATCAAGATAAATGTGTTACCTAACAACATAGAAAGACAGCATCTTGGTTTCATGCCTAATTTGAGAAAAAAATATTTAACACAAATAATATTTATGAAGATACATCTGGGCCAAATTCCATGAGGGTATCATGAGGGTCTTAGTACGCTTCTAATGTGAACTGCAAAGAGCAACACCAGTGATGTCCTCACATGCTTAGATAATTTGCCCTGTGGTACTTCTTGAGAATGTCTTTTTATTTGGTCATTGTTAAAAGATCTTACACACAAAATTGAGCCCACAGATTGCTCATGGAAGTATGTACTTTGGTGACTATCTACATGCCACAATCAGTCAAGAAGTGTTATTTATGACTTGTGAGTGGTTAGCACATATTCAAGAGAAGAACACCACATACAACGCCAACTGAGATATTTTCCAGGGAAACGCTGATTGTGCCAAAGTCCTCGACACTTTTAGGGATGGTAGCTGTTGCAATGATCACCAGACAGCTGCCAAAACCCTCCCAGACAGCGAGTTCCTCGACCACACGTAAGAAAACCAAACTCTTAGGACAAAATAACTTCCTAATGACATTCCACATTCTTTGTCTCAGGTTAATTCCTTGGATAGATTCATACACATAAAGATGTGCTTCAGCAAGACAATTATTCTTCTGTTCTGTTTTGACTACAAAATAAATGGTTAAATCCACTAGTCACTGGCTCATAAAACAATTTGTTGAAATAATGAATTCAAATATACTAATAGGATACAGAGGTTCACCATTAATTGTTTAATCCATAGCTGCATAATACTGTACTGAATTATTTCCCCCCTTTTACCCCTGCTAGGAACTGACACAAGTACAATAATTAAAATAAATTTCAACACAACCATTTGGAAAATTGCCAACATTTTCAAGAACTTATAATTTTCTTCCTTTCCCCAAGACAAAATACAGTTTTGACATCTTGGTAAAAAACAGTTGCAAACTGTTACTTACAATTTAGGAAAAAATCACTGTTTTAATCATGACCTTTCATCTGTCCTTGATTTGGAGGGAAAGGGTGGGGGAAATTGGCCACTTACAGAAATAATCCTACTGGGCTTTCGTCTCACTGATTGACAGCCTCATGTGGCTAAACACATTCACAATTATAAATAAAAACTACCCCTCTCAAAATGGCAGAACTTATCCTCCATCAAGCAAGATGTGCTTGGAGCAAGTATAGCTTTTAGTGGAGATGGTGAAAATGACCTTTGAAATATGTGATAAATATCAACTCTGCTGTATTGGCCATCTCCAGCCACATTTGACAAAAGGATACTCCCAATTATTATTTACGTAATGCCCAGAATAGCTAAATACTGGCCATGTCATTATTACAAGAATGAAAAATACATTAATAAAAGCTAGCATTAATAGTATGGTAATAATATATGCCAATAGGCTCTCTTCAATTTAAGATTATATCTGAAAATGGGCTATTTGAAGAAAAGTGCAGCTACACTATTAGCTGTAGCGTTGTTACAGATATTTTCAAAATGTGTTTGCTGTTTAAGACTCTACAAAAACAGGGCCTTGTTGGCATTTGCCTGAGCTCACAAGGAACCAGTTCAGTGAGCTAAACCAGCAGAAAATACTTCACTGTTTCCCCAAAGCCACTTTTCTGCCAGCTTAACTTTCTGGTTGGGCTCACAGTAAGGCAGAAGAGCCCAGTGCCGGGCAAACATAAACTGCAGGATTGCGTGGCCAGGGCAGAAGGCCAGTGGAGAAGGGCTGCCCCTTTCTTCCACCAGCCTCCAGCAGCAGGTGCAAGTAAGCACATCACCAAACCACACACCAGAAGGAGACTTTGAGTGACCTCTGGCTCTGCTGCTGAAACCTTCTCCCTCATGCCTTGATTTCTTCAAGGCAAACCCAGACATATTGAACCTCTTTCCTTTCTAAAGGGCTCTGAGACCACTGAAATCATAGAATCACAGAATGGTTAGAGTTGGAAGGGACCTTAAAGATCATCTAGTTCCAACCCCCCTGCCATGGGCAGGGACACCTCCCACTAGACCAGGCTGCTCAAAGTCCCATCCAGCCTGGCCTTGAACACTTCCAGGGACGGGGCATCCACAGCTTCTCTGGGCAACCTGTTCCAGTGTCTCACCACCCTCACAGTAAAGAATTTCTTCCTAATATCTAATCTAAATCTACCCTCTTCCCGTTTAAACCATTACCCCTTGTCCTATTGCTCCACTCCCTGATAAACAAACAGTCCTTCCCCAGCTTTCCTGTAGGCCCCCTTTAGGTACTATAGGCCGCTATCAGGTCTCCCCGGAACCTTCTCTTCTCCAGCTGAACAATCCCAACTTGCTCATAGCCCTCCTTCATAGGAGAGGCGCTCCAGCCTTCTGATCACCTTTGTGACCCTCCTCTGGACACACTCCAACAGGTCCACATTCTTCCTGTGCTGAGGACTCCAAAGCTGGATGTGGTACTCCAGGTGGGGTCTCACCAGAGTGGAGTAAAGAGGCAGAATCACCTCCCTCGACCCGCTGGCCACGCTTCTTTTGATGCAGCCCAGGATGCTGTTGTCTTTCTGGGCTGCAAGTGCACATTGCCGGCTCATGTTGAGTTTCTCGTCCACCAGCACCCACAAGTCCTTCCCCTCAGGGCTCCTCTCAAGCCGTTCTCCGTCCAACCTGTATTTGTGCCTGGGATTGCCGTGACCAAGATGCAGGATCTTGCACTTGGCTTTGTGGAATTCCATGAGGTTCACACGGGCCCACCTCTCAAACCTGTCCATGTCCCTCTGGATTGCATTCCTTCCCTCCAGCGTGTCGACTGCACCACAGAGCTTGGTGGTTGGCAAACTTGCTCAGGGTGCACTCAGTCCCACTGTCCATGTTGCCAACAAAGATGTTAAACAGTTTGAAATGGTTAGAACACCAATAAAGCCCATCCTGGAAATGGCCAACCAGACCCCTACCATAGAAGTTTCTAGCAACACCGTGAATATCACGCCACACTGCCCGAGGCAGAGAGGTAGATGCATCACAGAGCACAGCCTGTAAGCTGTGAAGGTGACCTGTGAATCAAGGAAAGGAGGAGATAGAAAACTATTTCAGACTCTTTCATGCCTTTCCCTACACACTTATTTCCAAAATCAAAAGTCAAAACCAGAGCAATTTGACAGAAAATGCTGTGTAATGATCACACAAGCCCCCAGTCACTTTGGAGGGGGGAAGACCCACTCTCCTTCCCCATCATTGGACTCCCCTAACCACTTCTGCTTCTGTACTGGAACCGCACCCAAGTCACCAGGCGAGAGGACATGCAGGAGTTTCTCATACACATGCAGTCACACGTACCCTCTCACAGCCACTTCAAACGGGCTTCGTAAATCAATTGCTGCATTACTAATAACATTCCTACAAACACTTCTTTTCAGACAGCTAGTATAAGGTATGAGTTTTACTGTCTTGAAGCAGACTCAGAAGTTTCACAAGCCTTCTGAGAAAAGGGTAGGGGTTTCCCCTCTCCCTCCCGCCAGCATACCACCTCCCGAAAGCCGGGGAGGCACCAAGCCGAGCAATTTGGAACAGGACCTGCGGCAGCAGATCGGCCCAGGCAGAAACAACGCTTGTCTGTCTAGGTAAGATCCCTGCCAGCCTTCCCTCTAAAATTAGAAAACAGGCGACAGTACCTTGGCGCCTGTCACTTGCTGGAGACAAATCTTTAGCTCTTTCCACAGCCAAGGGGTGGCATTTTGATTTCTGCCTGCCAGCTCCAAGTCACGGCGCTACCTTGCTATCGGTCGGGCTCTTCGGCAGCAAGACCTCTGCCTGGCATCGGCTGCCTGCTCTGCCCTCCGCCTCGGCACCATCCTTCTCCCCAAACAACCGAAACAAGAGAGAGCCAAGTGAGGGTCAGAATGGGCTTGAAACGGGTGAAACTTTCCAGAGGGGGGGCAGCAATTTTTACTCGCCACAGATTAAAACTCCAGCCCAGCTAGGTCAAGAGGTAAATTCAGCGTGGAAGCAGGCATGCTCATAATTCACACAGTTATATCAATATCACTTTTTAATCAAAAGATCTCAACCTCTTTCACATAGATCACAAACACTAAGCGTCACAATATTCCTGTGACAGAGCAATGAATTATTGTGCCTACTTTTATTAAAAGTATTTAAGTTGATCTATTACCTATGTAAGTTACAGATATATCCTACTGTCACAATCTCAAACACATTGATCCTCACAAATCTTCTCTGAAGTAGGGAAATGCTATTTTCTCCATTTTGGGTAATTGGAAACTCCGGTGCAGACAGACTACAGCCAGATGTAAATGATCTAAAAATCCACCTAATCCCTGGGCCTCCACTTTCAACTGGCCGGGCATTTTTCAAGGCCTAGAGACACCCAGTAAGAAAACACTAGGTTTGGGACTGGGCAGAAGTTAGGCCTAAATTTGGGTTGAAAACTGCCCTTAATGCACTCGGTTATCTTTCCTGCTGTACCTCCTTGCAGCCAAAGCAGGCCACGGGGCTCTCAGCTAGAAGATAAGGCTGCAGCCAAGCATCACAGGGGACAACCCCACATGGACCCAGCCATGCATCAGGGCTTCAGGCTGTCAAGTCTCAAAGCAGCAACCCTTCCTTCATCCAGAACTGAAATAGAAAATACACAAATATCCATAATAGGAATAATAACAATAAAAAAGTTTTCATTGAAACAAAATGCCCACCCTCTCAGTTAAAGACCCAATACAGAGAAGTTACTTCTTCAAGAAAAAAGAAAAAGTTGCTTTCCTCCCTTAGGTGCTTTGCCTTCCTTATAATAAACCATTTTGTGATCATTAGAGAGGTTTACACTGTAGAAATAATGCTGAGAGGAAGAAACATAGAGGCTAAGTTTTTAATTTAATTTTTGAAAGTGAAAAATCTCTTGGGTAAAAAATGACACCTCTGTTTTTTCTGAGCTACAGATAGGTTGAAGCACTTAAGTGTTTGGCTATGCCTGCATGTACATTATAAAGTTACCATGCTGTTACAATTGCCATTGACAAACCTTTTCAAAGAACAGTGTTTTCTGTCAAATGTGAAATGCAGCATGTTTACGCAAAACAGAAAATAAGAAGATGCTCCTCACCCTACTGTTTTAAGTCCACACTTTATGAAACTATCATTAGATTGTTATATTACTATAAAAGGTTGGAAAACAAAATACTGCTTTCAGAAAATTATACAAAACCCATGGGTTTTTTTATATATATATTCAGGTCTCATTTACCCTTATATTTGACACAAATGAAAATAAAACAGCATTTTAAGCTCCTGGAAATGACAATATCATGTTATCTAGATAAGTAACACAAAGCTATTATTGAAATTCTGATAGCATTTGCTTTACTGGTAGAGGAAAATTACCTGTAATGCATAGTTTAAATAATTACTTTTAAACAAAAGCTTCTTTTCTACATTCCTTATTTATCTTCTGAGACCAGCTCAGCAGGGCTATGTATTTTATTAAAATTGCCTTCAGACTGCTAATGGTGGGCTGTGTGTTAGCACAGTAGAAAGGATGGCCGTTTGACTCCTGTTCCTAATATTGGGAGTCGGTCCAGACACTGAAGAGCCAGAACTCTGCTGTGCATTTGAGTTAAGTTAGCAACACTTGGCTTGCTAATGATACTGGCGACAGCATTTCAGGATGATGGGTCAGACAAACTGGAAAGCTTATAATTGTGCCTACAGCAACAACAAAAAACAATTCTGAAATCTCTTTCACTGACGTTTCACTTGATATCAAGTCTCCCGAACGGAGATTATTTTGTAAGCTCTTGCCCAATATTTCTCCCTTCTCTTTCTCTCATGCTCAACCTTGGATGTTCCCTGTGCCATATCAGGAAACGGTGTAACAACTGCGAGCTACTCTGTGGTGAGTTTATGTGGCAGATAACCAACACAAATCATCCAGATAACTTCCTGGTAGATCTTGTTTCCTCTCAGAGGAAGCCACAGTCAAAGCGCACTTTGATCCACGAAGCATAGGCACTGAAACCTAAAGTCCTCCTTCCGGAGAAGCTATGGAGCAAACACACACCTGCACCCGTGGCTGCAGCTACAATCCCTGGGTCTTATCTGCCCTGTGGGAACAGAGGGGTCCAGCTCGGTTTGGTCACTCCTTTCTGTCACCACCGAGCCTTTCACGTGAAAAATGTGCGCACCTACATTCTCATATGCTTGCATTGAGCAAGTTCGTTTGCTTGATTAAATCATTCTGTGTTTATATGCAATTACTGATTCACACTGCTAAATTAATCTGTTTAACATCTTTTTCTTTAAAGTGATTAAAACTGTAGAAATCAAAACCTATGATTTTTCACATGAGAAAACACCACAAATGCAGTACCCTTCAGAACTGGATTTGGTAAATGAGGTGGTCTCTTTCCTTCATTGAACTGATATATCTGACTGGAAGCAGAAAAGGATACAAAAACTTTCTGGACTTTTGTAAATGATCACGATACTGGCCAAACAGAGAAAGCAGGATTTGTCCGTTGCATTGACCCTGTATTTTGGTGAAGCTTAACAGCTCGTAGAGCTGACATTTGCTGGAATTTTAACTAACTTACGTGACACAAGGAAAACCATGAAAAATGTTCACTAGCTGATTTTCACAAGTTCTGAGGTGCCCACACACCACGTCAGCTTCAGAAGGAGACTTACTCATCACCTCTGAAAAACAGCCCAGATGCACGCTGCTTCCAGGTAAGCTGGACCAACACCTCCCAGTAGAAAGCAAATTACTAAACACACACAGAAAGCAGGAAAGCCAGGTAAAGCTCTTGACTCTTTTTTTTCCTAAATAAAGAGCATTTCCCCTTTCAGAAAAAAATTAACAAGAAGTTAACACCCACACATAAGCCTCGAAGCCAAAGAAAGGCAAACCTTTTCAGAAACCCTGCCCCTCAGCTGGCCCAGCTACATCAGGGCTGTTACAACCTGTGGACCAGGACTGGAAACAGCGACGGGACTTCCCACAGGGAAACGTGAATGGAGCGCTCGAGCTTTTAACTACTGATTCACTTATTCCCTTTATCCGGTTTTCAGAAAGAAAAGCATGCACCTATCACAAAGCGTACCCATGTGCAGGGGACATATACAAAACCAAAAAAATTCACAGGAGGAAGGCAGAGGAATCACTTATCTTCAGGGGCAACTTAGCAATGCTTTTTAATCGTGGGCATTTTTTGGTTTTAAAAAAGTGTTTCTAAAGAACAAGCAAAATCATTAGCAGCATAATGACCAGGAGCATTGTGACCTAAACAAAAGAGGTAAAAAGAATCCAGCCGTGCACGTATAAAATTTGCTCACCTGTAAATCAGAAACAAGCATATAAACCACCAGATTACTATTTCAGATCCCAAGCAGGTTGATCCAAGGTACTTTTAAGGTCATGACATTTCTCCAAGACTCTAGTACCACCTTCTCATTCCCCATCTCATCTCAGCTGCCCTAGATCCACTGCTTTTAGAAAGACCTCATATTTGATCAGTCATCTACTCTGCTGTTTCTTAGACCCACATGATTTTCATTGCTCGCAATATTTAGGCAAGAGATTGCCACCCATCCCATCTAATGTGATTTCCAAACTCATCAAGATTGCTTTAAAAAAATCTGGTCTTGATTGCATTGAAACTTTTTTAAAAAATACAGAGACAAAACAATAGCTTCTGCTTGTCAGAACAGGACGTGTGAAAGGACATTTCGAACATGTCTTCCTTGGTGTACTCAGCTTCTTTAGTTATCATTGCCCATTTGGTCCTATCCTCATGGATATATCAGCGGAGGTGTGTGTGATTTTAACTTGTGTCATCTAGGAATAGTCATCCACTGATTCTCAGCTACCTGAGCAACTGCTGGGTGTAAAACGAAGGGACAAGAACCTTATCATAAGTCTCTTCACTGCTATAAAATCATCCTAATTCCTTCATCGGTGACAGTTCTTGCAGTTGAAATCCACAAAGACGTAACAGTAAGCACCCTCACATACAAACACTAAAATAAAACTTCACAATACAATTTGGATTTGTTCCTTTGACATGCACATGACACTTTTTAGACCTGGTGGGCTTACTGATCAATCACACAGAGGTACCCACTCACAAGTGACTCTTGCAAACAAGCCTCAATCATGGGTTTTTACAAAAGCAAGCACAAAACAAACCAAAACTACAGCCATCCATGCAAATAAAAGATTCAGATCTCAAAGTTCAGGATGACACAGAATGGTATGCAAGAACAGGGGCTTCCTCCCTCTCACAGCTACACTCAGAAATGCATGCAAATATTCTGAGCTTGCAGATTACCAATTTAGCAGTTGGTTTCATTTTGAGACCTTTTTGGAGGGGAAGTAATACAGTAACAGCAATTCCTCCCAACCCACTTCCCACCGTCACCACACAAACAGACTCAAATTCTCAGGTTGGTTGACCAAAACAATATCTGCAGCAGAAAATGAGAATTTGCCTGAGAACGTTTATATTATTTACCAAACTAGAAGCAAAATCTGACATGAGCACACAACCTCAGAAAAAATCCTTTTCATTGTTTCATAGACCTACGCTCTCCAGCCTGCAATGGGAGTCCAAATTGCAGGCTACAGATTTAGCGTGCTTTACCACATCTGCATGGGGGAAGTTGCCGCAACTGTACCAATACCCACTCTTTCTCATCAAAATCGTATAGAGGGAAAAGTTATAGAAATGTATACTTTATTTGGGAAAAGGTCGAATAATTTGCTTTTAATGACTTTAAGACAACCTATCCAGAAAAAATACCAACATACACACACACACCCACCCCCTTTCAATCTGGCTGCTTTTCATTTTCATCAGTAAGACAAGTTCTGCCACATGGTTCAAATTTTTTATAGATTAATCTTTATACTGTCATATTTTTTTTTATATGACGTTAAATTAAACTGCAGGGTTAAACAAAGGTATATATGACCATACATACATTTGTATATACATGAACATGTTGTATTTGACAGTTGTCTTCGCCACCTTTTCCATTTCACTTGTTACCACTGTAACTGCAAACTCTTTGTAGCAGGATCCATGTCTCTATTCTTACTTGCACTTCCAGTCCATATTTGATCAGAGTTTATAGTAACATAATGTTTATATGCTAAGGAACTATAATAAGAAATCACTCACTATTCCTATTGTGTAGAAGGGCACATGTACAAAAAATCAAAGGGAGCACGTGAAAAGATAATTTATAAATATTTGAGAGCTGAATGTATCCTGATCAAAGGCAGTGGAAACAGAGGCTGAGCCTGAAGAATTATCTGAAGTCTGCCACACTTTAACTACCAGTTCCTAGCAGACAACTAAACTGTTATGAAAAAGCACAGAAACTGAGCTTTAATGCTAAACATATGACCCAGCACACATAGGGAGACAGCGTGATGCATTGCACTGCTTTGCTTGGAGATGATGTAACTTCACAGCAAAAACCAGATGCCAATATATGGTTTTGAAAATTTCAAGAAACCAAGAAAGTATTCACAAATTAAAAAAAACCCCAGACATCCAAACCCAGAAGATAAATTCTTCCAAACCAAACAACACATCCCTAATCATCTTCATGTACAGCTTGTTAGAGGTCTATTAGTGACATACACAGTGAAAACACAAATCCTTCATTCTTATAAAAATTTTGCAACTAAGAAGAAAATAAATTCATTTTTACAATGCTGCCTTTTAGTTTGTATTGGTGAGTTTTCTCATAAGTGCTAGGGACAAAATTATTTCAGATTGGAAAATGATTTATTCTTTTATCAGCCACGAACTTCTTTTGACCTCTGAATTTGAGCCAAACTTGCTCTATGTGCCTGCAAACTCTCAGTCACAGGAGTTACGTGGTTCTCGTGTTACGTGTTGCTAGAACCCCCCCGCCCCAAAAAGCAGCACAGTGCCACTACCCTGAGGGCTGTGAGGATGAGGAAGGGAGGCGCTCGCTGCCTCACAGAGCTTATTATCCCTACGTCATGCCAAGCACAACAGGTGGACCCAGCAGGGAATTTCAAATAAGACAATACTCATTTTGGTGTTATTTACATCTTCTAGATCTCTGAATATTAAAATTGAAGTGTATTCTCACAAATTTGTAAGAGGGGGAGCAAAATTAAGGATTGTTGCTACAACGCATTATGAAGAGAAGGCAGAGAAGCAGAAATACACCAGTCACTCCCTGTTAGGGTAAGTTCTACCTTTCAAGACAGAGTCACAGGGCCAAGTACTGCAGTCTCGCTCAGGCACATCTCATGAATCAATAGCTTTGCATCGGTAAGAACCCAGGAAAGACTGCAGGACAATTTATATAATTGACTGGATCAGTAGCTACACCTGTTATTAAGATTACTTGACACATGCGATTAAACAACTACCTGCAGTTGTTCATAGCCGCCAATATTTTGCCATTTCGGCTGATTTATCTGTGATGCATGACTGCCTCAGGCTGAGCGTTTTGGAAATGGTACAACTTTTTCCAAGAACAAGGTTAAGGAATATTACGCTTAAAATTCTTCGAGCTTTTCCTCTGAAAAAACCTGCGGTGCTTCAAGCTTTGGAGGAAGGTTTGAAACCTGGCAGCCTGGCTGTGGCTTTTGTCGCTGAGAAAAGCCTTTTGTCCTCAGATGTGCCTCAAGTAAGCCCTCAGGAACTCTCCATGCGAACTGCCCTTCTTTATGGATGAGTGCTTGGCTTTCCAAAGTTGTTACTGTGCTTTCAGCACAGTTTTTATATGAAAGCAAGTACTGCATCTTGATTACACTGTATTTCACCTCCACCCCATTTAAAAAACATGTAGAACAGGAAATAAAACTAAAGTAATCAAATGAGTCTTCAAAGAAGAAATCACAGTGAAGTTACAGATATCACACTAGGACCTTAGTAAAACATTTATTGAAATAATGCAACCGTCAGCTCAGCTGTCCATGCAACACAGTTGTCACCCCTGAACCGGGCAACTTTGTCCAAGTAGCTCACAGGCGCTGCCAGCTATTACACCATCTCACCATTTATTTCCCGGCCTTTATTGCATTTCTTCTCAGGCCACTCTCCCATAGCAGGGCAGCAGTTCTGCCCCTGTCACAGGTGAGGAATCAGCAAAGTGAAGCATTTGCCCGCATTTATGCAGAAAGGCTGTGAAGAAACAGGGAAGTCAACCTGACTGTGCAGGTCCTAGGCCAGCCTCGTCTCCCAGAGCTGAGCCAACCTGCTGCCAATTCACATCAGCACTTCAGAAACACCTCGCCGGCAAGTAAGAAAACACACCTCTTACCTGCCAAGTCTCCCGGTTTAAATTCTCAACTCCTCCTCCTTTTATTTTCTTCTGCTTCCAACACTGAAGGCAGGGAGGGGAAAGAAAAGAAAAAAAAATATCAGAGGAAGAGCCACAATTATCTCATTCAAAACCTTTTTCATATTCACTACAATGTTTTATTCTGAGCAAAAATCTCAAGGAAATAGGTGGTGTTTCTCCATTCATTTTTCCGCAGAATTTGGGTCAGGCCCTTAGCAAAGCTTTCCCTAAAATATGAGATGCTGAACCTGAGAGCAAGACCTGCGGCATGAGGAGAAGAGGGGGATCTCGTTAAAGGAAAACTAAACTGAGGGAAGCAATGGGTGTTAAGAAAAAGATGGGGATTAGGATCCCAGTACAGCTAGGTGCTTATTCACAGAACTGTAGGAATACAAGTAACTTTTGTTAATTAGAAGTCTCTACTCAGATGGACACAAACTCACACAGGAACCTTTAGGATCTGCAGAGGGGAAAAAAGAAAGAGGGGCAAGTGGGAAACGGAGCCACAGTCAGCTGAAATCAATAGACAGACTGACAGCAATTTCAGCGGACTTTGGATCACACCCAAAGCAGCAGAAGAAAAAAAGATGCAGCAGGAACAGGGTGAATAAATGAGAGAGCAGATTAATGACTTCAAGAAATATTATTAGTACAACTTAAGAATAGCTGGGGACTTGCAAGAGGAAGGTTAGATTCTGCTCTTCAGGCTCATAAATGCTGGCTTGCTCCATCAAAATCAATGGAGTAGTTTTAGATTTACATCAGTGTAACTAAGAACAAAATCAAATTAAGGAGTACAGAGTAACTGGAGAAAAACCAAGCATTATTGAGCGTTCCAACACTGGGAGGCACTCAGATACTATAGTGCTGAAGGCCATATTAGTAGATTGATTAAATGATTGATCCATCAGTAGGAGATTTATCCAATATGGGGAGGAAACAGAGAGCTCTAAATCAAGACTACTAATAAGCTATGATTTATATTTTCTGTACGCTATAAACATGCAAAGGAGATGCTGTATAAAATTTGCAATAATAATAATTACCAGTTATTTCCCACTCCTGAGATTAGTTCTAATATATTTCTTCAACATTTTAAAGGTGTTTTGTAAAATTATTTTGAAAAAAAGTTTTTGTAACAAAACCCCAAGACTTTCATGTTCTCATTTAGATCATCACTCCTTCTGAGTCTTACAGACTGATACCAAACACTACAAAAACTAAACCCAGAGCCACTTGTACTAGGAGACACGCAGTATTTTTCTTGGACGAACAACAGAGACTTTCTCTACACTTCATTGCTAGGCTCATCGTGAGTTTTGTATATGACAGTGTGAAAGTAGCAGTTTCTTTTCAACAGTTTCATGCTCCCACCAACACAGACTAGTTTCTTTCAGACACCTACTTTCGCTAATGCAGTGCCATTCCTTATGTCATGTACACACTGCCTCTGTTCTAAAACCACAAACTTTAAAAAAAAAATTAAAGCTCTGGCTTGAGCTAATCCTTCTTACCTTTTATTTACTTCTTATTTCCTTCTAAAATCACTGCAATTATCACATTGTACCTAAGTCCTTACCACTGGGAATTTCAAATGACTTGAACGTTATCTGGTTTTATTACAAATAAAAAGAATAATTCCATCCAGTCTCCCTTTCGTTTCCATGTTTAGTCCACAAAATCCACCCATTTTTAATGATATCTGCAACAAAGCTAGTAACATTTTGTGACATCTCTGTCACCCACACAGGCACACATTTTTTCAGTTTTTAGTAGACGGCCTACAGGCACGAAGAAGAGAAGGTTACTATTAGTATCCCAGAGAAATGTATTTAATCTCAAATTGTAGAGATTTGTGTTTAAATAAGTGGAACGTGAGGTTCTGTCTAGTTCCTGCTCCCACAGGCAGACTTTGATTAATAATTACAAGTTCAGTCCTTAAATTCCAATTAATAATCAGACCATTAAAAAAAAAAAAAGGCAAAAAGCAAGTTTACAGTTTTTTCTTAAGTTCATAAAACCAAAATAATTTTAAAAAGTCTCTTTAAGGGAGAATACTGATTTGTTTTGATAGAAGATGATGTCCTTGACTGGATTCTTTTCTAATAGGATCTATCCAGAGTTTTCAAAATGTAAGGCAACTTTGACCAGAACAAAAGGGAGATTTCCTACAGTGCTGTGGAGCAGTAAGCAGAAAGCTACACTTTCCCTTATAGAGGGTGAATTTCTGTTTCATATATGCGTATTTATAACAGGGTTGTGTCAAACATAGCATGACACACAAAACACTGTCCAGCTTAGCATTCTTCCATTAGTTTGCGTATCACTGCTGACTGAAAAGATTGGGGTCCTATTGCAAGGTCTAATGATCGCAAGTGACATTGTTATCATTATATGTCAACGTGTTCTTAAATGCAATTTCAGAGAGAACATTTTTATAGCACTTCCCTGGGAGTTACATGCGTTTTGGTTCCCAACGCTTGGCTGCAGTGGGATCAGAGAGGTATGATCCAAAACACTGTGGGAGGGAACTTCAGAAGGTTCCACCTGGATATTTATCTGAGCATGTTTGCTCAACTTCATTCAGAGATTAGACTCTTAATTATATTGTAACAAATTTATTGCAGATTACAGGTTGGTAATGTACCTACCTACAGTACGTGTACTTAGGATCAAAAATTAGAGCTCAGTGTCTTGGGCATAACAGCATTTGTACTTGCCAATTATCATCTGCTGCAGAGAGGAAATGGAGCAGAAAACTTGTCTGTAAATCACCATTTCCCTTTCTTCCATCTCCCAAAAATAAACAATTTAAAGACATTGTGAAAGGTTTACAGTAAGACCCATGCAAAACTTTCACCACAAAATGTAAAAATCCCTCATGCTTCATTACAAGTCTGAAAAACAAGACAGTATCGGCAAACAACTTTCACACAATGATTAAGAGTGTTAAAACAGAAACTAAAGCAAAGCTCTAAGATTGAGAAAGAACTATGATTTTAAGAAGAAATTATTTGAAGTAGGGTGCTTTCATATGTTGTGACCAAAAGTCAGGGAAAGTGAACATTTTCAGAAACTGAAAACCACCTTGACGGGCAAGAACTCCTGCAAACCAGTAAAAAAAATAAAAGTAATTTACTCTCGAACATCCCCAAATTTATGTTTATTAGCAATGTATCTTTACTTCAGGCGCAAACAAACAACTTGTTTCAACAGTTGAAAAAACTTTATCATTCAAGAGGATTTCAGGGCAATCTTTCAAGATTAGGCTAGAATTTATTACCCATTAGGAAAGAAATGGCACGAAACAAGCCACCTATATTAAGCATCCACAAAGACAGCATCATGCTTCCTGACTCTATTTTTGTGGACCGTACTCTGAAAGTAGTCCCATCATTTCAGCGATTCCCCTCCCAAACAGTTCTGGGATTCTAGTTTTTTTTGTGTTTTGTATGTCCTAGATAGTGACCTCTCAAAGGCAGGGACTGACTTCATGTAACTTGTCCATGAAATGCCTACTGCAGCAGGTCTCCAGTTCCCACCTGCAGTTTCAGGGTACTGTTACCTGAGATGCTACAGTAGAACACATTATCATCCCTCAAGCTTTCATCTTTTTCTTCAGCATTGACAAAAGAGGAAAAAAAGTACAGAGCTGGACATTTAGAACCATAGAATCATCTAGGTTGGAAAAGATCCTTAAGGTTAACGGTTGGACTCAATGATCTAACACTGCTAAGTTCACCACTAAACCATGTCCCTAAGTGCTACATCTGCACATCTTTTAAATACCTCCAGGGATGGTGACTCAACCACTTCCCTGGGCAGCCTGTTCCAATGCTTGACAACACTTTCGGTGAAGAAATTTGAATGTGAACTTAACAAAAGACTGGAAGAGCAGCTCAAGAGGAATAAACTGCTCTGTTCAATTCAGTGAGGTGTTAACACTGATAATCCAAGAATGACAATAACAGGGTTGAAGTATTTCAAGGCTTATATATGAAAAAAGCACAGGTTGTACGAAGCACTATATGACTTCCCACTCTGATTTGCAGGCATGTGGCATTTGAAAGATAACCTATTTAGCCTTCTCCCAGCTAACAAGGACCCAGCCTCACAGAGCCTAAACAGTACTACTGCCTGAATAAGAGAGGGATGAATTCATGTGGCTCAACTGAGTTCAAAAATAACATCCAACTTAAGCCACTTGCATGAGCGGAGCTGAGTTTGTAGGCAACCTCAGAAGGGTATTTACACCTTTTTCTCCCCTCCTTTGCTCTCACTGCAATACTTGTACAGAAAATTTCTTAAATCAGATATGGCAGAACCACTAATAATCCATTTGCACTCTGGGTGAGCTTGGCTAATGAATTCAAATGGGAGCAGAAGCAAGCCACAGACTGCCAGATTTTTAATATCCTCATATTTTCTAGTAATGGTGTAATTGTAATTAATGTTTACTTTGTTGTGTATTTTATTGTTGAGTCTTTAAAGTCCTCTGGGATCCCTTTGGGATATACAGCACTACATAAATGTGAGTTGTTATTATCAAATAACAATCACCGGCCATTTAAATTATACAATAGCTACCTGATTATACTTAACCAAGTTAAAGGTCTAATAAAAAATGATTATATATAATCTAAATTAAAGATATTTTTCCCCAGTTCAAAGAACCTAAAGTTCTTTGCACTGAGTATGCAAGTGCCCTGCAACACCTGGAGCTTGATCCGGCTGTACTGAAATCAGACAGGATTTTGCTGTTGCTTTCAATGGAGAGGTGATAAGATGCTTGGCAAAGAGTTAAATATCTCAACAACTCTATCCTTCTGAAGAAGCAAAATTAAGATTTATTTTGTTTCCCCAAAATCATTTGATTGAGTATTCATCCTTACCTCCAGTATTGATCCTGAAGTGTCTATGATAACAGTCATTTTGGCTTTATCACCAGTTCTATATAAGCTGTATATCTGGAAAATTATTTCAACATAGCATAGAGATCCCCGAGCTAAACTTGGTGTTGGTGCTGCCAACTGAGTGCATCGCGGGACATGAAGGCAGCAACTGACCTTTCCTCTCTGTGGTCAGAAGTCCTGACTTCCTCCTCTTTTACGACACATCCGCAGAGACACAGCCTCCAAAATATTTACATCAATTGCACATCAATTAGTCCATGCAACCACGAGAGATATTTTAGGATGCAGTAGATTCTGGAAGTGCTCTTGTCAGGCATACTTCAAAACCCCAAAATCACACAATTAGCAATAAGGTACAGTGACATTTTATACACAAACTCCTGTGGAGATTATTTACTCGGCTTTGAACTGTTAGAAATCACATCTTCAAGCTTTAAATCCACTGGGGAAAGAACTAATTTAACTGAAAGTCTAACAGATGAAAACATGACTCCAGGACTTAAGGTTAGAGAAAGCCTTGCTTTTGCTCTCTCCTAATAAATACCATGAGACTGGGGGGGTGGGGGTGGGCAGGGGGGTATGGGTGGAGGCGGAAACACGTCTTTTCTGGCTGACCTCTGCCAAGTCATTTCCCTTGCTTCAGGTTTCTCATCTGTGGAACAGGGGTAATGGCATTAACCTCGTTACTGATGAACAGCGTTGTAGATGGGTCTACATTATATTTCAATGATAATAGATCATCTTGTGGACCTTTTAGTATCAATAAAAAAATTCATTCCAGAGTCAATGACCTGTTGGCAAGCGATGACTAACCCAACTTAAATTCAACTGCACGGGTTAAGAACACAGTCAGCCCAGGATCCTTCTGGCAGAGATGGACTGACTGCCCTACGGGTCATAAAGGCCTAATGAGGGATGGAACATTTTTGCTGAAAAACATCTCTCTGTGCTGACCACAATGGCAGGCTCAGATGCCAATATTCAAAATCTAGTGACCTCAGATAAGTGCCTAATGTTAGTTAGGATGAACCTAGAGCCACAACCTTGATTTTAATCAGTTCTGGATTCTTATAACATTTTTTTTGAAAAAAAATGTACGGTCTGATCTGAAATTCCCTCTTTTTCTTGGTTCCTCCCCAAAATATTTTTTTGAATTGAGAAATTTCAGTGGGTTGATTTTTATGTGAAAAATCCTAAAAAAAATTTACCTTCAGCAGATAACTTCAACAATTTCCCCCACTAGAAGTATAAATATTTTGTTTCAAAGCGGATATTTCAAAACAAAAATGTTCAATTTTCATGTAAATATTGTTCATTTTCATTCAAAATTAAAATAGTTGAAGTGAGAAAAGACTGCACATCTTTGAGAACTGGACGTTAATTCTATAAGATAACACTAGCTGAAGATCCCTCTTCTCCAGCAATGCAAATAACAACAATGATATGCCATAGACCTTTAACGTATACTTAATGACTTCAGTGGCACTCAGCCAGTTTCCACCAGCTGAGAATCTGGGACAGAAGCCCCAGCTGAAATCAGGGCTCCCTTGTAGGAACCTCTCTATACGTGCAAAGCAAGAGACAGCCCTCACAATACAGTTTGTAATTTAAAAGGACAGCATAACCAAAAGATGAGAAGTAGAGATTATTATTAAAGGGAGCATAAGCATCTGTCGCAAAGTGACAAAGAAATCTGGGGAAAAGCAAGGCATGGATTTCTTGTGTTCTGACCCCCCAACTTATGCATTCTTTCTTAAGGCCATTTCTTGCAGTCAGGACGGAAGTAAAATTTTAACAACTTAATAATAACCAACAGTTTTAAGTACAGTAGTCACCCATCAAAACTCCACATACATGAGCTAAGTTCGATTTTAAACTGTTACCCACTGATCTTTCCTGCTTGCTGGAGCATGCTGTCAGTAGGGTTCTGCAGCTGCTGAAGGTGGTGGTTGATCATACTCGTGTGCACACACAGCTTTCCCCTGAAGTTCAAGTCCTCCATCAGCACTGAGACTGCCTGAGCCGCCAGAAAGTGCTGCCTTTTGTTTGACACATGTCTCTCTAACTTGTCAGCAGAAGAGCACGGGGTGCTATCCATCAGTCAAGGCGCAATACACCCTGACACACCAGTTAGTTGGAAGGAACTGGAAGGCTAAGTCAGTCAGGGGTGCTATCTTGAGGTGGGAAAAGGATCTGGGAGGCGTGGGGAGGAAAGGAGAGAAGGGCGGAGGTGGTACAAGATCCATATTGTTGTTTCACTGGAAGGACACAGTGTGTCATAACGAATTACCGTTAATTTGCACCAGCAGTACAGTTAGATTGAGACCGGCAAGCGACGATGACAAACAGCACTTGCAAGATCACATAATGAGGGGGCAAGGCTGCTTCGCTGGAGCCGCTTCACTCAATTAGTGGACAAGGCTTTTAATGCTGCTATGCACAACCAAAGCAATTTTGATTACTTAGAGCTAAGTCTCCATTTAGAATGAGTCAGAAGCCGAAACAGGTTTTTTTTTTCTTCTTCTTTTAATATAATTTATCTACAGAGTATTCGAATGGTAATAAGCTATCTGAAAGCTAGACACATTAGCCTCTGTTTCTGCCTAAGTGATGCTGAAATATACTATTTGAACTTATTTTAAAAGTAGCTATTCTAGCAAATAAAACTGATAAAAAGATAGCAAGTAATCAATACTATGCCAAAAAATGAGGGCCAAATTTTGCTCTTATTCCCTGTGATTGATCTCAAACATTGGGAGGGGATTTTGGTAGAACAGCAAGAGTATCATGACAGTACACTTAGAGCAGCAGCGTGCTTGGCTGACGTCCTCTTGTGCTAGATTTACAATTAGTGATTTGATTGATTCTGTTAGTCAAAGACCAAGACTGCATTACCTCCTGAGTAGTAGATAAAATTTTCTTTGAACATTTGTTTAATGTTGGGGTTTGAGTGGTTGATGTTTAGGAAGTGTGATTTGATCCCAAGAAACTCACAAAACCTGGGCAAGTCTCTTATCGTTCATTAAATGTTTCTGAGCTATTTCTGCTAGCTTAGATCCAAACCTTAGTTTTCACTGTTGAAAGTGGAGTTATACAAATAACTGTGGCTAAAGGATACTTTTGCTGGGCCAAAGAAGGTACTGCCAGCAGTTTAAAAGTAGATCCTGTGACCAAGATGCTGCCGCCAAACTCTCCTTACCATCGCGTCTTAGGGATTAGAGTATTCACCAAGATCAGGAGGACCTGAATTTAAATTAAACAAGATTCGGAGCAAGGATCTGTGTGTACACCATATCCTAATAGCTGCTCTAACCAGTGCTACATTGAGATCTACTTACCAGTCTTTCCAGTTGAAGCTCTGCATAAGCACCTACGTATTCCTTGGTATAGGGAGTAGACCCTGCTTACCTGTTTTCACAGGGATCAGCCTGCTCACAAACCTACGGAATTATTCTATTTCCCCCTCCATGAATGTGTATGCATGAGCATACATATATATAGACTAAGAATGGAATGTGAGAAGAGGAAAAAACAATATTCAAGACCTTTCCTCCATTTAGGAAGAAAGAGGATAAAACATGGATCTCCTACGTGCCTGTGAGCAGTCCTCATCACTAGGCAATACAGGTACTGAGTCTTCTTGGAAATCCCAAGAAATCAAAATGCTTTGTTTCACGTGTACTGAAATGCATAATTTCGATGTTCAGAATTTCATTTTCATTTTTATTTTGGCTGAAATTACTTATCAGATTTGACCCAAATTTCTAAAGAACTTCAGCTGCTTAGAAACTGAATTTTTGGATGCATAAATTTGTTCCTGTGGGAAAAAAGCTCTACCTAAATATGCAACATTTCAGTACTTCATCAGGATTTCTTACAAGTGGGTGGAGGGGATATTGGGGGTGGGGTGCAGTTGAGAGAAAGGGATTCCTTGTCAAAGAATCAAGAGAGATTGTTTATCACCCACACTTCTCCCTATATGTGATCTAGCACAAAGCTGGATTTTTCCACTGGCCTCTGAAGCACCCAGTACTGCCCAGTTACTGTGGCAGGGTACCCAAACCAACAGACCACACGTCTGATGCATTAAGGACACAGAGTGGATATAGGCTTTGCCTAAAGCACAGAACCAGGAACATTTTAAACTGCTTCATTTCTCAGCTCCAGTACAGCTATGTATGTATAATTTATTTAAGATTTGACTCGGCAGGGTAGCTGCATGCAATCAGCATATTGTTTTTGTGAAGGTTCCCCCCTATTGCCCCTTAGACAGATTTTAACTGTCAGTATATTGGCCTTTTGAATTTTTGTTTTCATAATACCATAAGCTATTTGAACATACATTATTATGTACTAATCATTGCTTGTCCAATTTTTTTGAGTCTTGCAGGCGACAGCAGAGAACAAGAAATGCAATTTAGTTAGAACTTCAAAGCAACGTTTCGTTATCATCCAAACTGGGGCTCTTTTATGCCTCTCTCACTGTTTGGTTTTAAAAGTGAAAGGAAACCAGTTGCTTAAATTTGTTCTTTCAAATTTCCACCCACCTCCTCCCGCTCTCAAAGGAGGAGCTTTATGATAATAGATAGGCTGATCTTGAGATCAATCACAGATAGAGATGTATTTACTGTCCTCAGATAGTCATAGTATTGCTTACATTCACATGAATTAAAGAACATTTCCAAACTTTAAAAAGATAGAGATCTATGTTTGAATTTCATATCCGTCTCATATCTCTATAGTGAGATGAGCAAAAATACCTGATTCAATCACACCTGAACTCTATAAAACCCGGATCTTTCAAGATTTGATGTCATCCTGTGGACTTGTGTACATAACGGACCAGCCCTGAAAAACTAATACAGAACAGCTTCGCTCCGCAATCATCCTTATTCCTTTTCAGGAGTGCCTTTGTACGTTTTAGCATTGCTTTTGAAGTGGATTAATCTAGACTACATATGGCATTTTTAGTGGTGAAGCAAAGTGTCCACAACAGGCACTAGTGCAGAACAGTATTGTGCTTCAATGCATAGCCAAGCTTGTTCAATAATGACCTAATACAGGGTAAGCCTGAATCATATGCTCGGGTAAAAAAAGATGCTGGGTGCTCGATGAAAAACCAATAGTGAAAAATTTGATGGTTTACATTGTGCAAAATGTCTTATTACTGTAGATACTCTGAATGGTTCCTTTATAAATTAAAAACCACAGATTGGCCACATTCCATAGTGCTAAACTTAAATTCCAGATTTGAAAATCCCCACACTACAGGTGCAGTGGTGACACCATCTTAGTCAGAACAACCAGGACTGGTGTGATAGACTTCCACTTTCCATATAAAGGCTCTCCAGCCATTACTAGCAGTCCTAGTTATTCCTCCTCCCTCATCCTCTTATCCCTTCCCCATTTCTTTTTGACCAAACAGTCCAGCCTGGACACAAGCTTTTGTTAAAATCCATTAGTTCCATGAGAAGACAAAGAAAAACTCCTCCAAAACAAGATTTTAAAAAGCAAATCAACAATATCTTTGACATTTAACTAAAAAGCTACCAAGAAAAGCAAAAATTATTTTAAACTTTCACACACTAGGAAAAGTTCACCCAGGTGAAGCAATTGGTAGTGGAGCAGACAACAAGAAACTGAAAAGGTTAAGTTTTTTCTGTATGAAAATGGTAACTCAAATACACACTCAGGAGGACAGTTATACATATGTTTTTGAACTAAAACTCTAACCTGGCATGATTAATTTTGGCCTTAGTTTTGTCAAAATATTGGAGTCCATATGGCACAAAGCAAATAATTTTACATTTTTATTTTAAACCCCTATGTGTTTTTCTTGTCTATTCCCTTCCCTTCCACCACACACACTGGCAGCCGCTACCAATACGCCAAATGCCAAATCAACCCTGCAAGCTGGCTGGCACAAGCACTCTACAATACTGGCACACACTTCCTTTTGCAGGGGGATTCTCTCTGAAACCCTGTGGCACATCCAAGCATCCCTGCTTAGCAGCTGAGGACCCTGTTTATCCCAGTCACATCAGCAACAGGGTGCCTTGACTGTGTATGCGCTGCCCATTTCATTACGCTTAAATCAAATACAATGATGACACTTCACATTTGTGCATCGATTCCCCTTCCCAACCCAAAGAATCAGTCAGTGCTTTACAATATCTTTGCATCCAGCAACGGAGAAGTATTGCTGCTGTGGAAGGAGAGGTTGCAAATTGCTGCAATGTGAGTAAGAATAACAATAGTAACAAAAGAACACCCCCCCCCAAAAAAGAGACATCACTCAGGGGAGCTGAGCAAACTCCTACACCTACAGCTGGCTCCACAGAACATCTATGCCTAACTGGAGCAAAAGGACGGCACTCCTTCACCTCTTGTCCATAAAACCTTCAGTGAGCTGGGGGGAAATCAGGAACATGGAAGGCTGTGCTGACCCTGTCAGGATTCAAACTGGTATTTGATGTTCAAATACTAAATCATTTCCTTTGCTGCCCTTCCTATTTTGTTTTCTGGGTTTTTTTTCCCCTGTGCATGTTGTTCTACCCCATGGCACAATTTTTATTTTTATATATATGTATATATATGTTTAAAGATTTTAGTTAGATATTCACTCAGAGTATAAGACAGCAGGCTCCCTAAATAAGCAATCAAGTAATACCATTTTTAGACAAAGACCCAGAATGAGCATTGAAAAGTCAAGCAGGCTGTACTGAACCAAAGGTGCGTACACCTTTTAGTTCATTTTCCACACTTGTATATTAAGTTCATGGCCAGGTGAATCCCGCCTCCCAGTGTGATACACGTCCTCTGCACCTACAGGAACTGTGCCCAGAACCTTCAAGACAGCCCTGAATGCAAGATCAAAATAATACCCCTTTTTCACTCACAGCAGAAAATGGTGAGTCCCTCTTCTGTGACAGCCTCTTTTGAGGGAGTTTTGGAGCATTTCTGAGAAAGACCCATTTCTTGGGCTGCACTGTGTTGCAATGCACAGGCTAGAGGAGCCTCTAGGGAGATGCTGTGCAGCCGCAGTTTTTCAGAGGTCCTCACATCAGCCCAACATCTGCATACGGAGAACAAGCCCACGAGCTCTTCCCTTGAGATGTGGTGAGGAGCCCAGAGGACCAGGTGAATGTACCAGCAGCAGCCCGTGATGCTGAGGACACGGTCTGCAAAGTTTGATACTACCTGGAGGTCCCAAGGTGCCGGAGGCTCCCTGCCACCTTGCGCAGCCCAGCCGAGAACTGACCGAGGAACAGGTAAGCAACCATTAATGATTTAATTACTCCCTGCCACCGTGTAATGGTCAACTGAGACTGCTCGATTGCAACAAAGCTAAAAACTTTCCTCTTGTAATAGCCTCATGGAGAGAGGGGGAAACTTCGGTCTCTTGTACCCATACAATACAACCACAAGACACCGGGCTGTCTGCCTCTTCCCACATTACCAAGTTTCTGTTGGAGCAGCAACTCCACCTAACAAATGTAACTTTAACAACAGTAAAACAACCTAATAGCTTAGCATGCCAGGGGGCTAATGTGGTGGGCCATTTAACGCTGCACTAAATAGCCCTGGTTTGATTCTCATTGCCAAGTGCTGAACTGAGAATTGCAACTGCAGGAGCAGTTCCTAATTCATTAGTTAAAGGGGGTCATTGCTCATAGGGTGGGGAAGAGGGAGGGGAAGAGGAAAGAAGGGGGGGAAATATCAGACAACTCTAAACATTCAAAGTCGACAGAAGGTTGCACTCCTGAGAGATGCAGTATTTAGCTGAAAGCCTGACAAAGCTCTGCAGCTGGGAGGCCTGTGGTGGTTTTACTCGACACTAAAAAAGTTGCCATAAGACACTTGTAACCTGTATAATAGGCTTGGTGGGAACAGGGAAGCTGGGAATGAAAGGAAGGTGAAAACATCTTGCTAATAACGTTTCAACTGGCCCTCAAAACCGTACACCATGAAGGCTGCCAGCACAGCAAAGCAGCAGCAAAACAAATAAACTGCCTTCCCATCTACGCTGCCTAAAAAAATGAACCCCCAAAAGAAACCTGATTGCAAAGGAGATCACTTAAAAACTTAAAATGATACAACAAAACAAGCCCAAATTTACAGGGCACCTCTGCAAAGGGAGAGCTTTATTCCTGAACATTAGAACCCTAAACCAACCGTTTTCTCTAATTTCTGCCATCACTCAGATTGGCCTTGAATTACCTCCTGATAGGCCTCCCATGTGCTTGCAGATGAGAGAGTGTAATGGGGATCTGTTAATTAACTAGAAGCAAAGTTGCACGGTGGGGATCAAACACTGGATGCGTCCTAAAACTCCCACAGAGAAGATGAAATGCAGCGCAAACTTTAAAGACTTCCCGTCATTAGCCAAGACCTTGGCTGCTCCTGGCCCAGACCCCTCCTGTTTCGGAGAACAATGAGGACAATGATGGCAGAAATGAAATAGTGCAGCAAGGAACAAAGGAATTAGCTATTTACCCACAGAGAGAGAAAGGAAAAGAGGGGCAGGGGGGAAGGGGGGAAGGGAACTTGCTTTTTTTTCTAGGGTTTCTGTCTACTTTTAATTAATTTACGGCTGCCAGGCACTTGCACACAGAGCACGCCCAGGAGCATTGTGTTAGAGCGCGGTGTTAATACATGTAACATCTACTGTTTACTCCCAGGCAGGAAGGAGAAGGAGCTGGGGCAGAGGGGCAGTGGGGAAGGAGGAGAGGAGATCTTCCCTCTTCGCAGCTGCTTGAAAGAGACAGGCAGAGAGGAGCAAAAGGTTATGCCGATCTCTAACTTCTATGAACCCACTTCCATGCAGGCTATTATTATTCTTTAAAAGAGCTTCAGGTAGGGTAGAGCACTGCGGGCAAGACTTGCACTGGGTACCAAAATGAAAGAGGACGGCACTAGGACAGGGACATCCAGGTGCGGTGACAGTGAGCACCACACCAACAGCCCATCAGAAAACGAAGGGCCAGGTTTAACAGGCTTCTTCCAGTGTCCTCAGATCAAGGAGAAGATCTCAGGGTGGAGACCCACAGCCAAACACAGTGCTCTGCAGAGATACCCAGCTGCACTTCACTGCATTTCCAAAGCACTTGCTCTAGCTAATAAGGCTGGCCTCGCAGTGAGGCTAATGGGGCCAGGCAGAGCACCACACTGCCACAATGGCACTAGTAGCTAGTTTCTTCAGCGGTTCCATAGATAAACACTGCCCTTGACTTCACTGAGCTGACCTGTGCCTACCCCTTGGACACAAGGGCATGGCACCAGACTGGGATCTTACTGGAAAGCCACCTGGAGGCAAGACAGGATACCCTAAAACACCTAAGCTAGCATTATAAGCCTATGTTTGAGAGACTGACTTGAGCACCAAGTGACAATTTGCTTCAGTTCACCTTTCATCTAAAAAAAGCTTTGTCAGATGGCTATTTTCATGAAGCCTAAACCCCAGGATGCAAAGCAGCATTGCATTTCCATTGCAAGCCTAGAGGAAAAGGCACAGGGAAGTCACAGCGTTCGAGGAGAGCCCTGCATTAAGACTCCACAGCTCCACCTACGAAATCACCAGACCTCAGAGAGCACAGGGATGGGTGCAGCATGAGCAGCTGAAGGGAACACAGTAATCCTCCTGGGAGGTGCTCTGTGAACATTTCCTTGGGCTTTCGTCTCCCTTGGAAAAAGAACAGAAGAAAGAGAGGCTCCCCTGAAAAATACGAGTCTGCAGCTGATCAGATTTATTCTCAGCCTAGACAGTGGCCTTAGGCAGCAACAGTTTCAGTCCGTGTTTTGCACATCACTGCTTTTGCTAGGGAATGGGAACAGGGACAGAGGCTCAGGAGTCCTAAGGCTGGACATGCGCCCCAGGTGAGGATGAAGCATTTACAGTATTTTCTGGTTGCTCAGAAGAATGATGGTGGAGGTGTCAGTCTTTTTCAAAGGTAAGATCAAATGATACTATTATTTATGTTTTAAAACTAAGAGGCATAAACATTCGGTTTCTAGGCTACCTGTTCAGAAGAATCAGCATGTGTTTTACAGTTCAGTGAGAGAGACAAAACCTTCTAGGCTTACAGTTAACAAGACCAAAACAACAGTTAAAAAGCCAATTGCACGTGAGGCACATTTGGCTATGTAGGAGAGAAGCACAGAAAACTTCCCCGACATTTGGTCCAGGGCACCAAGCTTGACTGACCATAGGATGAGGGCAGGGGACAGTGAGGGAGTGTCCTTTGATACCATTACTAGCGTCTCAGCACTGTCCTACGTTAGCTAGCTCCAGAGATGGTAAATAGAAATAAGATGAACAGAGGGTTGGGGGACTTGATATCCTGTTTGGGTGCTTTAGAAAGCCAGCTACATTTTTAAAGGGGAAAGTGATGTCTTCTTTTCCAGAAGCATCTCATTCCAGCGCATCATAGCTGAGTTTTCATGTAGTGGGCACCACCCTCTAGTGTTGCCTCCATATCGCTCAAGCCTAACTAAATTCAACTGAAATATCTAGGAGTACATGTCCTGCTCTCTCACTCTTCTCTCTTTCAGAAGCTCTTGCTTCTTCCCCAAGGACTGCTGCTCACTATTTGGAAAGCACTGCTGTCACGACTACTGTGTGTGATTACACTGTCCTCCACCAGTGAGGTCCAGATACCCAGCTGGCACCCCAGGGATGACTGCATCATTTGTGTCTGGGGCCCAATGTGGCCCACATCACTGCAGCATCACTCAAGTGCTGCATCGCCACCTAGCACACCCATCCTTACTACTCTCCTTTTAAGTAATGCTGCTATTGACGCTTGGCAGTTAGACACGCACATGACCCATCTTGCATTTGGTCAGCCGTGAAAGCTTGTGTCAAAGCTGGGAACCAAGTCTCAGCTCCAGATTAGTATTACTGGGGTGTCCATATTCCTCTTGACAAAGAGGGTTCCCATGCCTTCATTTTAGCAACTGGTGTTTCCTTTGTTTAAAGCTATTGGACTCATCCATGCACATGACTGTGACATTTGTGTGCATGCAGGCATCATTTTCTCCATTCTCGTTGCACTGCTCTCTCTCTGGTGATGCTCAGAGAGCCCACAAAAACTGAGCGGTTGCAGGGATTGAACAAGTTGGTGCAGCAGTGAGGAGGTCACTTCAGGTGAGAGCTGAAGCACATTAAGGAGGCAGTCAACAATAAACCTGCTTACAACCATTGTGTTTTGGGGAAAACAGACATCATTGATTTCAAGAGCAAGTACCACCACCCCCTGCTGCCCGAATTAGAACCAAATCTTGCTCATCTTGTTTATCTTAAGTTTGGACCTTTACTTTTGAAGTGGAAGAAATCTCTTCAAATTTTATAAAGAGAGAGTAAAGGGGATTCAGTTTAAGAAATTTGTTCAAATCTCAAGCAGAACAGATTAGATCGTAGCTCCAGAGGGAAAACTGCTTTAACATTGCACAAATACATGAAATTCATCCTTACAAAAAGGTCTGAAGTGCAAAGTAGCAGACTCCAGGTTTCAAATTCTTTGCTTTTGTGCACCTCTGACAGTAAAATGACTGTGTTAGAATGAGTGATTTTTAAAAATCTCTTTTATTAATTCATTTGGCTTATATCACTGAGAGGAAATCATCCCATCACAAAATCTGCCAAAAGGTTCAGTTATTATTAGCCTCTAAGAGGCAAGCTAATTGCTTTCTGTGTTTTTCACCAAAACCAGCTGAGATCCTGAGGTTCACAAAAAGGATACCGCACGTGCTCAGAAAGTCGCCTGTCCTGAAGATTTTTAATTACACATTTGACATTAGTGTTCCCCAGTGTAAAACCTGTGTTATTTGTTAGGCTCGCATCTTACAGACTTCAGCAAGCCTGTAACTCCATACACATCAATAATCTTGCTGAAGTTAGGGGGACTATTCAGATGCATAAACGAACATGTGAACTTGCAAAGCCTTTGCAAAATCGGAGCCAGACTGTATCACAGTGAATGCTATAGACAGTTGTTGTCACAACTGCCTGAAATTAAATTAACTTTTAAAAGAAATAGATTTAACAGAAATTTTATGGGAAAATGGTTGGGTCTCTCTTCTCCTCTTCTCTAAAAAATTATCAAAACAGATATCCAAAGACTGTAGTATTGCACAATCCTTCTAGTTTTACGTATCTCCTCCTTCCTTGAAGTTAGTTCAGGCCTGGTAGAAGTCCAAAAAAGCCAAGTGACTTGACTTTTCCTACACCCCAGTAATTCTCTGCTGCCATCGTGATTTCTTGAGACAACAGGATGCCAGTACAGTGCGTTTTGAAACAGGCACTCTATGCTCCAGTTTATTTTGGAAGCAGGAGGGACGCTAGGCCAAAGGCTGGAGTTCATCAGGTTGACTCAGCTCAGAGCATGGTCAAATGAACACCAGAGCAGGCTCAAATGAGGGGCGCAGCTCTCATTGCCTGTTATTTTTCTTTTTCCAAAGCAGGACAAGTGTAAATTGATCAATCCTGTCCAATTCCTTTTACTCTGATAGTTCGTCTCTTACAAACACTTGTTGATAAAAAGCTGAAATTAGCTATATAAGTATGTAATATCTAGTAATACTAATACGACACAGAAGAGAATAATGGTACAACCAACTTTTCCAGGGAAAAGCCCAGCACTCCTATTCTTAAGGACGGGCTCCTCAGCCCGATACCGTCCTCCAAGAAGCTGAGGACTCCGCCTCATTCCTCAGCATATGGACCTGCACAGCCAGGCTACGCGTTTGCTCAAGTAACATACAGAGAAATGAGTGGCATGCAAAGGAGTAATCAGAAGCGATCACGCTTTAAAAAATTAGCAGTACAGAGATCTCTCTGCGTCTGTAACAGGCCAAATTACTATGATGCAAGTCTTACCAATGCTCCTCCCAGTTTCCAATTTACTTACTCCAGCCACAGCCGTTCACCCAAAACTAAGGAGAATGTTTTGCTGGCTGGTCCAGAAGAGAGCCTCTCCTTCCATTTATATCTTCAGCCAAAGCAATGCTATGAAGTTACCAATATCAGGACAGTGTGCTTTATTTTCCTGTAGCACAGACTGTGATACGCTTGAGCTTTCATCTAAGGTTTTATACGACCCGTATCAATCTCTTATGTTTCAAAGATCTGGATGATAAATTTAGAACTGTTCCTGTTGAAATGAAATAATGGAAATTTCATTAGAGGTGAGTGAACAACATTGCCAAATGAGAGGTCCGGATTTCAGACTGATACGTAATTTCACCCTCCTTTCTCTCCCCCAAAAAGCTTCTTTCAAACCAGCGCATTGCCATGAAAAGTTTCTGTTTTGACAAATACATAAATATATTTGTTTTAACAGAAATATCTGTTTTCTGACAATTTGACAATACTGCTTATAAAACATTGCCATACATTTGCTTCAGCTACACGTGGGCCTAGAGCTAAATACAGACTTCAGTTTCCAGAGTTGTCAGTGCCCACCACCTTACCATCTCAAATGCGGAGGTGAACAAACACGTTAGCATCATGAACCAGCTGATATATGCTGTACGTGTATTTCATGTATGGAGAAATATAATAGAGCACTGCATAACTCCAGTGACTTGTTCAGGAGCTTAATCTTAGCCTGTGTCTCATTTTTATAGGGCTGCTGAAACAAAAAAAAAAAAAACCACTTACAAGCACGGGGAGAGACTATTAAAGGCAGAGGTCTCTCATATAAGCACAACATGTGATCGGATAATATTGTCTGGATTAGCAGCTTTATAACCTAGCCAAGCCCCAGGGCTACAATTATCTGGTTGCATTAAACTGAAATCACCTGCAAAACCTCACAGTGAATGAGCCCTTGGAAGTGTCTAATCTGCTGGTTCACACTTGCAAGTGAAAGCAAAATTCAGCAATGGTGAAGAGATGAACAAACATCACAGTGCGAGATTTTCCAACTAATGGTTCTAATTTTGTTTCAAAAGGAAGTTCTTTGCATTGCTTTTGGCTCTTGTTCTACATACTTTCCAAATATAACACCATTATAAGCAAAGAATAAGAAGATAAAAGTCACAATAATAGCTACTACCCATTTGCACCTGTACAAAACTTTTAATTTCATTAGTTTTGAGGCAGAAAATTAGTGAGGTCTATTCTAAGGCCACTGCTGTAGGAAGAACTGGATTAGTGGCACACTCCTACAATTCCCTTTGGCCTCCCCACTCTGTTCATAATTTGGAGGTTCTCAAACTACATTGTGATTTTAAAGAGAGACTTTGCAAAAATAATTTACTTGTTCGTGTTTCCATTATTTTCTCCTAGTCCTTCACCAGGTTCCACAAAAACAGTTATTCCACAAGCATTTATCTAGTACCTGAAGGTTTTGCTCTACACAACTTCTACAGCTTTGCAGTCTATCAAACAAACAAAAAAACAACAACTCACAAATGAATAGCTTTTTTAAACTCTTTGACCAGCTCTCATTTCAGGCTTTCACTTCTGCCTATCGACCATTCCTTCTGATGATGTAGATGGACATGATGATCGCATACCACCAGCTGTCATACATCGAGATTTACCAGGAGTTTTGCTAGAGAAAAACCATGAATTGACAGATTAAATTATAATCAGGTTACACACATAAGGAGGAAACCATAGATAAGTTCAAAATTGTGTGGTCCTGCAGGTTGCCTAAAAGATTGAGAGTGCTCTGTCCTAGAAGTGGCAATCACCTGGGGCATGTAAGGAGAGTCCTATATTTTAGGATAGCATATAGACAGTGAGGTACCTCTCAGCCTTCTGCACATCTATGAGCAGAAGTCACTTCTTAAAAAGAGAATTTTTGTATAAATTTAGAATCATCAATAAAGTCACATGGGTGGACACCTAACACTCATCAGGTAAGGGAGAGTGGTGTAGTTTTGCGACGTATCATAGTACAAGAAGCTCTGCTAAAAAGCCAATAAAAAGCCAATAATGACAAAGAAAGTAACATTTGAAGAACTACTCAGGTACTACTGGGTGGGAATTAATGGTACTATTTTTACTGGTGATCTCTGCAAATCTTCAGCTCCTCTAGTCTGGAATATGCAAGTGTTCCCACTTCTAACTAAATTAATTTTCATGCAAAGTTTAGAGACAATCTGGAAGATGTTCTTTAAAAACTAACAATGAAATTTGCAATAACTTAAACTGAACTAATTGATTTTGGATTTTATCCACGTTGGAAGATATTTTCTGATATAGTGGTGGGGAGAAATGTTTAACGTGGATATGACTGGTAAATGCTACTACACTTTTATACTAAAACCAATTTTTTTTTGGTTGAAAATTAATTTCTTGCCTGAAAAGGATTAAAATAATTTTCTTTTAAAGGAGCCTTCACTAGATTGCTGTTCTATCTATACTGCACCATCCAGTTGTGTATTTATGTCATGACTTGCAAAAGCTTTTCAAAGCACTACTAAATGTGCTTTGAACAGATGGGGAAAGGTAATGCATGCCATTTTGTCAGCACAGACACACGCTGATTCTGACGCAAAAAATGACATAGTAGTATATTGATTTTACATACATTTCCATATGCTTAAATAACTTTAGACTGTATGGTACTGAAGCATTTATTTTGAGATAACAACACCGCTTAAACTTAGGTTTTTTTCATTTATCTTCTTCTTATCAGAATCCATATTTCATTCCAAATATATCTGGTTGGGTATGCAGACAACAAAGAAAAAAAGAAAAAGAAAAGTCAACCTTCCCATCAACCAACGTATTGACAAAACAAATAATTCCTAAACAATATCAGACTTCAAGGCTTGCATAGCTGCCTAGCTGATTTTCTGGCTATTTCAGCCCACCTCACATCTTCCTCGTAGTCTTTGGTGTGCTGACCCCTTCTTTCCTCAGGTCCACATATTTACAGACTCCATTTCTTACTCCCCAAACGAGCATTCCTATTTTGTCGCACTTGCCATTTGCTACCTCAGTAAGGCAGAAAAAGGAAATCTGCAATTTATTCTCTCCTGAAAGGTTCAATGCCTGCCCACAGAAGGGGATGTCTGGAGCAAATAACAGGCGCCTGTCACCGCAGGGAAGAGCCATGCTCCAGCTGCTGCAACAAGTTCCATCATACCCATTTGTATGCATGCTCCCAACTTTACCAAAAGCAATAGTGTTGTCCTCTGCTTCTGCCAGGCACTTATTCAATTTTCTTTCTCTTCCACGGTTCAGTACTACTCTTTCCCTTTTGCTCTCTCTCTATTTCTGACCTGAACTTTATGAGGAAAATAACACATCTCATCTAGACTAGAAAGGAACAGTTCAGTTTAGGTCAAGCTTAGCTAGCAAGACCCTCAGCTAACTCTGTGGCTCAAATGCAGCTCAGCTGGATACGGTTGCAGCAACAGCATTATCCTCTGTTTAAAATAGAAGAGAGTGATGGAGGCAGATGGGCTAACTAGTTGTAGCTAAGCTCATCCTAACCATTACTACCCAGTCACCACCCCAAAGAGAAAGGCAGCAACAGAGACATGTGAGCCAGCAGGTTCACAGTCTAGCAAAGAACTCCACGGGTTAGGTAAACCTGGGTAATTTTATCACTCAAGAAAGTTACTACCAGATATAAGAAATTCAGCATTTCAGAGACTTGTAACTTGGGAGCTGAGCTTTCCATCGAGACAGTGGGAAGAATATTTTTAATAAAAGCAAAACAACTTATTTTTTCTCTCAGCTTGGGTACAGCTGAGCCGTTTTGGCTGAAAAATTCTTTTCTTTTTTTTTTTTTTTAAATGTCTGAGGCAAACACCCAAAATGGAAAATATCAGCCAAAGCTGAAATCATTTGGCAAAGACATAAACAGCTGAAAAGAGAGTTTTAGGATGGAAAGCATCAAGCAGTCTTCAACACAGTCGTAACTTCCCATACCTCCTACTGCCTTTTTCCCCACGTTCCTGCAATGGTCAGGAGCACTGGGCTTCCCGCCAGTGCTTGTGACGGGCAGGAGCAGTCCCCAGCTTATGGGGCAGGTTTCACCCCCAGAGCTCCCTGCTATACTATGCCACTGAAGCCCATGACCAAATAAGTCAAAGAGGGATAACTACAGATGTACAGAAGTTAGCAGCAGTTTCGTATCTATGACAATAAATAAAATCACAGGAAATTAATGAAGGTTATATGCTATCAATATCCATGCTAGGAGGAAGAGCTTGACAATCCAGTAGGTTATTTCCAGACACAAGTTCTTAAATAGCCATAAATACATCAAGAGTTTTAAGAATACTTCCTAATAGGACATTTCCAAAGGTACATAAAATGCTACGGAGAATAAACCAACATCCATCTGGTAAAGAGGAATCCTGTGAAGGAAGACTGATTCTGGGGCTTGGGGATCTTCCTTTGAACCACCTGACCTTGGATGCTGTTGAAAAGGGGCTGCTGAGCTCGACAGACACCAGACACGAGTCAACACAGCAAAGCCCTCAGCGCAGACTATCCAGCAACAGCAGCCAGACACAAACCCCAGGGCCAGGATTCAGCCTCCTGAATCCCACCTTTATTTGTAACGTGTATATACCTACTGCAGGTTTTGGGTAAAGAACATGCCTCATTTTTACAGGTAATTGTTCGCCTTGAGCAAGTGCAGCTTACAATCACTGGAGGAAAAGATTTGCTTTAGTGAATTAAAATCATGGGGTTATTTCACTAGAAATGCAAGGAAGCACAAAGCTAAAAAGATTAACGAGTAAATATTTTATCTTTTCTCTCTTTTTAACTCAGTGACATGAAAGCTCAAGACACTTATAAATACCAAATGAGATTTCACAAGTTTGCATGGTTGGGTTTTGAACAGAGAAATATTTTGGGGTGCAAGCCACATACTCTGTGTTAAGGAAAAAGGAATTAAAAAAAAAAAGTTGACCATAACCTGAGGCCTTGGCTCCAGCCAAGTGCCTGTTGTTATGAAAGCAAGGTGCTCCACACGATCTAATCATAGCACTAAACCTTGTTACAAGCCCTTTTACAGCTCCAATATCTGGGTTACATGGAAACACGCTGGAGAGCCTCCTTGTACTATGAAATAAATGTCATTCTGACTGGCATCCTCTCTTCCAGCGAGTAATTTCCCTCCACTGATAAATCGATACAGCAAAAACAAATGAGAGCGCACAATGGGCACATTGAGGATTACATTTTTATTCATTTCAGAGCCCCTGCAGCAGAGTTTTTTAAACTCAATAGCAGAAAATGATGCACTTGAGCTGACGGGGGGAAAAAAGGAGATAGTGCCTGAGAGAGGAAGAGAGAAGGAAAAGAGCAAGAAAGGAAGAGAAAGAAAGAAAGGGGAGGGTGGGAAGAAAAATAATCTCAGCATTTAAAATACAAGTCTAGATTTTAAAATGTCTGAAGTTCGAGATGGTTTTGTGTCTAGTGAGCATTTGGTTTGTCTCATTTCTAAGTTATTGCTGTTTGTTACAGCAACAATAATTTGCCTTTTTTCTCCTCCCTCCCTTTTAAAATTTTGATCCTAACTATTCCATGTTTTGTTTCAAGGAGCTCTTCTCATTCCTTCCATCACAGCATCTGCACTCATACAAATGGGACACCATCAGCACCATCCACATCTATAACGTCTTGTACCAAAACAGTTATGTCAAAAGGCATACATTTGCTCTAGCGGAGATGTAACTACAGGAAAATGCAGCAAAACATCTATACTTCAGAGTTTCAGCATCCAGTGGGGTCAGGAGAGATATTTGCAGTGACCTGTAGCAGGTTCCGACTCAGCCCCAAAGTAAACAAGACCCAGCCTGGTCACCTTTAATTATACACGTGTGCCCCTGAAACTTAAGGTTTCAGTCTTTTCTATTTATGGAGCAGAAGTGAAAAGAGCAAAACCGCTTTTTCCCTTGGGGCATTCAGCCAAAGAGGGAGCAACCATGGATTTACTGAGGTGCAGACCCAGAGGCAGGAGCCCGAGGTGTCAAGAAACTGCTTGTCAAGACCAGATCTAAAGAGAAACTGAAGGGCACATCGGGATACCAGTAGTATTCGTGAAACCCTCAGTCTTCACCCACTGTCAGCAAAAGGCCAGACCGACAGCTCCAGAGACTGGAGACCTCAGCACGTCTACAGGAGACCTGGAACCAGGTCAGTCAAGGAGTTGCTCAGGGCAAGACGCCGCACATTACAGCGTAACTCTGACTTGAACATGACCCGCACTAAGGGCAGGAAATCCAGAGAGCACGCAGCCCTGGTCCCTGAAGAGGGACTACCAGCGCATGCAAGCAGGGCTTTTGATTCATCACTATGTAACTAATAGGAACCGGACCAAGGAGACAAAACATTGCACATTTACTGCCATGTGACTGCTGGTTTGTGGCCACTTTCAACAGTGCCATGGTCTAGGTTTGAACAAGCAACCTCAAGGTGAGGGGCTGTTGTATCTCATTACTAGTTCCCCATGCCTCATTAAATTTGCATTTATTTGGTTCTCACTGTTAGTGGTTCCTACAATGACCAGCTAGAAATTACACAGAAATGTGCCTTTTTTTCTTTCTTTTCACACTCTTCCCCCTCCCTTTTTATTTTTTTTAAGCCGAAAGGCCGTAGCACAACAGCAACATAATGCAAAGTGAAATCCTTTTACAACCCTGGGAAGGCCAAGATGTGTGCCCAATAAATGTAAGCAGACATGATATCCTTTATAATCACAGCAAGATGAAGATGTGAACTGAATAAATGCTTTAAAAACATCATAGATTCTATTAGATGCAAAAGATTGAAGCGTTAGGCACCTTTTAGCTCAACTTTCATTTAATTTACTGCTTGCTGTACTATAGTCTAAAGGGAGTGAAAAAATCCTCTCTCTAATTTTTTTTTCCTTTTCATGAGCTGACCAAGGAGATGAAATCTGGGTACTTTAATTACCATTCAGAGCCAAAGGCCTGGCCTTTGATATGGAAATCCCACTTCAACTCCAGCTTGCTGCTGCCTTTCCCTGTCCCCTTCTCCTTCCAATCTCCCAACATGAATTTTAAGTAGTCTTGTCAACACCTGACCGTGAAAGCTAACAGAAGCCTGTGCTGCTAAGTTGGTGCTGTTGGTAATTTTTTAGGGTTTTTTAAAATTATTATTATTTTAGGAGGGAGGGATTGGGGGCAGGGGGAGGGGGAGGAGGTGGCTTAGAAATTGGCCAAACCTAAGTGACCAGATCTCAGCGCCTTCTCATTCGTAGCAAGCAGTGCAGCATGGCCCAGCTGCATGCAGCAGCTCACATTAAAGGGTAAAAGAAAGAAGAAGAGGGGGGGGAAGGAACGGATGAAAGCTGTCATGTACAGTTACCCTGTTATTGTCATCTGCCTGCTGCATGACTCCCAGCTTTGCTATAATTATTAATTGCACTTGTCAACTGTCATTAATTCCTCTTTAGCATCCCTGTCTTGGAGTAATTAGACAGAACAGCCTCACTGCACTCATTGTTTTGAGAGGCCCCTGAAAGAGCCCAACGGGCTCTGCAAAGAGACAACCATCATTAATACAATAGAGCACCTCAGCATTAACCCTTTCAAAGGTGTAGAAATCAGAAGCCGTCGGCTCTCCAGTCTCACAACTTACAGTTGCTAGACTTGCCTTTCCCTGTTCCTTCGGAAGGCTCCCGTCCAATGACTCGGAAACAGCTGGAGGCTTCAGGTGCTTTAGTCTCAGCGCTCCCCAGCTGTCAGTCAAGACATTGTCCTCATCTTATGTACCCTACTCTGAAGAGGAAGGCACAAAACACTGGACTGTAAGAAATTATTCTCTTCAAGTTTTACCCCAAAGTTTGCAGTTGCTCACCGAAAAGCAGCTGCGGGATGGCAGTATTTGGCACTCGCTTTCCCTTCCTTACCTTTGCAGAGGGATTCAGAGCGCTTGTTCTGACTGTGTCTGCTGAGAACCCGGTGCAAGACCACAAAGCCCAGGTTCACTACGACTGCCTCCATGCTTGTCCTCCACAAGACCCCCCACGATATGCTTCTCCTGTCCATATTATGCACTCCAGCTGTCCTGAAATTCTCCAATTCCCAACCGCAGTTATCTCCACCGCTGTTACACAGGTATAAGCAATAACCACAATCTGCCTTATGCTTGGCATTTACTTGGTGGCTGTGCAGACAATGCATAGCAGGGAGTAGGACTCTCTTTATTCTCCCAGATTTGCAATGCTAGAAAGTATAAAAGCTCATGTATGTGGAAAAGATACAGGAAGAAGGTGTAATTCTGAGTCTATGAGCAAGGGACCAAGTAACAGAGTGGGACAATACTGCATTTGTATCAGCAATCTTGAGAACAAAACTGCACTTGCCATTGGAAATATCAAGCTGCTATCGAGCAGGGGGAAAGCGTTCACTCTCTTAACTTTGTTTTACTCTTCTACCTGACTATATAATGGTGGTTAGGGGAGGAAGAAAAAGAAATTAAAAGAAATGGGGAGGAACTACAGCAACCTGTTGCTGCAACAGGGAAAATCTCTGCAGTTCTACTCTTAGTTTACTGCTTAGGTTTACCACACTATATTCGTCTGCAGCTAGTCTACTCACTCGTATCATTGTTTTAATTATAATGCTAGAATTCAGAGTTCTCAAATCAAGAAGGAAAACCAGTCAGGCAATAGCCAGACTTCATTTTACTGCTGCTTGGGGACACTCTGAGGAGCTCCAGTGCCATCAGACAGACCTGCGTAAGAGCTTGGGAAGACAATAGTGCACAATCACACCCTCAGTCCCACAGCCAGGAGTAGAGGGAGCACAGATTTTTTTCCTCTAAAATCCCAGGAAAGACTCGTATTCACACTAGGCGAGCAGTTTGCAAACCTGGTCACATCAAATAATGTCTTCAGCAACAGTATCCCTTAAACAATTTATTTTAAATAAAACTACACAGTCCTGGTTTAAGATTGAAACCTAGAATACTGAAAATAAAAAGGAAATTTCTTCTCCCTGTCTGCTAGCCTACCTATAACAAGAGAACTTTAGGAAAATATTTTTTTCCATTCAATTTTGCCTATCTTTTCAATGCTTGCCCAACTCAGACCATCAAAGCCACAAATTAATGAAGAAAATATACTCCAAAACAGAGTTTCAAAGTCATAAAATGTTAAAGAATTTTTTTTCAGAGTTTCACCTTCTTTGGATTTAGCTTAGTGGCTTGTGATTTACTGAAATAACTGAGAGCTTTGTATAAAGCCATGTGGAATATATTTATAGTACATATAGAACCAGAAAAATCTTTCATAAGCATATCCATCAGATTTTTGGCAGTGTGCGTCCTGCATCAGAAATACGAATTTGGCCATATATCTGATCAGCAAACACTTCTTTGCCTTTTTCTATTGCGGCTATAGTCAATCAATGCAAAAATTAGAGTGTTTTTTTCAAAACAGGGCCCAGTTCAGCTGCATGTTAAGTACCATCATTGATTAAATCCCTTCTGCATTTTTTAAAGATGGATTTCAGTGTCCCACAAAATTGGCCCTGTCTTTTATAACAACTCAGTTGACAGCCAGATCCTCCTGTTACCTTATTAGTGAGAAGGTCTACTAAACCACCTTTCAGTTGCACTCAAGGCCAAGCTTATCTAAAGGCCAGATTCAATAAAGTATATGCATATTATTATAAATTTCTGAACAGACGGTGATGCTGGTTCCTCAGATAAATAAACCAAATAATTCTATTTTACTTTGCTAATGCTAGATGTGTATTTTACCTTCTCACATAAGTATGCTCTTGGGACAGATGTAAACCAATCTTGACTGCTGTCTGAGAAGGCACCCTAGGATGAAGCTGGCTGAATTTACTGATGATTTCAGGTCTTCGGTGTAATCTGCTGAGTCATTTCTGGGATTCGGCCAGAAGCTATGCCATTAGCACTGGTTAGGCTACTTCAAGAAGGTGAAAAACAATAGGTGGCTAACAGCCATTTCAGTGTGAATTCACGGCCTTTCTGCAGTGACCTTCTATCACCAGTATTTTGATGCATCGTTGGGAAGTTTTGCCAATTTGAAAGTGCAACTCAGTGGCGAGCAGCTCTTTATCAAACAGATTCAGCTGCAAATGCATGCATTCCTCTAACCCTTAATGCCTGACCCCCGTGTACAGCGGATATTCCCAAGTCATCCTGAGCCCACGTTTTCTCCTCCCTCCCCTTTACAGTTCACACTAGCTAAAAAAATAAAAAAGGCAATTAACAAGAGTAAAGTGCATACATGTGCACAACCTTAAAAACACACCAATATCATTAGAGATAATAAATTCTCTGTTCTGAAGTCTCTCCAATGAAGAGCGTTCAAGTGATGATTAACCAACAAGCTAAGCATTCATCTGCGATCTCAGCCCATTTTGAATGGTTTTTGCCCAAGGCAAACTAAAGCAGAAGATTAAAAAACCCCTCCCGAACGGATTAAACACCCAGTTAAATGACCATCTTCGAGGTCATTATAGCAATAAGTAATATCTATATATACACAAATATATTATCTATATAAAGAAAGAGAAAAAAAAGAAACTTAGACAGTGCTTCTCCAGAGGATTACTTCAACACTTCTGACTTCAGAGAAATTGAAACTGATTCTCCTAAGCAAGCAGCTTTAACCTAAATCAGAACTCACCTCTCCGCCAATCAGAAAGAAGCTTTTTCAAAAATTTATACTTCCTAATAGTTATATGGGCCTTAATCCTCTTGGAAACAGTTTTAGGTCATTATTCCAGGAGTTATTAGGTTGGAAAACAGCTTCTAGGCAAATGATGCTATTCACAAACCTTTTACACCAGAAATAATGGTTGGATTATTTCTGCCTCAAAAGTAGTCTTGAGGTCTGATTTCTGATTTTCTTTATATCTGATGTTCCTGAGAAAAGACACAGCTACTTGCTGTTAAATAACTAATAATAATAATGAAAATTTTAAGTACGTAAAAGTAATTTTATAAAGATTATAATGGCAGCAATGACAGTAAATTTGGATTTTAAGTGAAAGTAAAAAATAATGTTTTAACTTTTGAGTTCCAATGCTCTTGTACGTTTTCAAGGGCAACCTGAATACTTTGGTGCTTCCCCAAAATACCAGTTTCAAAAGGCTTTCACAGATCTTTTTTTTACCCCCCATGTTCTCTAGTCTTATTCTTTTTTCACATCCATTGGTGTCTCACAGCAATAAAGAAAAAAAAAAATAAGCTATTGAAGTCTGCTGCTTGCAGCAGTTGAGAGAAGGGTGACCACACATCCTTGAGTCTGGCAGTACCCCCGTTTCCAGGACCTCTGAGAGCACTTGCTGTCTCCACCAAAACTTATGCTTTGCCTTCATCTGCCAGCGCTCTGCAGAGTAGGCTGACCACAGCCTCATTAGGCAGCTGAGCTCACCGAACTGGCATCAAGTAATCAAAATACTCTTGAATTTGAAAATACAAAGTTATCTATTCCATTTTTTAAAGAAGTAGATGGGAAATAAGGAGTTCAATACCTCCCCCAGCCCAGAGAGCTTCCTCCTCCTTTTTCCAAAAAAAAAATTACCACAATATACATATGAATTTTCAGAAAGACCAGACAGATATTTAAAGACATCATTACCGACAGAAGCCAACCTATTCCTCATATTACATTTTTCTCAACACTTGCACATACAACAGGAAGAAAAAGACAACCCATCACAGAGCTAGATCGAGTTGGTTTTGCAATCCTGCCACCAGTTACTACAGCTGTGCAGGTCTAGATCTTTAACACGTGCACCTAACAGAGACCGTGGGGTTGGCGCATGCCCAAAGTAGCCCCAGGAACAGGGAGCCCGCAGCATTGTGAGCACTTCTGCAAGCCCCTCCAATCTCCTCTCTCTTGGTTTTTAGCATCAGCAGAGTATACACAGACATCCCGAGAGTCCAGTCCAAAAGATTTAAGTCCCAAAGGCTCTCCTGAAAAGCTGGCCACTCCTCCATTTCAGAGTGCAAATCAAATGTAGAACAAAAAAAAAAAAAACAAAAAACAAAACAAACAAAAAAACCCCAACCCTGACAACAAGCCCATACAAATTAACCTGTGCTACACTGCGAACTTTAATTTCTTTCGAGCAGATCAAACACTGAAATTTCAATGCCGATTGAAATTGGATTTACCCTCAGGATTTACCCCTTTCACTTTTACATATAGCTGTATATGCACATCAAGTACCCACAATCTTGTTTTTCCTCAAAGAAAATAATTTAATTAAAAACTTAGAAACCTGCTTGCTGTAAATTAGTTATTAGTAAATTGTCATCCCTTACTTCTTACCCTGAAGATGGCAATTCTGTTCTTTGCAGAACAGGGAGGTCATAGTGGGAGGTAAAACTTCAGCATCACAAAAACAGCAGCACAAAAAGAGCAGCAGCATCTCTGACTAAATGCTTCACTAAGGAAGTGATATCACAGAATCTGGTGGCCAAAGGATTCTGTGGTATCACTTTCTAAAGTATATTAAAAATGTATTAATTTGCCTAGATGGCAACTTCATCATCATTGCTCAGGAAAAATCCAAAAACCTACAGGAAAGGCCTTCTGAGGTAATCGAAAGCTAAAGAGACATAACATAATTAAAAAGAAGAAAAGAAAAAGAATTGTTGCATTTGTTCTCCTTAGTTATATTAGGAATAAAAAACAAAACTAATGTAATAATGTATCCCAGCAGTTCAAATCTTCTAATTTATGTAGAATGGATTATTACTTAGACAATCTGACCCTGGGCAAAACTTCCTCAGTTGAGAAGATTTACAATCTAATTATGCAGGAAGTTCTGCTGAGACAGTTTGGGTGCAATGGTCTTCTATTACATTAGCTTAGCTAAAATTGCTGCTTCTTCGCTTGCTTGGTGTTCCAAGTACTCACATGAAAACAGAAAATCTTTCATTCGCATCCTTTATTTCCCTTTAGTTTTTCTCACCATTACCGTATGCAGAAGCACTCGTCCTCAGCTGCAAATAGCAGCAAGGGGCCGAGGTTTTTAACAGCAAACTATGAGTTGCCTTTCAGGCTTCTGCTTTGGCCCCTGTTTAGTGAACTGACTTTAAGAAGGACCATCAAAGTGCTTTTCATAATTTTTACAATGATAGTTGCTGGATTATTGCTCCCCTCCATTACTGCAAATGCCCCTATAGAAAGCCTGAAGCTGAAATCTGTTCCCGTACACTTTCTTTTTCATCCTGCATGTAGAAAACTAGTTTATTTTTTTAGGGTGGCTCAGAGAATTTTTGCTGCTGTCTCAGACACCTGAATATTTTTAGCCATCTATTTCATTAGATCAAAAAAAGATCCCTCAACACATACAAAAATAGCGAGAGCTTTACAAGCCTGTAGAGAAGAAGATGGGAAACTTGGGTCTAACCTAATCCAAAGTATTTGCCCCCCCTAGATATATTACAGTGTATTGATACAGTTGAATATACAGACATGTCCTATATTAACATAGATGGACAAATCTGTGCCTTTTTTTATTTACAGTAAGTGTTTTGATTTCAAAAGGTCAATGGATCATGTCATGGCCTTCAGTCTTGATAATTACCATGTGTAGTAATGCACATTTTTATCTACAGGTGGCAGACCTTTTAAAATCATCTTCAATCAAATTCATTAGACATTTTTGTTGATACCACCACCCACATTAAAAAGTAAGAATCTGCAGCATAAAGTTCTAATTAACGCTGTTCAATTTAGAGGACAGATTTGTCAACAAAGTGGCTCAATTCTCAAAGGCTAGTGACCCCTCTCAGAATGAGAGCCTTAAAAGAAAAAAAAAAAAAAAAAAAAAGAAATAAGTTGCCCAGTACATGGTAAGCTTTCATTATTTAAAAATCATTCAGCAGCTCAGCAAAGGATTTCTTTTTTTCTCTAAATTAGAAGTTTCACTTCCTTGATTATTAAGCGCTGGCTGGTAAATTAGTGATTTCTTCTTTGATAAGCTTACTTAGAAGAGGAAAAAATAAAAGAATGTCAAAACTGACTTCTGGCAGTTAGAAAGAGAAAAGTGAATCATAAAACTTTTTTGTATCTGAATGAATCATTTTAAAATACCATGACTTCGACTTGTCATCTTATATGCATGTCTAAGGCCCCACTACAAAGCAGAAGAGCACTTATTTACACCAGACTATTATCATTCAATCATATAATCCTGCTTTCAGACTTACTTAGAATTTTTTTCCCAAAAGAACAGTGGAATAGCCCTCTGCATGTGGACAAAAATCATACTGAAATCAAGAAGGCTGTCCCAGGGTTTCATCTGAGAGTTGGCCCTAAATCCTCAGTTACACCGGCCCTGGCTCTCTACTGCCTTCCACACCTTTTGATCATTTCCACCCATGAAAACTAGACATAGGTGTTACCTGTCACTGTGGCTACATTTCTAATCCTGATGTGACAATTGCCACTACCCTTGCAAAGGCACTAATTATACCAGAATAAATGACTATGATAGAAACCTAGTCGAGCTAGGTGAAGCCTAACCCTAGGACAAACTCATCACACTCAACAGCATTTGACGTATTTAACTCTTCCTAAGATCCACAATAACAAGACAAAAACCACACTACCAAAAGGAGGTGCTTGTCTTTGAAACCTTAATTCTGCAAACATTTACTGTTCACAGCAATGAGGTTAAGTACAAAGACTACTACAGGATAGAGCAGACATATTGGGAATTACCTGCATCTGAGTCTCCTGTCAGGCCAACAACAACTTTTAACCAGATTGCTCCCCATCCACTATCGCTAACTGCAAGAAATGTCATTCTATAAAGTATTTGTAAAAATTTAGTACTTGGGATATATATACTTACACATCAATACTACTAAAATATTGCACATATATCCACAAGTTTATAGTAATTTAGGGAAATTTCTTTATCTTGACAGTAAATTTAAAAAAAAACACAAACCAAACCCAAAAATCTTTTACAGTTATCTTTTTGGGGGTTTTGAATAGATTGAAATAGAACTGCAAAGCAGCTTGAATGAGTAACAGAAAGTATAGATAAACTTAAAACGTTGACACCAGGAACACACACGCTGGAGAATATCCTTATTTACTTGCTGATATATGCCTACTCCTCCCCCTCCTCCCCAGTCCAAAAGAGTGGGTGAGAAAAATTGTGTACACTAATGTCTTTTGTGGTAACCTAGTAACCTTCTCCTTTTTCTCCATAAGCTCTTCCTTCATACCACACTCTTCCATATTGCTAGCCCTCCAGAGTAATTGCCGTATGTCTTTATATGATTTTGTTTTCCTACCCAATGCAGAGGAGTTGGGGTTATTTTCAATCTTCGTAAGCTTGTAAACAGGATCAAACAGGAACCCGGTCATCAGCAAGAGGAAGGCTAGAAAAATAAAAGCAAATGCATATCAACAATTTTATTCTAAAAAGAAAATACATCCAAAACATGAAACAAAAGCCTGGGCTCTGCTAGACATCCTCCTCCCCGTTTCTTTTCCTTTAGTTCATGAACTCTTTTTTGCAGAACAGAGGCTGGTGTAAATTAATGTGTGACCCAAAACATATCACATGGAAAAGCTGCCACAGAAATATGTAATAGCAAAAAAAAAAAAAAAAAAGGAAAGAAAATAAAAGTAGACATTATTAGAACTAAAGTGGTGCCTCTTATCATGATAAATCAATAAGAAGACTGAACTAGAAGAAAGATATGGCTATATATTCCTGTTTCTCTTGAGTGTTTAAGCAGCTAACCTACACTCACTGATTCTTTTTTTGTATGGTTAGTGGTGCGAGTACGTCACTGGGAGCAAGAAGCCCTCTGCATTTGCCTCTGCTCTCAGCTGTCACCCTGCGAGCAGCAGGGTTACTCACACGCTTACTCCGTGACTTAGACCCCTGCCTCAAGGCTCTCCAAGCTGCACCTGAGCTTCCTGCACAGGTGACGGAGTGGCATCTCCCCCAGGGATGCCAAAGCCCAAAACTTCAACGACTAACATTAGACAGCATGACTGCCCAAATCCCACCACGTCCTCCACAGTTCAAAAGCTGTGGCTGCTGACGTTGTGTCCCAAAGTCTTCAGTCTGTTGGTAGAGGGGGGAAGAAGTGTTTTGTGGCACAAGGTGTCAACATGTTGGACGCATGAGGCAGGAGCTGCGACCCCTCTGCAGAGGCCCATGACACTGTTGCATGGAAGAGCACAACCGTGTTGTTTGACCTAGCTGGTCCTGCCTAGCCATAGGCGCCCCATTACCAGCTTTGTGCCTCAGTTTACCTGGCTGCAAAACTGGGAAAATAAGTTCTATGTGACTCCCAAGTGCACATCAAAGCAGTAATTTGATAACATAAATACTCAGTTATTTAGCTGGATCGCATGAACACAGTTGCATAAGCAAATCTGAGACCATAGTTGTGACGTGACGCATCGAATTCACACAAGCCCTCACCATTTCAGGTGCGAAGCGGCTGTCCTTTCAGTCAGGTTTTGCATCCCTAAGCTGTGTTATTAATATCAATCTAGTCTAACTGAAACAAATTATTTGTAGTATGAAATGCACATATGAATAAAAATAATTAGGAATTTATTTTATTTAATTTTTAAACTCCAAAACATGCACCCAACCAAATTCTGCAATCAGCAACCTCATTATATAAAACCAGGCACTTTTCTACTGGTTTAACTTGATGGAATTACTTTGCCAGTCCTAAAGCTCTGAGAGCGCTCTGTGAGAAGCAGCAGCACATAAAAAGACTACCACCAAGAGCAGGTTGGTGCACGAGGTTTTAAAAGGCAACCATCCCTGGTTCATACTGAGCTCTGCATGCAGGCAAACTTTGTGAAGATAAACCTCCACCTCCTATATTATTTTTGATCAGATGAGCAAACAGAAGTGCATTCTCTATGTTTTGTATAGAAATTTCCGCAAACATGAGGTTCTGCTCTTAGTAAGATTAATATCTCTGTGGGCTTTTCAAATAAAGCTATGTTGAAGGGGAAAAAAAAAAGTCAGTCTTCAGTGAGGATACGTCATCAAAATTTCCTTTAAAAAAAAAAAAAAAAGTCAAGATCTGCGGGAACTTTCAGACTACCTGGTTACCAGCATGTCAAAGAACCAGAAACTATAAATTGCGTTAAGCAATTGTGACAGAGTGTATATCTTATTAAACATTCATCAACTAACAAGCTCAACATAAGATTTGTTCTTCATCTTCCTTCCCTAACCAACACATTATTAATACAGCAGACACACACCAAGAGCTGAGGAAAAAACAAGCCCCACTCCACTCACTCCTGCTGAGGATGAGATCCCGGGACAATGAAGACAGGTCAGAGGATGATCAGGCCTGTAACACTTGTTTGCAGTAAACAAATATTCATCCCCGTGTTTTTGTCTTTCCCAGCAACCTAGAACCTTAACCACTCCTATTTAGGAAACGTTTGTGGTTTTCCATAAACCTAGGTATTTCTAGATTTTTTTGAAGAAGTCTCGTTTTCCATTTCTATGTACTTAGCACAGTGTCTTTCACAACCAGGCCTGGGCATCTAAACAGGTACAGTTACAACAAGAAAGCATAATAACAACAACAACAGCTGTAAAAATAATAATAATATCCTGAGCTACAATCTCAGCTGGATCCAGGTTAATTTACAACAGTGTGGCCCTCAGTTTATTCCCACACAATAAGCTTAATCATTTTCTAAGTGTTAATTTTACCTACATAAAACTTTCTCGTTGGTGTCAAACAGTACATATCAAAAGGGTTGTTTTATGACTGTTAGAAAATGAAAAACAAAATTGAGGCTAAGGAAGATATTTTTTTTTCCAGGAACAGAGCTGTAGATATCTGTATGAGAAAAGACACTTTGGAAAAAAAATCAAACCTGCTTGGAATAAGCAAAGCTTAATTCATTTGTTGAAATAAAAATAAAAATCTGTTTATACAGGTAAAATACCACCTAATTACAATTTTTGTTTATTAATGAGAAGATGAGGCAATCCCCAAACATTAATAGAGACTTCAGAAATTGTGGTCTTGAGTGGAGTGACAGGATCAGCCAAAAAAGCATCTACTGCCATGTGAAGAAACCAAGACCCTACTCTGCAATTAAATTCAATTTTGGTCTTAACTATGGTTTCCATAGGATGTACCTAAGCGAATTTATACTTTTAGCTAATTTTTTTACTTTCTCTCTATTTCCATAACATGTCCTACAATGTTTTTGTTTCTACAGCAACACAGTTTGGGGACCATTATTTGGGAGGACTGCAAGGGCAGCATTCCAGAAGCAGGCAATAGCTCTGTGCGCAGAAGTTAAATGCATGGAAAAGCACAAGCAGGAGGCAGGAGACTGAAGAAACCCTTTCCAAAAACTGTCCCAATATGAGAGAAAATTTTAGGTATGAAGAAGTCTCAAACTGGAGCACGCATTCTTACAAAGACTTCTACAACATTATCATACAGAGTAATATATCATATACTGTATAATATACCCTATACTATGTTTTATGTATTGTATTATATTTTACTAATTTGGATTTGTTTGTTTGTTTTTTTAAAAAGAAAACCTTTCCCTGAATTTTAATAGTGGTGAAAACAGATCAACAGCCTTCAAGACAGAAGTTTTGCTTCTGACCACAACCTCCACACAACCCTGCCGGAAGGAGGCTTCCACTGATGCAATCTGCAAGTCCCTTTGTCCTGTTCAATCCTTTGCGTCTTTACTGGGGCCACCAGGAAGACATCACTCAGTGACAAACATCGTGTTGTCTTTTCTGTGATGATGACATTAGCTTGTGATAGTTTTTTTTTAGAAAGCAAACAGAGCAAAGCCCCCAAAATCACAGTCTCATAGAATCACGGAATAGTTTGGGTTAGAAGGGACCCCCAAAGGTCATCTAGTCAGTAGGGACATCTTCAACTAGATCAGGTTGCTCACAGCCCCATCCAACCTGACCTTGAATATTTACAGTGATGGCACATCTGCCACCTCTTTGGGTAACCTGTTCCAGCATCTCACCACCCTCAAAGAATTTCTTCACAATATCTAGTCTAAAGCTATCCTCTTTTAGTTGAAAGCTATTACCCCTTGTCCTATTGCAACAGGCCCTGGTAAACATCCCCATCTTTCCTGTAGGCCCCCTTTAGGTACTGAAAGGACACAATAAGGTCTCCCCGGAGCCTCCTCTTCTCCAGGCTAACAACCCCAACTTGCTCAGCCTGTCCTCACAGGAGAGGTGCTCCAGACCTCTGATCATCTTCTTGGCCCTCCTCTAGACCCGCTCCAACAGGTCCATGTCCTTCTTGTGCTGAGGGCTCCAGAGCCGGATGCAGTACTCCATGTGGGGTCTCACAAGAGCAAAGTAGAAGGGCAGAATCACCTCCCTCGACCTGCTGGCCACGCTTCTTTTGATGTAGCCCAGGATGCAGTAGGCACATCGTCAGCTCA